>NC_081560.1:77828503-77950779 GCF_022355385.1 Mustela nigripes | reverse complement strand
ATCTGCTATGGTGAGTGCTGTGAAGTGTGTAAACTTGGCGATTCACAGACCTGTACCCCTGGGGATAAAAATATATGTTTATAAAAAATAAAAAAATAATTTAAAAAAAAGATAAAAAATAAAGTAAAATCATGTCAATAAATAAATAAATAAATAAATAAAAATTTAAAAAATCAAGATAAAAGAAAAGGGTGTTTTCTCCTTTTGAACTAAATAGCACCTTGCCAAGAAGTGCTCTCTCCAGAGAATGTTTCCTCCCAGTTCATTGGCCCATGGGTAAACAAATCATTTGCAAAGAGGGTCAGGCCACCACTAAGTTAGATAAATGTAGCTTCTCCCCTGATGCTAAAGATGCTACTAACCTTCGTGGAATCAAATGGCTGTGAGGCAGAAGAGACTATTTGATTACAACTAGGGTTGTTTTAAGAAGGAGGATGGAGAAAGAATGAACACTATAGACAAATCTTTTGGGTCATGGCATCTCACATTTTAATGTGCACATGAACCACCTTGAGATCTTGAGAAATGTGGACTTGGAATCAATAGAGTCTGTAAGGGACCCTAAATCCTGAAGTTCTAAAAATTCCCAGATGATGCCGGTAATTCTGGTCTTGATAACAATTTGAGTAAGAAGGTGTGAGAACAGTCATTGAGCACTTTCTCTGAATTTGGCCTTCATTGGTACTTGAAATACAATATATAGTAATCATAGTCTCTCTCCTCAAAGGGATCTATACTAATGAGGGATCTATAGCTAATGATAGTCTAGATTTCTAGCATGAAAATAAAAACATATGAAGATACCATTATAATCTTGATATTAGAAATATGAGTACATATAAAGCCTCCCTAATAAAGTAAAGATACTATTTAACCCTTATAGATTATATGTTAATTCTAACCATACTACAAAATCTTTTAAAGCATTAACTCAGTTATTGTTAATTTATGTGATATGGAGATAAGCCCTGTATTCTCACCATATCTTTAGGTATGGAGGTATAAAAAGCACTTCTTTTAATATATCATTTTTGTCCTGTCTACTCACCAAATTATTTGAATTTGCTTATGAAATTATTTGACTTTCCTTGATATTTTATAACAAGCAGGCACTCAATTATAATAACAAATTAATAGACCTACATGTTCACAGAATTCTCCGTGGATTAAATGAGAAAGAACTCTCATAGGAGAAGGCACTAGAGGACAAGTGCAGAGTCACTAGGCTATGACACAAGTCCGGCTGCTGGAAAAAGAGAGTGGAAAAAAAGGAAGGTTCGAGGGAGGGAGGGAGGGAGGGAGTTAGTGTGGTGGCATCTCAGACTGCCGTCCAGTTCTAAGAAAAGTTAGGCAAGGCAGTCTGTGAGTCCTTAAGCCAAAATTACTTATCAAAGGAATCCTGCATCTCCTTGGAACACGCTGACCTCAGTGTCCCTACCACACTGAATCATGGCAGGGAGCAGTGTAAGGGAAGCCCATTGGCACAGGCAACAATTTGAATTACAGAGTGCAACTTACAGGCCCTTGGATACTTAAGTTCCTTAAGTGTCTTAAGCAGCTGGAGATCTGAGAGGCACATTCTCGTGGCCACCATGGTTATATCAACCAGACAGTATCCTTTGCAAAGCTAGTAGAGCCATGCCAAATTTCATACATTTAAATTTGTTCCATTCAGCCATAAGCATGAAATGACAATTGATCTACAGATGCTGTCAGCATATGCTTCCTGACATTTTGAAAACAATTCCAATTCATATTATGACCAGCATAAGCAAAAATATTAGAATTAAAATCCCAGTGTTTTTGACCCTTTTGGAGGATTTGCAGAATTCCCAGTGTTTTGATTGTAAAACTGGACATGCTGAAGAACACATTTCAGTACATTCCAAGAAATGCAGATTTATCACTATAGCTACTTATTACTGAACTTTGTTACTTATGTAGAACATTAAGAAGAGACAGAGAAAAGGAAACATGATGAAAATCATATCTAAAATGCTCTCAAAGTGTTGCATGACACACAACACAGATGGAGTACTGCCGACTATAAAACTTATAGATGAAATCTCAAAAGTGAAACATAACACAGACATATTTTATGGTTTCAGTATCAGTTTCTTTCATTTCTTTACTTACTACTTCCCTCTTTATAAGAATTTTTATATTAAAATATGAATTCAGGATCACCAAAAATGTTGGGTCTCTCGAACTTTCAGTCACTTGTGATTTCAGGGGTGTGTTCATTCAAGAGAAGGAGCTTGACGCTCAACTGTTATAAAATGGCAGTGAGTGTACATGGGAGAAGAGGGTAACTAATTTAGCGAAGCATCAAGACTTGGCTTTAAACTACCGCGACTGTCAAGTTCTGAGGAAAAACAACAGCTGCCTAGTGCCCTACATTCAGGAATGGGGTTATTCTGCAATCAAGACTTCTGGCCAACCACAAGTCAGAAACAATTTTTCAAATACTAGTTTTGAAAATGTATTCTGCAGTAGCAAATCAAAAAATAAATTTTATTTGTGCACTAATGCATAACAAACTTTTGGTTTGTCATTATGCAAGTATTACGAAACTAATCTGTTCCATGAAAAAATGGAGTACACACTGGTGTGGTCAATTTCTTTGCGTGGTATTTCAGATGCATAGTATTTCTAGAAAAGTATGGTATGATAAATCTGAATAAATAAACAAAATGTTATTATTCTTACTCGAAACAAAGACTTACAATTCCATAAGAAGAGATTATTTTTATCTGCTTGTAAAATGGCTACACAATGCTTTCTAATGATTAAGAGATTTAATAAAGAGCTTATTGTTTCATATTAGAATTGAATAAAGACAACTAAAAAAGTTAATGGGAAAGATACCAAGTCTTGGAGAGATTTTTTTTTTAATAGTGTAAAAATTGAATTTAGTTTGTTAATTCACAAACAAAACATATTACAAAGCTTTTAGAAAAATAGTATTTTAGAATTTAATAGAATAAATTTCTGCTTCAGAAACTGCAAAATGCTATAGAAATATAAGTTGTTAATAACCAGTGTAATTCCAAAGTTATTAACACAAATATAATATACCACAACATCATGGTAAATTCAAATATTGCTCTTCAAAACTTGAAAGCCTCACACCATTGCTATTAAAAGGAAAATTGTGGTGTTAGAGAATATAAAATTTTAAAAAGTGCTTATGAATATTAAAAGTATGTGCAGTAGCTTTCCTTGTCATACTTTTTTTTTTTTAAACATTTTATTTGGGGTGCCTGGGTGGCTCAGTGGGTTAAAGCCTCTGCCTTCGGCTCAGGTCATGATCCCAGGGTCCTGGGATCAAGTCCCACATCGGGCTCTCTGCTCCAAGGGGAGTCTGCTTCCTCCTCTCTCTGTCTGCCTCTCTTCCTACTACTTGTGATCTCTGTCTGTCAAATAAATAAATAAAATCTTTAAAAAAAATTTTTTTTTAAGATTTTATTTATTTATTTGACAGAGACAGTGAGAGAGGGAACACAAGCAGGGGGAATGGGAGAAGGCCAAGCGGGCTTCCAGCTGAGCAGGGAGCCGGGACATAGGGCTCAATCCCAGGACCCTGGGATCATGACCTTAGCCGAAGGCAGTCGCATACGAGGCAATCTCGTATGCTTTTCAGTTTACTTTATTGCTCCTACTTACATTCAAAGCAAATTAAAAAAAAAAAAAAAATTAAAGGGATGCTTAATGGCAAAGGCATTTGAATTTTAAAACTTCTTCACATAAAAGTGGCATAAGAGATTGCTCTTTTTAAAAACCTTTTTTTGAAGATCTTTAAGACAAGGACCAATTTGAACTTGTAAAAGTTCTTGAATGAGATCATAAGCAGAGGCAGTACTCAGGCAGAAGCATGACTGAGAGCTCATCCTTTCCTCCTCACTTCTAAGGAAAATAAGAAACAGGTTTGCAGAAGAAAATAGCAGACCACTCTCTTGAAGGCCAATTTTTATTCCAATTTTACTAGATCTCAGCTACAGTCTGCAAAATCTACTTCTGATATTTTATGCTAAGCACATCTGTTGTTAGTAGCTGGAAGACAAGCATGCTCATTTTTTAGAAGTCTGTATAAATGGAAAAGAGTGACATTATGCAAAGGCTTTTATAAGTATCACTTAGAATCAAATCAATGCCGTTAGTCCACGTAAGCATATTCAAGAAGAGTTTTTCTCTGATCCTCAAAACAGATTTCTACAAATTATTTCACTTTAAGACATGTGAATCGCCCTTGTGGATTAAAAACAGAACACCCCACAGAAGGCCACTTTCCAATAATCAGGTACTTGTACACTGTAACAAATAGATAAATAATTAGATCAACCAAAATCATTAAGGAAGCAGATTCCTATTCTTAGATTTCATTATATGAGACTGTGTTTAACAAAGAGGGATACTGACATATAACTCAAAAAAAGTGACATTACATGATATATATATTATGTAGAACCTACTCAGAAAAGTATGAACTTTTCTTTGATTATAAATTCAAATAAAATTGAGGGTGTGTGTGTGTGTGTGTGTGTGTGAATGAGAGAGACAGAGAGAGAGAGACTGAATTGGAAATACTTGTCAGCCCCAGATCATTAGAGGAGGGCCAAGCAGGCTCTCCACATCCAACAGATGCCACTGTGCTAAGACTCTTTATAAAGTGCCATTTAAGTTGTGAACCAAAAAATGACAAGGAGCCAGATAATAAGGTATTGTGAAGATAATTATACCAGGCAGAGAAAGCAGGCCTTGCAAAGGCCCAGAAGTAGGAAAGTGGTTGCACTTTCATGTTTGAGGAAATGAATGAATGGCAATATGGCTAGTAAGTAGCTTTCAAAGTATGTGACTCTGACCCACAGTAAGAAACTAATTTTATGTTGCCATCTAGTACACACCCAGACAGACACACACAGGTAACTTAAGAGTTTTATGAAACATTTTACTTACCTACCTATTACACACTTTGATCTGTTTCAATTACAGTAGCTCCCTCACCTTATCCTGAGGGGATATATTCCAAGCCCCCCCAGTGGATGTCTAAAACCACAGATAGTACAGAACCTTAACATTACTATATTTTCTCATACACATTCACACCTACAATAAAGTTTAATTTTATTTATAAATTAGTCACAGTAAGAGACTAACAACAATAACTAATAACAAATGGAACAAGTATAACATGCTGAAATAAAAGTTACATGAATGTGCTTGTTCTCAAACTATTCTTCTTTCTCAAAATATTCCTGTACTCACCCTTCTTGTGATGACATCAGATGATAAAATGCCTATGTGATGATATAAAGTGAGGTAAATGACATGTCATTGTGATGCAGACTGAGGCTCCCACTGACCTTCTGACTATATGAATAAAGGAGGATCATTTGCTTCTGGATGGTGAGTGACCACTGGTACCTCAAACCACAGGTAAATAAAACTGCATAAATGAAACCACCAATAAGGGAAGACTACTGTACTTTCTTTTTTCTACCTCTCTCTTTTAATGCAGGTAAGTTGATTTGACAATATGCCAATGGGTGAAACTACAGTTTGTCAAACAAGGGGTAGACAAGAGTGTGGTAGAGACTAGTATAGGATGATGACAGCAGCCAAGGTAGGCAGGTCCTAGAATGAGTCAGGTTTGTAGTCCGGCAAAAAGGATTTTCTTTGTGGGTTAAATTTGGGGGACAGAATTAGTGAATCTGTCAAATATAGACATAGTAACAACTAAATATGCAGATTAGAATTTCAGGTAAACAGCGAATAACTTTTCTTATAAAATATCCAATACAAGTACTACAATAATACAATAGTTCTACTTACTATGTAGCACTTACCCTATATTTTATCTGGAAATGCTAGTTTAAGGGTGATGGGAAGCCATTAAAGGATTTTGAACCAGAGTGATAAATGGAAAGATAAAGGACCTGAAAGTCTAGTTGCCATGGGAAGAATTTATTAGAGGTCAAAGGGGCAGCTCAGGGAGGAGGCTGCAATAGGAGAGAATACTGCAACGTGTATGGAGGGCAAGTAGAGAGAGAATATTGGTTTCATGTAGTTTAGGGCAATGAATTTCAGCAATATATCAGGGCTCAGAGCAAAGGAGTATTAACGGGACTAAATCAACCTATCCTATACTAATATATTTATTATACATACTCTATGTTGTAATTTTATTTCTCAATATAGCATCAGTTAAAATGATAATAAACACAAATTTTTGCAGCCCTTCTATGTGAAGAACATATTTTTCTTTCCTTTCTTTCTTTTATGTTTTTAATTTCTCCTGGCTGAGTGGAGCCTCAGCATGTTTCCAAGTTCCTGGGTCTGAAAGTTTGGAGGGTTGGATATGGTTTCAATACCAAAGAGGAAAATGGACCCAGGCTGCTCATCACCACAGACTTTCACGACATAACCTGTGCTGTTGCCTCAGTGGATAACCCTTGAGGTTTGGGGGGAAATTTTAGGATGGAATTTTTCATGTGGTAACATGTTTTCACATGTAAATCATATAGTGGTATCTTAATTTAAGGGCCTTTTGTTTAAATATTTTTATAAGGTGCCTCGTTAGTGCAGTAGGTAGCATGTCAGTCTCATAAATATTATTATAAAATATTCACAAAATCTTATTTGAGGTTATAGTTTCTTAGAGGATAGTAAGGCAAATTATAGTTCTGTAATTATTCCAGTAAATCAAATTGTCATTTAAAAATTTACTTTGCCTTTGCATTTTATCATAATTATTTTTAAAAATAATTTCTCCAGTGCCTGGGTGGCTCAGTCGGTTAAGCGTCTGCCTTTGACTCAGGTCTTGGTCTCAGAGTCCTGGGATGGAGTCCCACCTCTGGCTCCCTGCTCAGCGGGGAGTCTGCTTCTCTCTCTCCCTCTGCCCTTTCCCCTGCCCCTTCTGTCTCTTTCACTCTCTCTCAAATAAATAAATAAAACCTTTTAAAAATAAATAATAATTTCTCAGAGTCATAGTCTTAGAGGAGTGATAGCCCTATGTCTTTTTTTTTTCCTATATCTTTAACGACTAAACATATTAGTTAAAAAATGTAATGTTTCAATATCCCTTCAACCAGATTTTAGAAACCTAACTCATTCTAATTTAGTGAGACTTAGTCACACTGCATAATTGTTCATGAAATCACTAGGAATCTCAGCATCCCTTTAAAGTGTGTAGGTAAAGCCCTTAAGCCCTATGAAATAAGTTAAACAAAGAAAATCTTTTGTTCTTTAGAAGTTAACTAACATCAGCTAAAATAGCACAGGACAGCCCCTGTGGCCAACAAAAAGGTAAGTAGAAGAAAGCTTGTTTGAGTATTAAAATTAATTCTAATATAAGCCACTCTGAATAAATTGTAATCTTAAATGATAATGTGTATATGCAAAAGAGTCCTAAGTAATATAGTAGATGACTGCTTTTGATCTTGGCATTTTACAGGAATACCGTAACTGTATTATATATAAAAGTTTAGTTGAGTCACAAGCTATTTCCATATGTCTATTATGCTTTAATAGACATAGTTATAATGGGATTTTTCCACATTAAATTGAAGCCACTTTTCGTTTTACTAAGCATTTGGAAGAATTTAGATTTCTTTAGAATTAGAGCAATTACAATCTACATACCTCCCCTCTCTCAGCAATTTTCTTTTTAAAATGAATCCAATTATACTTTTTTCTTTCTCCAATATTAATAAACTCTCATACTAATCAATAACAAGAGGATTTTTCATTATTCAAAGCTGTAGGAAGTTGTAACCTGTGATGAAAGTTGTATTTCCAATTGTTTAAACCAATTCCTCATTATAAGTCAATTCAAGGATCTCTAAAATCATGTCAGATGACCTAAAAAATACCCAGATCTCTTTCATCAAAGACATTAAGAACTCCCTGCAGTATGATATAATTCACTTTATTCCAATAGAAATGATCTTATTTTCATAATCTGAAGATACCGGAATTATTTTTTATTCAACTATTGATATATTTTAAATTTGTTTTAAAATCTCAATCTTTTAAGTCAATTAATAACATACAATTTTAGTTTCTGATATATAAAATAGCTGTAATAACAATGAGATTAACAAGAATGCTTTAGTAAATCACAAAAGTAAAAAAAAAAAGATTAAACGTTTTAATTTCAGTGGCTCATAGATTAACACAACTGTTTACCCACTCATTTACTGTTTACCGTTTTAATCCCTATAGCCCATTTGGGAAGGAGTTTTATTGCTAACCTACTACTTTAAAAACCTAGGAGTCTTGATTAATGTGGTAGAAAACTTTGACCTTTTACTTTGAATATTTCCTTTCCATTCGCTTTTCTACAATATCAGAAAGAATATGTAAAGATCAGTAGAAAGTTTCCTTAATTTTTCTTCAGAAGTCTGCATGGGAAAAATATGGTAAGCCATCTTAGTTTTGTTGAGTAAAATTAGCCTTATATGTAACCTTTGGAATAGTTTTTTATGTGAAATAAATGCACATATGTCATTATGTGTTACATGACATAATTTAATATGCAATACCTTTTATTATATATAAAACTTAGTAAGTTAATATATTGATTAAAGAAGTATGCAAAGCCTTCCAGTTAAGCATGGCCAAGGATTCTCAAAAACTTCCACTTTAGACAATAATTTCACCTCCTGAAATCTACAAACAATAGCAATACTAAAAGCCTATGGAAGTATATTAGCCACCTTGGCAACTATAATTACAGCACAGTTGATAAAGATACAGCTACAGGGTGTTCATGTCAGTATTTATAATGTGAAATGATTGAAAGAAAATCTAAATGGTCTACAAATAGAAATTACAACATAGATGAAATAAGAAATGAAAAAAAAGTTTAAAACACAGCTACAAAACAGTATTTATGAATAAACCTATTTAGAGGACCAAAAGTGTATACATTTGTGTCTAAAAAGATGAACACAATAATGTTAAAAACTGATCTCTGAGTAAATTATTAGCTGTTTACTCTTTTTATTTTGTACTTCCTAGTTATATTTCTATGATGGTTTTATATTAGTAAAGTTTTTCAAAAGCCAATATAAGGGACTTATACAAAAAGTGATTTTATAGATATAAAATATTGCCTGGGCCAATAAAATATTGCCAAATTATATTAAATATCGTGTCTTCATAAGCCTAGAACCTGAACATGTAGGCTCCTTTCCCTCCCCTAGGAAAATATAAATTTTTGTTTCTAAACATATATTACATCTTCTGCTTTGAATATCATATTTATTAATATGATTCCTTCAGTGTTGTTAATTTTCATACCTTATTCATTACAATGTGATGAATTTATAAGGTGGCCTTTTCTCAAATCTCAATATAATGGAAAAAGTTGAAAACAATACTATATTAATCATGCTTGGCTTAAATAAATTAAGCTTTTTTTAGAAGTACTAAATGTAATTTTCTACATCAAAAAACTATTATATAATTAGTTACTTGTGCATAAATTTTCTCATGACATTTAGCACTATTAATATGCAACATGTCTAAATCATAAAGTATATATTAGTAAAAAGTATTTTAGAGTAATTTTCAGATAATTTGAATTTCAATCCTTATTTTCAAATAAGAAGATGGATTTTCTCAGTAGGTAACCTTCGCCTTTCTCAGAATTAGTTTCTTTACCTGAAAAAGAGATCTCATATATTTCTAAAATTATATGCTGTAAGAATGTCAGTTTTTCTTTGCTAATTACTTTAAATTTTTCATACTGGTTTTAGTATGCTTTCTGCTATAATTGGTGGCTTAGTTTTTATAGTTGGTCTCATTTAATTCATATATTTTTATTCTTTCTGTATTTGATAATTAGATTATTTCAGTAACATTTTTTGTTTCACAAAGAATTTTAAAATTTATTTTTATTTTTAAAAATTTATTTATTTTTGTCTAATTTCTCTTACTACTAAATGTTTCATTTGGCATTGATTTTTTTCCTACCAATCCTTCTAGAATAGCTTAGTTTCTCCAGAACTCAGAAATGTTCTATCATATACAGTGTTACAGAGAACTAGGAGATGTAGACATTCATGAATAACTTCAGCTATCAAGAGGTGAGCACTGCCTCTGTCTATGATTTGCCTCCAGAATAGTATTTCTTTTCTCAGATCAACTAAAAGGGATCAACACTGAAAACATTAAAGTTAATTTCAGTATTTGTACTATTTGTTTTCCTTAAAAAAAATTTATATTTACTAATATGTCCATATTTTTACTTTATAATACATTTGTTAATTTTTAGTAGTAGCTCCAGATTCTCTAACAACAGACACAATAGATGAGCAAAGTTTATTTTATTACCCACTGCATACTTACTAACTTTTGGAAGTATTATTTGGGGGCTTAAATATGTACGGATGTCTTTGTTACAAAACAAAACCAATTTATATCTTAAGATATTAAATTCTGAAGTTAACCTGTCAAGTCTGTATCTTAAGAACACCAAAATAGAGTTTATATGACTTAAAACATGGCTCAGCCTCATTTTAAAATAAAGATGTCTTTCAAAAAAGAAGACACATAGAGGAGAGTTAACATAGGTATTGATGGAAGGTCTTGCTTCAAACATATAATAAATTAAAAGCAAATGGCAATGATATGTTAGGACAAAGCACACATGAAAAAGAAAGGAAACAGCAGGAAATGAAGAAATTAAGACGTTTTATAAAGGTATGCTAGCCCATCGGAAAGAGGAGGAAGTATTAATGTCAGGTTACATATATGTACACGCTTTCCAAATTACAGGTTTGGGAGTAATAAAACATAAAACAGACATTAGTCCTTTTGAAAGGACTGATTCTTACATAAAGAACACTCTAACATACTCTTGAAGGGCACAAAAGTGGACTTGGATGGAAAGATTTGTCATGCCATTTGATAGAAGGAAACAAAATCTTATAGATGTCAATTATCTTTAATAATTTACAAATTCAAAATAAACTAGAAAAGATAAGGTATTTTAATGGAAATAGACAAATAGATTCTGATGTTCATATGGAAAAAAATATCTAAGTAAGAACAGCAGGAGGAAATCTGAAAAAGAAATGAGATAGGACTAGTCTTACCAGATAATATACTGTATTATCAGGTCCCCCAAATCAATAGTATTGATATATGAAAAGACAGGAAATGAAACAAAAAAACCAGAAATATAACCATGCACATTTGGAAATTTAGTGTATGTTAAAGGCAGCCTTTCAAATCACTGAGCTAAAGACTTTTTAATAAATGGTGTTGGGTCAAATGGGTACAACTTGTGAAAAAAACAACAAACAAAAAACAAAAACAAAAGATCAAGTTAGTCTTGTGCCTCATATCATATACCAGCATAAACTACAAATGGAATAAAGATCTAAATACTTTAAATTTTTTGAAACTATAAAGTCATTAGTAATTTTGGAGTAGAGGAAGCCTCTGTAAATAATTAAAATCCAGAAAACGTTTAAAAAGATGGTTAAGTTTGATTACATTAAAACAAAAAAGGTCTAGGCTGGAGAAATAGAATCAGCAAGGTCAAAAGACCAAAGGCAATGTTAAAACCATTATGCAGTCAGTAGATGAGGAATTGGACATTTATGCAGGACCCAACTATAATCGCATGTGTTGCTTTCAAGTTCTACAGGAAAGTACCAAACAGTGCTGCTATGGGGCATTAGTCATCACTGTAATTTAGTGGTCAAACTCAGCATCCATCATGGTGTTTCAGGCATATATTATGAGCCTCCTGGGCTGATAAAATATGAAGTCCACAATAACATCTAGAACGCATTCTAGAGGGAAAAAATAACTTGAATCCATTGGGCTTGTAGATCCATATTCGCATTTGCTGAATATATAGGGGTTAGAGAAGTTAAGTTAAAAGATACCTCAAAGAAACTATCAGATAAGACATGAAGACAGATCATTCATCAGGAAAACCAGCCCAGGCTTTTTTGAAGTCTTTGAAATGAAAACTAAATGACAACAACAACAAAAACTATTCTAGATGAAAAAAGCCATAAGGGACATAACAAATAAATGCAACAAATGAGCCTGTATTGAATCCCTGTCTGCCCAAACCAAATATTAGAGATCTTGGGGTAATCTGAGTATCCTGATAAGTTGAATACCCTGTTAACATGCAGAAATAGTTACTGCCAATGGAAACTACGAAGTTGCAAAATAACATGGTAGTCTGAGCTCATTTTATGTATATATTTGTATATACATATATACGTCTAAATCTAGATTAAATATAGAGAGAATTCATTTAGGACATGAACAAGGTTTTATTTTAAAAAATATTTTAAAAGATTTTATTTATTTATTTGACACAGAGAGGGAGATTACAAGGAGGCAGAGCCGCAGGCAGAGGGAGAGGGGAAGCAGGCTCCTCGATGAGCAGAGAGCCTGATGCGGGGCTTGATCCCAGGACCCTGAGTCCATGACCTGAGCTGAAGGCGGAGGCTTAACACTCTAAGCCACCCAGGTGCCCCATGAATAAGGTTTTAGAAGTGAAAATATCTGTGAGGTCATAATACAGAGTTTACTTTTTGACTATTGCTTATTTTTTCTATCTTTCTACAATAAGTATGGACAAATATTACAACAAAAGGCTCCTTTTAATGTTTAAAAAAAAATGATTGGCTCTGAAGCACTAAAAACACCACTTTTAAAAATAATATTGTCTCTCTCAGTCAGCCACCTAAGAAATATATGATTATTGTTAGCATGGGATTCTCCAAATTCTATTTCACATAATGTTTTTATAAGTTCATGAAATCTAAAAAGCAAGCAGATTCAAAATATTCTGCACATTTTATGGAATCTGCATAATGACAACAATTTTAAAAGAGCTGCTCAAGCTTTTTTGATTCTATGCTTCATATTGATCATTCTTCTCCCAGGTTTCCTCTCAGACCTTAATATTTTTTGGTGAGGAAATAATTTTTTAACACCTTGGAGGTACTTTTGTTCTGCCCAAGGCTTCCTGATTTTGTGAGCATTTTTATCTTTCTCTAGGACTTGAGTCATGTTTTTGCCCTCATAAATATTTAAATAGGCATTACCAATATTATTCACATATATTTAATAACAACTCTTCATAAAAGTGGAGCTGCTGCCACCTATAAAACCTAATTGACACCTTTTGATCGATATTGTTTCGAGAGGAGCTGTAAAGAACAAAGTAGCTGACTGACAGCTGCAGTAAAGTGAACATAACTCCCTCGCCGGGAAGGCCCGTGATTGCCTCTGGAGCAATGGGCTCCAGGTGGTTTCATTTATCTCTCTGATACCTTTCAAATACCTCTCCAGCAAAACGCCTTGAGCAAAACACACAGATTTCCAGGTGTGGTCTTTGTAGAAGAATACTGTAGAGATATGTAGAACTTTTTTTGGAAATAGTTCCAAAAATTCAAATTCGTATTTGTAGGAAAGTAGCTTCATCATTTCCCTTCTAAAAATTTATTTCCGACAACTTCAGCTAATCTTGTGTGGTCCTGACCATTCACTCTGTCAAACATTGAGGATCAAAAAGAAATTTTCTTTAATCATGCCTTCTGCTCTAAACTACGAATAGACACATTACAGGACTAGATTTTAAGCTTCAAACCTAATGGAAATAAAACTTACAAAACAGAATTATCAGGATTGGTTTCATTTGTTCAATGTAACCTCTGTTCAAAGAGAACCCTTCCTGAGAGAACACTTACAGTGCATCATGGGTGTTTCCCCATGTCCCCCAGAAATGTGCTCTAGCGGTAGCCAAGAATAAAAATAAGGGGTGCATGGGTGGCTCAGCCAGTTGAGCATCTGACTCTTGGTTTCACACTAAGTCATGATCTCAAGGTCATGAGAATAGAGCCCCACGTAGGGCTCTGAGCTCAGGGTGGAGTCTGCTTGATAGTCTCTCTGACTCCCTCCATCATTGGCCCTGCTCACACATACCCTCTATCTCTCACTCTCTCTAAAATAAATAAAATATTTTAAAAAATGGAAAATGAACTGAAAATAAAAAGAGGGAAGGGAGGGAGGAAGGAAGGAAGGAAACAAAGAGCTTTGTCTCCATTTAAAGAGAAGGATTCGCAATGAGGTCACATGGTAATAGTTCACTTCTCTTTCTCCCAATGGATGTACTCTCTTCAGTGTGTGTTTTGCAGCTAGAGCTGCAAAAATCTGGAGAAACCTGGAAGAAGATATTAAAGAACCCAAAGAAGAAAAGGAGAAGGTGGATGGAGAAGGATTGTTTCTGTTTTGAATTATAGAAACACTAGCAGAGAACCATTTCCCGCACCTGTATCTGTACCAGTGCCATTTATTCCAATATGGAAATAATTTGAACTGATGTACACGGTGGGGGGGGGGAGGAAAACAAACTATGACCAGGCTATTAAAATAATCTATCCTAGTTTACTCACTTAAAAACGTGAAAAACAAAACCATGTAACTAGAGCATCCCTGCCATCCTCTCCCTTTATCTCCTACTTCATTTGCCATCTGTGCTTTGTGTTTTGCCTCCCTTTTTCCTTCTTAATTCATTATCTTATCTTCTCTTTTCCGGTTCCCTGACCCTAGGAACGGGTGGTCTGTTTCATGTTCCTAGACACAATATTCCTGCTCAGATCTGATGGGCGACATAAGGTTTGTGTATTCAAATACCATTTTATGCACTGTTCCACACTTCTTATCCTCAGGATCATTAGTCACAGTATGTGTTCCATGCTGTGCCCAGAATGTCTCAGCTGATAATGACATACTCAAAGAGCATTTTGAGTCTCTATTTTACTAACAGAGTATCAGTATCCACACAATTTGTCCCTTGTGATTCTACTCTTTCCAAAGCTTAAGTCTTAACCCACTGAGCCACCCAGGCGCCCCCGAAGCTTAAGTCTTAACATACAGAAAATATTTATCTCTTTAGAATTCCCAATATATGTTTTGGTCTATGACAGTTTTTCAGAGTTAACTAAGAGAAAAAGTCAATTTTTTTAAGCTTGAGGTTAGCAATAAAAAAAATTTAAATAGGCCAGAATTTTCAAATATATTTCAAAACGATTCAGTTTTAATCATACATGTCATCCGTAGAACAACGTGGTATAAAAAGTTGAAGGGAAGAAGAAATGATCGTAATTGAGTCTTGGGATTGAATTAAAATTCTTATGTTACAAATCATTAATATTTGTAACAATAATCAGAAAAATTTTAAGACTGCCTCAGAGGGAAAAAAATCCCAACATTTCTTAGCTTGATATTTACAAAATGTTTATAAAATAGCCATAGATCTTTTTTTATAATATTTTTTAAGACTTGATTTATTTTATTTGATAGAGATCACAAATAGGGAGGCAGGCAGAGAGAGGGGGAAGCAAGCTCCCCGCTGAGCAGAGACCCTGATGCAAGGGATTGATCCCAGGACCCCGGGATCATGACCTGAGCTGAAGGCAGAGGCTTAACCCACTGAGCCACCCAGGCACCCTAAAATAGCCATAGATCTTTAAGGCTTCACACAAATCCCAATAGAATGAATGTTGATATGTAATCTGATGGAGAGAATATGAAAATTATACAATGGTGGAAGTAAATTAAGATTCATGGATTCTACCCTAATTTTAAATTCCAGCTTACCAGAAATGCTTTTATAATTTCTGTCGTCTGCCTGGCCTCTGGGCACATATTTTTACTTGGGCAATAGGTATTGTGGTAATTAAGTCTCCAAATAGCCCTCTAATGAACTGTGTCTCCTGATATACATATCCTTGTATAGTATCCTTCAACAATGAATCTGATCTGACCCTATATAACCAATGATTCATGAATTCAAGGCTAGCATTTAAACCCCTAAACTCTTATACTAGACTCTTGAAATTCTCACTTACCACAATAGCCATGTAAAAAATAACAAACTAAGACTACCATGCTATGAGAATACTCAGCCTAGCCAGGTAAAAAGACCATATGGAAAAATAACCATCCCAGCCCAGCTGCCAGACATGTGAGTAAAGAAATCATCTTGGATATTCCAACTCCAGCAGATCACAAAATGGTAAGGGGAAAAAAAAGAAAAAAAAGCTGCAAACGTACGGCTCTATTTACACTGTCCTAGCCATCTCCAGCCATTAACCTACTCTAGATAAGGCTTCCCAGAGGAGCCATCCCTGCTGTGACCTGCCCGAATTCCTAACCCACAGAATTTTTATCAAAATTTAATGGTTGTCGTCATATGCTATTAAATGTTGGAATAATTCATTATGCAGCAATAAATAACTGGAACAGAATTTGGTTCCTAGAGGTGGGGTAGTTGCATGAAAAAAAGATATAAAATGTGTGACATTTGTTTTTATACCAGGCCATGGCCAGGAGCTAGGAGGACACTGAAGAAATGGTTATTAAAAACTGAAAGGGACTCAAGGAGATTATTGATGAGGGCCTAAGAGACAGTGAAGGAAAGACACCTACTATATGCTAAAACAACTGTTGTAGAAATTAATGGGTGGAAATATGGAAAACAGAAACGGATCTTAATTCTCTTGTGGATAATTAAGAAAATTTCAACACTGAATATTTAAAGTTCTACCTTGTTTCTTCTAGACATTCATAATATGAAAGAGAAAGATGCATTAAAGAAAAAGTAATCCCATTTTAACATAATTTAGATATGGATATAGATAAGAAATCCTTCTTATCCACAACAAAATATTCTCCAACTAAGAGATCAGCAAAGATAAAATCCCAAATGAGACAAGAAGGTCCTTTATTAAGGTCAAAGGTGCTGCCTCATAGAAAATTTAGGCCGTTTGAAAGACCTTAAGGTCTTAAACACGTATCTTACTGAATTTTTGTTGTTGTTGTTAAATAATAGGGGTTTTAATGATTTCAAGGGATTTGCTCCACAACAGCCTCATGCAAGACCCAAAATACTAATCTTTCTGAAGAAAATGTTTGGTTGTGACTTTTGTTTCATGTAGTAAACTCTGATAATATTAATAGGAAGCTCGAAGATTTAATGGAATGATATTGAAAGAGAAATTGCCTATTTGACTAAAACTCATAAAACCAGCACAGAGAGAGAGAGACCCCAGGAATTCCAGCCATGCCAGCTCGGGTACCACAGGAATGAGTGCAAAATGTCTTCAGAGATCACTAGCCTCAGCCTCCACGTAATTGCTACCTAATGGTACGTACGAGAGGTCCAAAGTGGGAATCACCCAGCTGAGCCAATCATCCCCAGAGACCAAATTTCGATACAAACTTCGATTATCTGCCTAACTCATATCTCTTGAAGACATTAAATATGATTTTCCAGGTTGACCGATACTGCGCAGTAACATTTAAGATTATCTTTGTTTTCCTTGTTTTGGATTCTCTACACAGTAACTTTTCATACATTTAAGTAATTTACATAGTTCCAAAAATCATAGCTATTTATGTCAAATGAGCTAATCCAAGACTATCAGCCATACAATCTCTAAAGTTAGAGAATATCAAAATTTCTCATTTTGCCAAATACATTTCAGCTCTCTTTTCTCTATATACATCTACTTCAACTTCATCATAAGTTGAAAAATCTTTAGAATTTGAGTTGAGAATTTTAGCCTTTATATTTTCTTGATCTAGTTATAAAATTCACCTTAAAAACTAGAGAAAAGAATAAAGGCAAACTGATAGCCCATACATTAGAAAACTAAAAAAAAAGTCTGTGTAGCACTTTTGTGTTAACAGAAGTACAAGTCATGTTAGCTGGTTACATTTGAAATTGTAAGTGCAAAATATATAGAATGTTTTATAAACTTTTATACAGCAAATTTATTTCTAAAATGAAACCAATCTTAGAGCACAATATATTCAACAGATTAAAAATATCTCTGGTGTACATTAAAAATTTTATTTTCCTAGTCTTCTAGTCTTAAAGGTTCTTTCCAGACTGTTTCTAAAGTGCTTTCTTTCTTTCTTTTTTTTTTTTTTCAATCATTCTTATTTTGCAGATACTCATAAACAATTTGATAGATTGTAAATACCTAAAATACATCTGATAGTTCAGTTTGGAGGCCAAAATTGCTGGTTTTATAACTAGAAGAACTTTATTACTAGCATTAGCTAGTTCTCTTTAAATATTTATTGAGCATTTGGGGTTATGAACTTCGTGATAAAAGCCTTTGAACTGTTTCTTGAAGTGGAAAAAGATAGTAAATTATATAAAATGCAAAAAAAGGTTTATCTTTATACTTACCTATATTAAAACTAGTCACTTCTAATATCACTTTCCTATGATCTGAGATTTAATTAGGAAGAGTGGCAACATATTGATCATAGGTATATTTGTAATAAAATGCTCTATACAATGCATATATATTTTGAGTCTAAGTGAATGTTTTCTATTTATTTTTTGTTGTTGTTTTCTGTCCATTCTAATAAAAAAAAGTTCCTTTAGAAATTCCTAAGTTGTCACAAAATCTTAGAGTTGGAAGAGACTTTGAGGTGCTATTATGTAAACTTGTACCCAAAAGACATGAAGGGAAATAGTTTCATGTATGGTAAGTATATATAAATTATCCTTATATAAATTACCCCCAAAAAGATCAGAGATGCTTGATTAAGATTATTTACCCTTCCTATTTTACAACCAGGAAGTCTGAAAGATTTGATAAAAATTCTATTGCATTGTATTCTTGTAGTGCCTAAAATTAAGAAGGTGGATTAAAAGTTACTTTAAAGATACAAAAATGTCAATGCTAAAATTCTAATCTGGGAGCTCAAGCTCCCATATGAATAGATTGAGAAAAAAATTGATGACTTATACATCTTCCGTTCTCTTTTACTCACTCTATTTTACCAGTATTGATATCTTTATTATTCATTTCTCATTTTTCACTTTATCCCTTCCTTCTACTACCTAACTCAATCTATTTTCATGCTGTATCTCCCATGCATATCAGACATATGACTGTATCATACACATGGCAAAACAACTCATCAACTCCAAGTCGATAAACTGTCAATGAAGTTCTTTATCAATAAAGTCTTAAAAAATGTCTAGATTATGGTTGTGTTTTCTACCCTTTCATTTATTTTATGATACAACTTAGAAAACAAAGGAAAGAGGAATGTTCGAATATCACTTTGTTTTCTTAAGGAACTGTTTTTAATGACCCTACCATTGTAATGCCTTGAGGACAATTATCTGTCATTATGCTATGGTAATTACATTTATATCAGATAGAGAAAAGTAAATGTGTCCCACATATGGATGATTTCACAAAATTAAATACCAAAAAGTGAAAATGATTCTGGATATTATTAAGTGTACACATAAGCTTACCCTTAAGAAAACTCCCATCTGAAATAAATTTTAATCATAGAAAATTAAATTTTAGTGATCGGGATTAGTATTCTAATAAGGTTATATCCACAAGAAAAGATATTATATTAAGAACAACATGTACATATTTGAGAGATTGAGTAAAATGATCCATGTGCACATGTACTACATTTTCAACCAACCAGACTGCTGCTTTCTAATTGATTATGGCTCCTTTTTGAAGATTCAGGAACATTAATTGTCTAGCTATATTAGTGAAATTCTCAAAATCATCAACAAGGAACTAAAGGCTTAGAATGGCCAAATATTTGTCATTTCCAACTCTAATCACATCAGTAGAAATAGCGAATGTGCTATTAATTTTCATTTAACAGGTTATATAAAAATTAAGACAAAAATGCTTCATCAGATCATGTTTGGTTTATCATTTCTAACAATCGGCTCTCAAGCTAGCCAGATAGTTTCACTTCTTTACCAGGATTATGTTCTTGATATTCACATAGGCAGTTATGTTGTTTACTCAATCTCTCTATATTCTCTTGTGATACTTTATCATGAAATTGAATGTTCAGCCTCTCAATCATTCCCATGGCTCTTGTACACATTCTTCATAATTTGTTGACACCAGTGAGTACACACATCAGCATTTTACACATGGCCTTATTGGGCTTTCATCTAGATTGTCACACACCTTCCATGATCTCATCCACTAAAGAGTAAACATGACATCAAGCAGGATGAATTGATTTTTCTCTCATAAGATATAAATATAAATATAAATATAAATAACTATTTCCTATCATTTTATTTTCAAAATCAGACTTTGATCATTGCCACTCTTATTAGCATATAGGATTCAAACTTATGTGTGTTTTAGACGCTAATTATATATTTTTTTCTTTTACTCAATGATATTTGCCAATTTGCTTCTCCTGATAATATAAAAGAAAAAAAAAGTAGAAAAGTAGAAATTTAATATTAAAAAACATTCTGAAAGACTTATAATAAAGATCAAATATACTATGAAAAAAGCTCTTATCTAATTTTTTAAAGATTTTATTTATTTATTCGACAGATAGAGATCACAAGTAGGCAGAGAGGCAGGCAGAGAGAGAGAGGGAGAAGCAGACTTCCTGCTGAACAGAGAGCCCGATTCATTCGGGGCTTGATCCCAGCACCGTGAGGTCATGACCTGAACCAAAGGCAGAGACTTAACCTACTGAACCACCCAGGGGTCCCTAACTTTTTTCTAATATCCTAATACTCACTAAATTTTGAGCACTCAAACTTTTCTATTATCTTTTTATAAAACAAAGACACAGTGATACTCAGTAACAGTATGTGAAATTTATTTAAAACCCAAACTATCTTAATTCTTATACTAGAGTATTACTTTATTAAGTGGAAAACTATCAGATTTTTAGTTTTAATGAATACAGTTAATTTCCGGTATATATCACAAAAAATTACAACAAAGCTCTGCTGCAATTTCAAATTCATGCAAATGGCTGGCTCGTTCTGCTGCATCTCATGGATATTTCTTGTGTCTTCCCCCACTTACCACCCACCACCATCTATCAAATTCTATTGATTCTCCAAGATCAGCTCAAATGTCACCTTCTCTGTGAAGTTTTCTGCAATCCCAATTAAAATAAATTACTCCTGACTCTATGGTTTGATAGTACTTAGTTATATTTATCTAGATTATAACATTCTCCTCTATTAGAAAAGAAATTTTGTCAATACCAAGACTCTATCTACTTGCTTTATGGTCCCATAACAGCTAGGACAAATATTTAGTCATCCAAGTCTCTGTATATTGCTAGAACAACAGATTAGAGAGTAGTACAGGTTTAAGTATCTGGCTTAAGAAAAAAGAAGTAGAAGTCCATTCAGAGGGCCAGTGGGTTTGAAGGCCAAATACCCTTAAATTTCTCATATACCATTAGCTACTCTAGAGTAAGAATTGGACATATGAATATCCTATAATTTCTGAGTTTTTTTTTTTTTAATTTGTCCCTAATAACCATATCCATTTAAGCCATGAGATTTAACCACCTTTTTCCTTATAGTAAGACTTATAGCTAAATAAGTTGCTGGTACTCGGAAAATGTCATTTTATAGCCAAAATGGAGAAAAGATAAACTGTTGACTTCCTGCCTCCAAAGTATTGCCCACAGGTACATCTTAATCCTCCAAAAAATATGTGTAGTTGTCCTTTCAGGCAGAAATAATATTCTCACACAACAAAATTATCTTTTAAATTTAAAACATGGTGGGTCTCACACAAAATCTTAAAAAAAAAAAAAATAGGAGTCACAGTGATGATTCAAGTGCTTCAGATAAATGAAAGCTTTATATTGAATCAGTTTTAGTCTCTCCTTTCATTAGACAAAATAGCCAAAAAGTCTTTTGACCTGTGATGTTTTTGACAAAGAGATTGTGAAACTGAGTATAGTTATAGTAATTTCTAATATTTATTTTTCATACTACCCTTGGGGAAAACTCCACCATTGGAGATATTTATTACCTCAAAGAATTGTCCTTAGCAATTTGATCAAGTCACTGTGTAGTCTTTAAGTGGCAGTAATAAAATTATATTTAAGAGGATACTCCCAGGGTGCCTGGGTGGCACAGTTGGTTGGGTGATTGTCTTTGGTTCAGGTCATGATCCCAGAGTCCCAGGAACAAGTCCCACACCAGGCTCCCGGCTCCATGGGGAGTCTGCTTCTCCCTCTGACCTTCTCCCTTCTCATGCTCTCTCTCTCACTCTCTTTCTCAAATAAATAAATAAAATCTTTTTTTTTTTTTTTAAAAAGGATATTCCCAACTTAACTCTAATTATCTCTTCTCTTGCCTAAAAATTGAATACATATATCTTCCTTAGTTTCTGTGGGATGTGTTTTTTAAACCATCTATAACAAATTTTATGAACTCAAAACATCCATCTAAGAAGATGGGTAAATATGTAAATCACTCTTTGACTTACAATATCTTCCTAAGAGATTATGACACAACTGTCAGGAAAAGAGAAAGTAGCATTAGTAAATTTTTGGCTTGTTGAACTGTGGTCAGATAAAATTAATGCTCAAATTACTTTACTATAATTGCTTCATTTTAAGATGATTATCAACCTTAGTGAAGAAGATACAAATAATGTATTTTCTTGACTATAATGCACACTGATTTGATATAAAATGACCATTTAAAATGTTCACAATATGTATAAATACTATTTTTCAATAATGGCCCATTGGTATGAATTAATAAGTTCAAGGGCAGTACTCATGTCTAAATCTTGGAGGTCAGTAATATAATTATAGGTACTGCTTTGTATGTAAAATGTGTTTACTCCATTTTAATTTGGAGGAGTCACCCAATTTTCTGAATTGATATGGTGTTAAGGTTAAGAATTGATATGCTGTTAGGTTAAGACTAAGTTCTACTATATCTGAATTTCGAATCTACCTATAATACTGTACTTTAGTTCTTAAATGCCTGAGCATGTGATTTTTTTTTTTTCATACATGGGAAATTATCAGAATATCAAAGGATTTGTTACAGATATTTTTTCTTCTTACTTTTCATCTTCTCTCCTAAATATCAACAATATGGACATACTGGATCCAAGAAGAACAGGCATTACATTTCTCAAAAGCATGCAAATGATAGATAGGGAGCAATAAGTGTGTTTAGAAATGTTTGGAGAGGGCTGTCAGGGATGGACTGGAAGTGATTTAATGATTTATAAGATTAAAGTGATCTGAAGAGTTTAATAATATGAATTAGGGAGTGGAATTCAATAATAATATGCCTGATCTTGCTCAGATGTTCTGTCTTGAAGTTCTTAACATTAAACAATCTTTAGCTTCTCCATTTAAAATCACAAATGTTTGGTTACCAAAATGATTTTTCCAAATTCCCCAGGCTCTCCACTACCCACTCTATCAGAATACAGGGTTTTGAGTATCTTAATGGTGTAACTGGCACAGAATCTTTTCTGCATTAGCACTGGATATTCAAACACTTTCAATGCTACAGCAAACCTAGAGAGACAATTAAAGTAAATATTTTTCAAAGAGGCTTGAAATAAAATAACTGTGTTATTCTTTGTATAAACTGATCTATTTATGGCTTCCTAATGAACAGTAGGAATGTAGATTGAATAGAGCAAAGCAAGCTACAGTCAGGAACAAAATTGTGCTTGCATGAGTGTCATATTTTTAGCAAAACTTTAGATAAAAATGATATATTTCTCCTTACTGAAAGATGTTAGTACCCCACCCCCATGCATAAGTGTGTGTGCACACGCACGCATGCACACACACACACTCACACACACGCCACTAATAAAAAGCAAACATTTTCTGTCACTGTAAAACAGTTCAATGGGGACTGTTCATTTTAACCACCCACCCCTGGTGTCTTGAGTTGTCACTCACATAGACATTCCTTTTATTGTCTTGGCTAGAAACCACATTTTTGACTTCTGCAAAAGTTCTGGTTATCTTCAACTTGTCAACTGCTTTATACTGTGAAGAATGCTTAGCACCTGGACGCCTGACGAGGCTGGCTGCAGTGTCAGGCAAACTGTGATGACTGTAACAGAGTCAGGCTTCGAAAACTGCTTTACTGTGGCAAATCAGATTCAAGAAGAGGTTTCCTGTATATTCCATGAAAGTGATGGGGCAACAGGGCAACATACTCTCCTTATTCAGAAAAACCTAGTCTTTTTAAAATTGGCAGTTAAAGATCAGTCTTCTCACTTTTTAAAAGTGCTTATGCTTAAAAACTGACAAACACTTCTGGTCTTGAATTTCTATAGAACAGTGATGCTTCTGGAGTTAAAAAAAAAAAAAAACAAAAAAAAAAACGAGGGTGCCTGGGTGGCTCAGTGGGTTAAGCCGCTGCCTTCGGCTCAGGTCATGATCTTGATCTCAGGGTCCTGGGATCGAGTCCCGCATCAGGCTCTCTGCTCAGCAGGGAGCCTGCTTCCCTCTCTCTCTCTCTGCCTGCCTCTCCATCTACTTGTGATTTCTCTCTGTCAAATATAAATAAATAAAATCTTTAAAAAAAAAAAAAAAAAAAAACGAATCATTTTATTATTCCATGTTTCCCTTTCCTTATTTTTTTCTTATCTTCATTTCTATGGGAAATAGAAATTCAAAACAATATATTTGTTTCTGTTTTTGTTTTGTTTTATTTTGCATTTATGGCATAAGTGATCATCTTTTTTAGATACTCACAAAATGATGTATCTAAATTTTACATTAACTGTTTTAGACATGCTATTTATTCAAGTTCTCAAACATCCATCTCTCCTATGACTAAAATTCAGAATCCATAATTGGCAAACTATGATTGATGAATTCAATTAAATAGAAGTCAAATACTCAATAATTCAAGTATATGTGAATCAATGACATACCGAAGTGAATGCCTATGATAAGCTAAGGGAACAAAGTCACTTGCAATACATCATAAAGAGGTCATTTCTTTCCTATATAAAGAATCTTAATACATACATACATACATATATTCCCAAAGAAAAATGAAGATGACTATAAACTTCTAGTTACTATCACACTGCTTAGCACATAGGAAGATCATAAAATGTTTTATGAAGAAATGTGTGAATAAACAACTATTTAGGCAAGTCTGCAAAGATTTCCATTAAAAGCTTCACTTATTCTGGAATTGACTAGTAGAGTGATTGCATAAAGATTATACATATATGCCTATGAAATATATTTTTTATTGTTAAAATATATATTACATATTATAGATCTATATATTTTATATAAAAATACATATGTATGTATACATACTATCTTTTCCCTTTATATTATCATGTAAATAAGAAGAGGGTACTTTCAAATGCTACAAATAAAGCTTTATTTTTGTGGAACTCTCCATGTTTAATCTCATCACATAGCTATAAATTTCAGTCCAATCTAAAGTAAGCAAATAAAAAAATATGTTATTTACTAAGTGGAAAGTCTAAGTAAACCCTTGTTACTAAGGGAGATAAAAGAATTCAATATCTAATAGCCTTTTTATATCTATAGATATTATAAAGAAATTTTGACATTGCAATAAATACACAAGAATATTAAATATTCTAGTTTTCAAATTAACTTGGGTTTGCTAAGAAGATGGACCGACTCAAATACTTACATGTGACTTTAGAATAAAAAGTTAATAGACTTCATTTATAATCCCTTTTAAAAGCAATTTAATTTATTAATTATTATAGAGACTTAAAAACAATGTATTCAATAGAATGAATTAATTGTCCTTTTGATGTTTTCTTACAAACTAATTTGTATCTCAATAGCTTTTTTCTTCTAGAATTTCTATAGCTCTTTTTGTTACACTAAATAAATTCAAATTATATTGTTTTTATATCTACTTATGTCAAAAATAGCCTCACAATACATATAAAAGTCAGAGAGTTTTGCATAATAGTCCACAAGAGAAAGGGTGTTTTTATTTTAGCCCGGAGATAATTGATTTGAATAAAGTCCAGTCTTTTTCAAACTGTATTCAACTAAATTGATTCTCTATACCTTAAATTAAATCTTATTCCTCCTTTCTCACTGAGGAAGACATTTACATAAACTTTTATAATGTTGATTAAATTCAAAGCTTGCTAAATACTGTGGGAATTAAAGTCCATGAAATCTTGTTTTAACTCTAATTTTTTTGTAGAGCTTTTTAGATCTAAATATCCTATTTTCAGCTTCCGGGGTGGGCAGCCTGGGCCAAGGGAGGAGGGTCTGAGAGTTGGCACCTCCAGGACGGAGGGTGGATGGAATTATTTTTACTATAAACAAATATTAAATCTTGTACCCACACACACAACTCATAGGAGTGGATGATAGATGTTTAGAAAAAAGAAAAAGAAAAGAAAAGGCACTTACTTGGATAACTTTAAGCTTCCTTTCTCAAATGCTTTCAACAGGCAAAATGGGTGTGAATTTCAACTTTAGTAAAAGAGTGCTAAGTGTAAAGTACCTTTTGCTCCAAAGAAGGACATTAGATTTGGTTTGATTTCAGTAAGTAGAGCATGCATATCAGTAGTGAACAAAATGAGAGTACTTTCTATAAATATTTATTACTACTGGGAAGCTAGTTATATATTATTTAATTGCTCTCCCCTGAAATATATTTAAATCTCAGGTAAATAAGCTACAATAAAGGTCATTGAAATTTTGTGCTAAAAACCTATATTATAATGAAAGCCTTGGAGATCTTTGACTTGTGAGGAAATATATCAACAAAAGACAAAATGTTTGTAGTATTATAATCTCTTATTTTTAATATATTTTTATTTTCTGAAGTCACATGCTTTGAAATATTTTAAAATAGTTCTTTGAAACATATTGAGGATAAATCTGCTATCTGTAATATTTCATCAGATCCATACAGATTTTTTTCTCACCAGAATATGTCTAGAGATGCACAACCCCTGTTAAACAGTTCTACTGGTCCTGGGATTGAAAACACACCATTTGCAAGATTTCCCTTACAAGTGATTGGAAAGATATTTTGTTCTCAATTTGCAAGTGTTTGTGTCTACCCAACTATTGATATCTTTTTAATCCAGCGGTTATCAATAGAGCCTTGACCAAACTGCCACTGCGCACAGGCCAATGAAACAATCAATGACAACTATGATAACTCTTGAAACAAACTATCTTCTTGAGCTGTGTGGTCTCACATTTATCAGTTGGATTTGCTAACAATGTTTATAGTCTATAATTACAAATCTTCCACTGGTTTGAGTTTTGAAATAGAAAATAGAAACAAAAACACCCTCTCTCCTTTTAAAGAAGTTATTTTTGTTTTAGTCCTGATTTGCATATAATTCAT
The DNA here is from genome assembly GCF_022355385.1 of Mustela nigripes. Lineage (NCBI taxonomy): Eukaryota > Metazoa > Chordata > Mammalia > Carnivora > Mustelidae > Mustela > Mustela nigripes. The sequence goes on along the minus strand of NC_081560.1, from coordinate 77,923,571 downwards.
AGACTCTCCCGATGTGTATGAGTATGTAGAGAGAGAAATTGTTAAGAATTTAATATATCACTTAAGTTTATATACTAAATTTGCCTATAAATTTAGAAATAAGCACATTGAATTATGGGATTTACTTCTCAATTTATTTAGAAAATCAAAGCAAGTGGAATGACCTGAAATATTTTATTTCTATATGGCAATAATACATAACACTGACAATTTACATACTTAAATTTAAAAATCAGGTAAATTATCTTATTTTAGTTTACAGTTATTTCATTATGCTACAAAATGGTGAAGACAATGGTATAAGGTAGAAATATAGCTGCTCTTCTGTAACACTAGATAGAAATGAGAATATTCCCTCAGTGATGTGTTTGGGATTGAGGAAGAAAACCAGTATTAATTCAAGACAGGTAATAGAAAGTCACAAATCATCTTCCTACAACATAACACTGACCTATTTTGAAGACAAATTGCCAAATATTCCACTAGATATTTTTTATACATGAAAATCTGCTCATACAGGAAGGTTTGTATTGGTTCAAGCTGCCATAACAAAATAACATAGCTTGAGTGGCTTAAGCAACAAAAAATTATTTCTCACAATTTTGGAGGCTGAGAAGTCCAAGATCAAGGTATCTGGCAATTCACATAGAGTTATTCTCAGTGGACTCAAAATATGGTAGTTCTAGTTCTACTATTATAAGAAAGATTCTTATAAAATTTTGTCTTTGCATATGATGAATCTCCAGTTTTCCAACCTAGGATGGCTTTTTGGGGGGGGGGGGGGCTTTTATTTATTTATTTATTTTATGGTATACCTTCTTCAAGTTACTGATTTCAGTAATGTTAGGATAGCGCTCTGCCTACTAAGTTTCCTGGAATTTGTTAGAAATGAATTTCAGTTTAAGAACCAGGATCTTGTTTTCTTGGTCTTCAGTTTGATGGTTAAATCTACTGCTTTCTCTACATAGCATACATGAAAATGCTAGCATAGAGCTATGCTAAACTTAGGTATGGTAGCATGAATTTAAAATATCAGAACACCAAAAAGCACATGAAAAAACACATATCACTAATCATTAGGGAAATGCAAATCAAAACCACAATGATATATCACTTCATGCCATCAGTGTGACTATTCTCAAAAATCAAAAAGTGACAAGTGTTTGTAAGGACGTGGAGAAATTAGAATCCTTGTGAATTACTGGTGGGAATGAAACATAGTACAACCACTATAGAAAACACTATGCTGGTTCCTCAAAAAGTTCAAATTACCACATAATCCAGCACTTTCACTTCTGGGTATATACCCAGAAAAATTGAAAGCAGGACTTGAATAATATTTGTATACCAGGGTTCATAACAGTCTTATTCATAAAATACCCAAATAGTGGAAATAACCCAAATTTCCACTGACAGATGAAAGGGTAAACAAAATTGGCTATACATACAATGGAATATGATTCAACATTAAACAGGAATGAAATTCTGATAAATGTAACAACATAGATGAACCTTGAAGACATTATGCTAAGCAAAATAGCCAGATCCAATAGGACAAGTACAATGTGAATCTACTTATAGGAAGTACCTAAAGTAGTCAAATTCATAGAGACAGAAGGTAGAAGCGTGCTTTTCAGGGGCTCCGGGGCAGAAGGAACTCTTGTTTAATGGGTACAGAGTTTCAATTTAGGATGTTGAAAATTTCCAGAAATAGACAGTGGTATTGGTTGCACAATAATGTGAATGTATTTAATTTCACTGAATTGTACATCTAAAAATGGTTTAAACAGATTTTATGTATATTTTTAACACAATTAGAAATTTTGTTTTATAGTATCAGTATGCCTGCAATAGCAAGTCTACAGGATCCGGCTTGTGGACCAGCATATACGAAATGGAGATGCCTGATGGAAGGACCTCTTCCTAAGGTAAGAGAGTAGAAGACATCTTACAAGGTTTGGAGGAGAGACAGAAATATTAACTCCCGAATAGTGCGCACTAAAATGATTCCTGAGTTAAGCTCCCATAGACTTGTCTCTAGATTTGGCAGGGGAGGAGTACACTTAAAGTGTAACTATATATTTCATAAAATCCCAAGGAGTTATTCTTGGGAGCATTTAGAAACCCCTTCCTAACAGGAAATGCTTAAAATAGCTGAGAGGGATCTGAAGGAACCTGTAATTCTCACAGTTCTGCAATTGGAGTTGAGCTTTTTTCCATTATTATTGTGACACTATTGAATCCTTCACTTAGTGTGGTCTGAGGAAATGCTGGTTCCACAAGCTATTCTCATTCCAGCTGGTATAATAGTTGTCATCAGTAGGACAGTACCTTCAAATTTCAAATGCGAGGGTAAACAAGAACGGAAAGGCACCTTCCTGAGACTGCTGATAACTCAAAATTACCTGTTCCACTGGCTTAGGACACCAGTAATTTCCACCAGGAACCCAGAAGTCGGTTCCTCTCTCCATCCATAAATTTGGCAGAAAGTTATAATTGCAGTGTTTGAACAGCCACAACATGAAGTGTTCCTCTCGGAATTACAAGTACTTTTAAGCCAGTTGCTCGAGGCAAACACACTCCTTGCATCAACAAGTCAGTGAAAGTTGATTGAAAGAGGAGAGAAGCCTAGAGATTCTCTGTGATTGATAACCACCAACACCTGTATTAAAGGGCCAGCCACCAAGAATTATGGAAGTAATGAAGCAGTGACACATCTCACGTTCCTTGCTGATTGCTTGACAACATAATTGTATCTTCCTTGCTGATATTTTAATCATAGTGCTGGAAAACACCCATTTCAGCCAAAAAGAATCATGAAATCTATGTCCATATGTGTCTGTGTCTTTTACCTCAGAAAATAAAGACATATGTGGACTATATAGAATAATATGTAGTGAATATATACACATATGCACACATATATATGTATATGAATAATATATTTAGAGAAAGGTGCAGAAGCCAATGTGAATGCACAGTAGCTTATATATCTTTTGCTTCCATCTAATTTTATTTTATTTTTAGAGATTTTATTTAGTTATTTACAGACAGAGATCACAAGTAGGCAGAGAGGCAGGCAGAGAGAGAGAGTAGGAAGCAGACTCCCCGCTGAGCAGAGAGCCCGATGCGGGGCTCGATCCCAGGACCCTGAGACCATACCTGAGCTGAAGGCAGAGGCTTAACCCACTGAGCCACCCAGGCGCCTCCTCCCATCTTATTTTAAAACCATTTACCATCCTACTATTCTCACTAGTATCATTAAAAAAATTTAATCTGCCAAAGCCATATGACATTCAGTGTAATAGAAATCATCAACTCTTTAGATAGGCTGGGGCAATAAGCAGATTATCTTTAGCTACAAATCTTACTATGAAGATACACAATGTGATGAGTGTTAAATTGCTCATGATGAGATTTCTGAGGCATCCAAAAATATACTCCTAAGCAACTTCTTGATATCTCTCGAATCACAGAAAAATAGAACACAAAAAGTTATTGTAAATTAAAAATACTAAAAATTGTTAATAATGTCCTCATTGAACAAACATTTTTCTGGTCATACTCAACAAACACTTTTCAGCCATACTCAGAATCTGCTGACATTCTTCAGACGCTTGAAAACTAGGCCTATATCATGGAATCAGGTCCTGATAATGAATCTATTATAGTAGATTTTTCTAATGGAATTCTTCCTCTGAGGGAGAGGGGGATAAAGAATGAGGAGGAAATGGAAAGAGCCATTTGTGTATCAGTAACTAATACTGCATTTTCAAATTAAATTTCTACCATTTATTATTCAAATAGCATAAAACTCCTGTATTAGAATCAATGGCATTTCATGACATGTTTATTATTTTCTGATATCTAAACTTTATAACTTTATGACCTACAAAGACCACTGCCTGAAGAATAACTTACTAGGAATTAAACAAGAGAACAGATTTATAGAAACAATGGACAATGCCGCTTCTATTTACATTTTCCTTGTCCCTATTCAAAGTGATTCCCTAATGGTTTGGTTTTTCTTTTTTCTTTTTGGACTTCTTATAAGGTTGCCAAACGTTAGCGTCTACATTTTTCCCAACTACAACACAGGCCCAAGCTTAGTTTATAGCTAGCTCTTAGTTCATATTTTCTTTAAGTAAAACTCAATTCAACTTCGTGGTGTATGTAATTTAAATACTGTGTGTCTCTATTACATAATAATATGGACTCACCAATTATATGATGAACATTATATTTCTGCTAGTAACAGTTTAATCTAGTAGCTTGCCATAGTAAAAAATAATAATAATAATGACTCTTAGCTTTCTTACTTTCATGCACTGTTTGATAGATATTCAGATTCTTTCTAGTTAAGGATGAATTTTATTAACTCTGTTGTTTTCAATTCAACCCAAATTATTGAGCCCGTTACTTATTTTTAACATAAAATAAAATTGTTGAGGCAGAGTCTTTAAGAAAAAAAAAACAACCTAGAAAATTTTATTGAAAAAATATTTACATGAGAGCATAGCCAGCTTGTGCTAGTAAGCTTTCTTTTACATAAGAGCTTGAAGTACATAGGACAAATTAAAGGCCTTTTTAAAATACTTTAAATTGTTTTTTAACAATTTTGTAACTCCTCTAATATCTCCTGGATTTGGAAATTTAATCCAAATTAAATTTACACATGTGCACAAGTATATTTTTTAACCTATTTCATTATACACGCCCATGGTTAATTTTCACCCTACTCTTGTTAAACAATGCAACATACTTTGAACTTGAGATGTTATGCCTCACCCAAATCCAGACCAACTAGCCACAGGTGTCCACCATGTGAGCTGCTGAAAATAGGGTCACAAGGATTGCGGTGCATAGAAAATATGTTCATCTCAATGTGAAGCTAGGTGCTGTTTATATACTCTAGGTATTTTTACTGGTAGCCTTTGAAATAGTTAGACAGGTGGCTAGGTATGATTTTGGTCTGTCGAGCACATGTTTATCTATGCCTAACAGATCGTAAAAACCTAAAGGTTAATAAAGGGATAAGAGGTGCGACTGTGAGTAGAGCTTAGTTTGAGTCCATAGTATAATTTAACTATGAGGTTGACACAGTATATAGAGAAGTACATTAAAGATAGCATTTCCTTCCTTCCAAAGAGATACTTAAATGTTTCCATCACATTGGACTTCGAGAGGTGTGACCTTGCGCTAGATTATTTTCAGGTGGAAAGGGGTTTTAGTGACATGAGAGGCCTCAGAGTGGAATTTTAAAGCCAGTCGTTAAAAATAAATAAATCTAGTAACACAGAGAATAGGTTAAATGCATTGATTCATCATTCCACAAAATATAGGGTTTCAAATGAAATTCAGTGTCAGAGATATTTGATTTTGCTCTTGAAGATTATAGTTTCCTTTTTAAATAGAAGTACTTCTAGGAAATGACATCCCGTATTAGAATGCTATAGTTACTGTACTAACATTAGTGACATGTGAAATGCATAATCCTGAGTCTGAAATGCTCTAGATTCATACCGATAAATCACTAGAAACAATTTATAGAATTCAGTTTATTGAGTTTATGGCAAAAGAATGCACTTATTCTAGTGTACAACACTTAGTTGACAAGTCTTATCTCTGAACTTCTTTTTTTTTTAATTTTTTTATTTTTTATAAACATATATTTTTATCCCCAGGGGTACAGGTCTGTGAATGGCCAGGTTTACACACTTCACAGCACTCACCAAAGCACATACCCTCCCCAATGTCCATAACCCCACCCCCCTTCTCCCAACCCCCCACCCCCCAGCAACCCTCAGTTTGTTTTGTGAGATTAAGAGTCACTTATGGTTTGTCTCCCTCCCAATCCCATCTTGTTTCATTTATTCTCCTACCCACTTAAGCCCCCATGTTGCATCACCACTTCCTCATATCAGGGAGATCATATGATAGTTGTCTTTCTCTGCTTGACTTATTTCGCTAAGCAGGATACACTCTAGTTCTCTGAACTTCTATTAAGGTAGGATAAATGCTGTTATTGAGGCAAATATGATCTGAATATGCAAAAAGAGAGTCAATTCAGGAAATCTTTTTTTTTTTTTAACTAAAATAATTAATAATTATCCTAGAGTAAGGGGCTCAATTCTGAAATTATAGGTTAAAGATCAGGAAATTAAAATGATAAAACTATACATGAGATCTTCTTTTCAAAACTGCATGGAATAATTGAAATGAATTTACTAATATCTACCACAGAAATATGAAGCACTGAGAGAGTCATAAATCCAGGACATGTGTGAAGACAGTATGCATTTGGATATTTTAGGAAATGTTCACAACCTTCGAAGAGCACTTTATTTGTTGCTCTTCTTTTAGACACTCAACAAAACATAAAGCAGGCTTCTAGAAATGTAATACTAAGTTGGAATCTGGTTTGATCTCATAGATTTGGTTGGTTTGCTTCTCTTACAAAGACAAAATGTGAAAATTATGTGTAGGATTTGTAGGGCATCTCTGTGTGCAAAGCATCATTCTGGACAATCTGCAAAATGATATAAAGACTTTTAAAAAGGTGAACTTAAACTCACACTGAACCTCAATAGTGAAGAAAATGCTTTCCACATGGCTTTCAGCATTGCACCATCCAATCCTCTACTTCCCAGGTTTTTGCAGTGCCAGACAGGGACGACACCAAAGGTGGAGTGATTCTAGGTCCACAGCTATGGGTAACTAAATGGCTTCAGGAGAAAATATTCCCACTTCGCAGTTGCACTGAACACAATTCTGCATCCACATAGTTCAATCTTTGAGGCCTTAGGTACTGAACGATGTTTTTATTTGAAAGTCAATGTCAGCCTAATTCTAAAATATGGATTCACTAATAGGCAGCGTTTACCAAGAAACACTTGGGGAAATTATAACCCTAATTGGTACAGCAGTGTTTACCTGGATATTTAAATAATTTCTTAGTCTCATACTGAACGCAAAGGCTTAGCACTCTAGCTCTCTTTCACACAGGGTCAAACCTGTAGAAAACTTAAAAACAAAACCTCATCAAACTTCAGTTTCCCAAAATCTGAGAGATGGGATTAACGTTAAGGATTGAATGATGCGATGCTTGTGAGAATGCCTGGTAAACATATGTGCTTAACAAATGTAAGCTATTGTTAAATATTACTTATTATTGTTGTTTTCTTTTAAATTTAGAGCTCTACCTTCAGTTCATAATATTCATAATATCAATCATACTTCTCCATAATTCAAAATTAGAGTAAACCACATATTTAAATGGTTCAAATTTGAAGACTATAAAAAAAAATAATAATAGATACCGGAAATTCTTCATTCTCTCTCTATTCCCAGCCAGTTTATTCCCTGTCAAGAGATAATTGATGATCAATTCCTCTGTAGTCTTCCAGAAATATTTTGCATATATGCGATCAAATCATAAAAGTATTTTTCCCTTTCATACATGTTGCCACATAGTATGCTTGACACATTTCTGTGCTTGTTTATTATTAGACTTTTGTTATTGGTTAAGTTCTCTCTCACTTTATTCAACGTCCTTGGGACTGACCACTGGTTTACATGAGAGTCAGGGCTTATTTGCTGTCTCTGACTCAAATTAAACACCTATCTTGCCCCCTCTTTGGACATCCAACAATGGCAGTCTTTAATTCGTGAGGCTTTTATGGATTTTCAGAAAAGTAAAACTACACAAACCTTTCAGTCTGAAAACTAGGACTTCATCAAATATTTGGGAAGTATGTTAATAGAGCACTGGAATGTAGTGGCTGTGAATCCTTGTTCTTCTAAACATCTGCCACCACAGCCGGGTCACCTTCCTCCTTCTATGTCCCCACCCTAATCTTACAATAAGGCAGTTAGGCCAAAATGCTCCTATGCTCCCCAGCACTCATATGATGTATCTACTTTATGTCAGCAAAGGCCTTTTTGCTCTCATGCCACAATGCAAATGTCAACATGAAGAAATGATGAGAATTTGCGTAAGTCTAGGATATTTTAAAAACCAACATTTTCTGAAGAGGGAGACTTCCATGTTGGGGTGAAAGGTTGATGTCCCCAATTTTTACTATAAGAATTCTTAAAAAAGATTTTAATCCATTACTTTTAAACCATTACTGTATTAACTTTTTAAGAGCAAAATCAAAGGAGAATTTGGTTTCTCTTTTTTGAATTGCTTAAAATTACTATAAAATATCATATGGACATATAATTCAAACATGGGAAGGGATGATACAAAAATTTAAAGGGAATAAAATGAAAATTAAATCCAAGTAAAAATGTAAAACATCAGGGTCCATTCCCTTACCCAGCCTCACAGTGATACCTGCAGTAGTGAAAGCTGTTAGTGTCTCTCCCAGGTCCCCCTGACTGGCCAGACACCCAACTCTCATCTGCTGTGTGTTGTCTGCTGAAGTATCACAACAGCTACCTACTTCCATGTCAAAGTACTCTTGTGAGGATTCTTCCAATTGTTAAGTACATCTATTCCAACTAAGAATTGGAAAACTGGATTTGGGAAAAAAAAAAATAGGGCAGATTTATAAATAGGGCAGATTTATGGACCCAAATGACCGAGTCTGAGATGGACTTGAGCTAAAACCTCCTTTGATCACCTAACTTCCATCAGCCCATACACCACCTATGGGCCAGAGTAGTGTTTGGTGTCTTTAAGAATTGGAGCTGATACTCCGTAATCCATGAAAAGTTTGTTTATTCTCCTTCCCAAATTCACAGTCACTCTGAAAAATGGCCACAAGTTCTTTGAAGAAGGAAGAAGATTTATAGTGTGTTTTTGGCAAAGTTGCAGAGTCCTTCCTCAAAGGATCCTGGCCGCCTCTACACTCTGGGAGTTCTAAGTCTGTGAACTGAATCAGGTATAGGAATTGGTTGAGGGATTATAACTCTCTTTTGGTAATTCAAGTCAGACTTCTATTAACATTAACCAGATTTAGAACTCTTTTAAATACATAAATCAAGTAAGATTTTTGTAGGCTGCCATCAATTTTAGATCTAGGGAGACCATGATCAATTAGCCAATGGCAAGAATCTCTGTAGGTCAAATGATTCTAATTACTGCATTGACTGTGATACCCATTACAGTAACCACACTGACCTTCACTCTGATGATTAAATGTCACTAGTTGGTTTCTGCCATCACCATCCACACTGAATTCAGAGAGTCCTGTTCAAGGCATTCTGATTGTACCTCTAGCCTATGGAGAACAGCCTCTATAGACATCTTCCCTTGCAGACTCCAGGACTCCCCTCAACCAGGCATTTCCAAAAGGCTCTATAATGACAGTATCCTCTACACTCTCCCAAGGACATACGAAGGGAATTATTGAGCAGAACTTAAATGACAAATCTACCCTAGGATCCCCATTTTCAAGAGTTTTTGCTTACATGCCCTCATAATATACCAAGGAAGATCTTCAATTTCAATTTAACTTGGTGTAGATCAACCAAGCAAACTGTTAAAGCCATTCCCATTGTTCCAATCAACACACTGAATTCAGAATCTCTGCCTAATGCACTGATATCAATACATTTAGGTTGATCCAACATTATATTCCTTCCACCCTGATCTATACATGTCCCTTTAGTTTTTGACCATATATGTTGTCAAAAGCTTACGATTTTTAAAAATGTTTTTGACACCTCCTATTGAGTGGTAGCTTGTACCTTCTGTAACTTACTGAGACTGAAACTCATATGTTTCGAAACTCATATGTAGTCAGTAATACAACTGTCTAAATCTCTGCCTTGAAGAGCAGTGGTCTACCAGACGCCAAGCCTAGATGCTCAGCTTTGTCAGCCACTAGACATTATTCAGCATCAGAAAGTGTCTCAGGGAGAAAGGTGATTACAGGCACACAGTGTCAATTTCCCATTCCCTTTAGGACTTTCATCTTTCACGTATTTTCAGACCTTCCCCAAGATGCTGCTTAGACTTCAGCACATTCTTCACAAACTCAGCCTTCTGTTGAGGCCCTTCAAAAATCTGGTTTTCTTACTTCCTCTCTGTGTAGCAGCTAAAAGCCTTACTGGGGTTCTCTTCCCCTTTGTAGAGGCCCTTTGCCTGGGTCAAAACAGTGTCCTAAGTGCATCCTCAGAATCACCAAACACCAAAGGAAGTGAGCTGCCTTTTGTTAGCTCATGTCTGAATGATGATCCCATCTGTGGAATTTTAGCCAGATGGGACTTCTTCCCCTCCACAGCATTCTGATGCCTTACAAATATAAGCTTTGTGATTTAACCACCTTCTTAAAAAATTTGTGGTAATGGAAACTCTGATCTTACCCACTCCTATTGCATCTTGCTCAGAAGCAGAATTCCCCATTTGGCTATACTCTTATGGTTAGATACAGCTCCTTGATTAGTAATGTTTTAGAGTAGGAAGTCAGAGAGCTGGTTATGTGCTAATTTGAAAAGCCAGAATAAAAGCATCTCTAGGATCTCTATTTTGGGACATTAGATCCTCTAGTTCTCTTAACCAAATTAATTTAATCTTTCTAGAAAAAAAAAGTATCTGATTTTAAAACTCCTTGTTCAGTCTCTTTGTCATTCTTCAGAGAAAATATGCTTCTTTTGTGCTATATACCAGGTGTGACTTCCTCTGCATTAACCGTCAAGTAACTTGCCTGTCTTTCAGGAAAGTGTTGAGACATCTATCTTGTCCACTAATACTCAGTTGCCATTCTCTTCATTGTTAAAGGTTTGTTTGAATGAGTGTCACTGAAACCAGATGATGCATACAATCAGTCTTCCACTGTACTTAGATGTCTTTTTTACAAATTTTTTAAAAGATTTATTTATTTATTTATTTGACAGACAGAGATCACAAGTAGGCAGAGAGGCAGGCAGAGAAAGAGGAAGGGAAGCAGGCTCCAGAGAGCCTGATGCGGGGCTGGATCCCAGGACCCTGGTATCACGACCTGAGCCGAAAGCAGAGGCTTTAACCCACTGAGGCACCCAGGCACCCCCTTAGATGTCTTTTCAAAGATATCATGTTAGAATGAACTGTTCTGCTATTAAGTTTTAAAGTGAATACTTAATGTACATTGATACAGAAAAATATCTTGTAGAAATAAGTGAAGACCACCTAATAAGACCACCAAAGGGGAACAAACAGGGGATATTTATTCAGAGCTTGCTATACCAAGAGAGTCAACCACCACCTCTTGGGTTTGGCAAAGGCTCAAAGGCAGTCACGAGAGTGGGAAGCTTTACTGTGGAGGGGAGGGGAAGAGGGAAGGCTTCATATAAACTTTAATTGAAGTTTGTTGCCATGAGCAAGCTAGGGCGAGGTTAACTAGAAGTAGAGGATCCTGTGTGGTTGGTTTGAAGAGCACATTTGACATTCACTAGTTGGTCCTAAGCTGGGAGCATGGGCAAAAATTAGGGATACTGGCTGGCACTCATTGAGTGAGTCTATCCACCAACTCCTTTCTGTTCCGGGCTGATTGCTGCAAAGACCATGGTTTGCCTTTCCTGCTGGTTGTTCAGATTATGGGTCAAAATTGTATTGTCATAAATGATGTGGCCCCTGTACATTTGTATATCTATTTTCTGGATATAAAAATAGTTATGGGTTTGTTTAGTAACAATTTGGTCAAGATATTACTTTCCTCCACATCTTATACCAAGAAGCAAGTGAGTTGTGTGCACAGAAGATTGCATAAATTTCTACCTCCCATCGTTCCATTATGCAGTCTTATTAGAAAGTTGCTTTCTACACAATGGCCACAATTGCCAAATTATGGAAAGAGCCAAGATGTACTTCAGCAGACAAATGGATAAAGAAGATGTGGTCCATATATACAAAGGACTATTACACAGCAATCAGAAAGAATGAATACCCAACTTTTGTATCAACATGGACAGGACTGGAGGAGATTATGCTGAGTGAAATACGTCAATCAGAGAAAGTCAAGTATCATATGTTTTCATTTAACTTGTGGAGCATAAGGAATAACACGGAGGGCATTGGGAGATGGAGAGGAGAAAAGAGTTGGGGGAAATCGGAGGCGGAGACAAACCATGAGAGACTGTGGACTCTGAGAAACAAACTGAGGGTTTTGGAGGGGAGGAGACTAGAGGGTTAGGTGAGCCTGGTGGTGAGTATTAAGGAGGGCATGTATGGCATGGAGCCCTGGGTTTGGTGCATAAACAATGAATCTTGGAACACAGAAAAAAAATTAAATTAAGATGTTTAAAAAAAAAGAAAGTTGCTTTCTAAACTAAAATGAATGAAGCTAATAACAATTCAAATATTGACAGTTAAAGCTAAGTTCCCAATAAGTCACTTCATTAAGTTAAAAATCCTCAGCATTTTGTATTGGTAAATTGATACATGGCTTTATTTTGGCAATGTCTGACTGATAGAAAATCTCCCCAATCCCTCAAGCATATATAGGAGAAGGTCAAATCATTGACTTCATATTTCATATAGTTCTTTTCACTTTTTTGTTTTTAAATTTTATTTATTTATTTGACAGAGAGAGAGAGAGCACAAGCAGGGGGAGAGGCAGAGGGAGAGGGAGAAGCAGGCTCCCTGCAGAGCAGGGGAAGCCTGATATGGGACTCGATCCCAGGACTCCAGGATCATGACCTGAGCCAAAGGCAGTGGCTTAACCAACTGAACCCCCCAGGCACCCTACTCTTCCTTTTTTTCCCACCTTGCCAAAACTTGTACAATGCTTCCTCATTTGCTGTATATTATATCAATAATGTATTTATCATTGAGGCACAGATGCATTCAAGTTTATTACACTGTCACTGAATACTTTAAAAAAATACTGATTTATCCAGCATAATAACTCAGTTAATGTCAAATTTAGCATCGTGTCAAAAGATATAATAAAAAATTACCAATTTATGATAATCTCTTAAGTATATTGAGAGTATTAAATATGAATTAGTTTAAAAGTTTAATCGTATCTAGCAAGAAGAATCTTATATGCTCTTTCAATAGTAAAACATAGAGAAAGAAAGAAAAATGTACTTTTAAAAGAATAGATTTCCAATGGCTTATTGATTCTATTTTTAGAGTTGTTTTCTGTTGTGTCTTTTTATAAGCATGTAATGAATGCTGATGACATTTTGCATTCATCTCTTATTAACTGAACAGCTGCCTTTAGATAGAGGAGTTATTACCAAATAAATAAAGTTAAGATACTGACAGAGAAGGTATATAACAATTATCTTCTAGTCACCACATACGTTTTGGACATACCACATCACCGAATACTGGGCACAGTTTCTACTGGATGGGCAGTGACACACCTAGACCTAACCTGTCTCCTCCCCTGGGTTACAGTTGGCTGAACCCACATTCACACCTGACACTAGACTGATCCGATTTTCTCCCATGAGAATTATGGCTTAGAGGCTAGATAGTGATTGTCTGATATAGAATAAAGAAAAATTATATCATCATTCGACAGATGTAGAAAAAAACACGTCAAAAAGCTTTCAGTAAACCAGGAATATAAGTGAACTTCCCCATTCTGCTTAAAAACATCAACAAAAAACTTAGAATAAACATACTTAATTGTAAAACACTGAAAACAATAAGATAAGAACATGGCTAGGATAAATACTGTCTTTACTTATATTCTTCTTGTCTACTGTCCTAGGAAGGAAATATGGGAAGAGAGTGGGAGAGGGCGGAGAAGAAAATGAATTGAAAGGAAAAAGTACAATTTATATTAAGGGTACGAAAGGGGCTTGTGTTACATTTGAGTGTTCTATTTCTTAAACTGCTTGCTTAAGATAATACATAATCCAAGAGGAACCACGTTACCGAGTAATTACTTGGGGTAGAGATAAGGGAATAACCTTAGGTCATTTAGGACAATTATTTTTGTAGTCAGGTGATAATTGAATCTCATTAAAACTACCACATGTGAAACTATAGCTCCAAGCAGAAAGTGAGGGTGTCTTTCTCCTATATTGTCCCCAGAGTTGGAAAAGGCCACCCTCCTTTCTATTCAGTGAGTTCCCAAAAGATTTAATTCCAAATTTCTACATTTACAACTCCCTTCTACTCCATGATTTCAGAAGGGCCGTTGTGAGAAGCCTTGGAGTGGGAATCACCAGCGGAGTATTGTTGCCTTCATCAGTATATCATTAAAAAATATACCATATAAAATCATACAAAATCATATAAAAATATGATGTACCAGTATTAACTCCAGACTTTTCAGACCCCACAATTTCCATTCTCACGTCTGAAAATAGATCGCAGCTCGGATAACAGTTCATGCTGTTTTCCAAATTAGGCCAGCAGAGCCTTTAACAGCCAGTGTTTTAGAGAGCATGGCCACCAACTCTACTGTTACAGGTACTCGGATAAAGCAGATGTGATTTAAGGGACACAGGAAATCTCCCCAAACACAATATTCACTTATAAATAAACGCGGATTGCCCACTGGTCCTACCAAGGTGTCTAAACACTTCACCATCCTACATAATTACAAGGAAAATAAATCTAGAGTAATTCAAGTTTAGACAGAGATGGAGAGTAAGAAACAGAGACCGAGGGAGAACTAGAGAGATTGCTGAAGGGTGAATGACAGGGAGGGGGAAATAAGCTTGAGAGATGGAGAGAGAAAAAGAGAAAGGCAGAGAGGATGAGAAACACATGGAGAGAGGGAGAGAGAACAAGAAAGTACAGAAGAGCACTAGGAAAAAACTTGCTCTGTCGCAAAAAGAGAACAGTAACTTTATGAGTGTCTTGTGAAACCCACACACAAGATAAAAGCCAGGCCTCAGAAGAACTGAGAAGGAATTAAGGGTGTATTCTACTTCCTAGATTCACAAAAGAAACTCTCATTTTTATCTTCTTCAATGTACTTGCTTCATTTTCCTTTGCTTTTTACAGACTGACTTCTCTTTATTCATTCACTCACAGAAGAACACCAAGAAATGCTGCCTTTAACACATGATTCCCCTTGGTTTTTTTTTTTTTTTCCATGCCAATTAATTCCCTCTCTGAGTCTCAAGTTTATTTTTTAAATATTTATTTATTTATTTATTTGAGGGGTGTGGGAGGGGCAGAGGGAGAGGGAGAGAGAGTCTGAAGCAGACTGTGTTGCGGGCAGAGCCCCGTGTGGGCCTGGATCCCACAGTCCTGAGATCATGACTTGAACTGAAACCGAGAGTCTGATGTTTAAATGACTGCATCACCCAGGTGCCCCTGATTCTCACGTTTTAATTCCCCAAAGAGCTAATTTGATTTGCCACACCTTAGGTGTCCATCCCTGACCCAAACCAGCAAGGCAATAGGGGGAGGAAGGAGCTTGTCAAATGCAAGGTCACAAATGAAACTGGTTTTGTTAGAAGTGGGAGTAAGACAACCACCTCATAACTCACCCACCACTACCTTTAGTTCAAATGAAAATGTGCATGTTGCCTGGAAAACCACCCCCTCACACACAGTGACTCAAACGAGTGTGCAATTTTTTAGTCAACCTCCAGTGCATTCAAATCATCCCTGATATATGAGTGATGATCTAGGGCTGAGTTTTGTGCTAGGATCCATGGCCGGTCTGGGGGGATGAAGGAGGTGAGGAGGAAGGAGAACTGGTTGACTGGAGAAAGTGGCAGATATGGAGGATGCTGAAATGTGAAATTTATACCGAAGCACTTAGGCAGAGTTTCCTTACAGATATGATTGTCAGTTCAAGTTAAGTGTTTATCTACTACAAGCCCCTGCCCTAGTACAGAGGGGGAAAAAAAGACAAAGAGATAGTAAGCAGTCAGGTCATGAATCTGCCTCTTAGCCTCCACCTTCTATCAAACTTCCTTTGGGAATGACCTTACCCCGACGCCTCTGTTTCCACCACCTTCCTCCACATTACAAAGCATCTGGGATTCCAGCTCTGTTTATGATTCTGACATGAAATTGAGTTCCTGTATTAACATGATTAACATGCAGCACAGTAGAAATTACTGCGACCACATTCTAAAGTCACGCCAAACATGCACCCTCTAGACTTGATAACCTTCAATAAAGATCACAAATGAGCGTTTTCATTTTCAAGGGAGAACATTTACTTCAGGATCACCACCCAGAGAGCTACACTCATGTTGCTGGGGCATGATTAATTTTGACTCATGAAAATGGAACTCCTTTCAGTCGTTTCTGAACTTCCATTCGACCTGGTAGGAAAGCAACTATCATACACAAAAATACCAAGAAGGGTACACATTAAACCCACACAAAGAGGGATTCGGGCCAGGTTTTTGGAAGGATATTCGAGCTTAGCTCATGTCACTGTTGCGCAAACATAAATTAAAGAAGGGAAAGTGCCAGTATCCTGACCGATTAACAGCATGAATCTAGGCTTGGGCCTAACGTCTAAATTATCCATTAATAATATTTTCAGTCTTGTTCAAACGGGGCATGATCCTTAGAGCAATTCGGAAGGGTTTGATGTGTGGTGAGCATTGCTAGCCCACATAAGTCAAGTAGTATCAATCTCTCATGGTAGCAAGAAACAGAGGTAATTTGCCAAATGCTACCCTACTGACCTGAAAGGACTGATTTACCTCATATGGAGGTTTCATTTAAGTGGGGATTTTATTTACTAGACTGACATATTGTATGCTGATTAAGAGGGTCTCAGAATATTTTGCTTCCCCATGGTTCCCTTTTGAAGTAAGGTTTGTATGTAGTTGCACATTACAAGGAATTGAGATAATATTCTTTAACTAGAAATCAAAAGTATGGGAAACCCGACTCAGAAGGATATCTTTTATCAAATTGTTAAAATGCAGACTGTTTATCACTGCTGATTCACAGAGGAGATGCTTTTCTTCTCAGAAGGATTCAGCAGATGTTATTTTTTTATTCAGAGTTTCTCCGTACTGTATATCCTACAGAGACATTATATTTAAATGTGATATATTGAGGGCTTCTTAGTCTGTTGTTTAGGATCATGTTACTAAAAATGAGACTGCTTCTCTCACAAAAGGAAAAGAGAAAAGCCCTTTGATAGGAGTTACAGTGAAGCATTCACATTCTGAGATAATGCAGAAAAAAGGTTATCACCTTGGAGTGCACTGTGTCACTGTAATTTCTGTTTAAAGAAATCATTTTGGGGATTATGCTGAGACCATTCAAAAAATTCTACCATCATAAAAAACAAATTGCTTGTCAAGCCCACGAAGTCGAAAACCCAGCTGACTTGGGGAGTAAGAAGGAGAAATAATTGTTGAAATACAATTCCAAATGCTTGAGAACTGCCTCTCATGTTTTGTCCTGTGGGTCTCTGAAGGACTCAACTGACAATAATGCTGTTGCTAGCCCCGGTGATACTCCCACGGCGTCGTTTAGTGTTCTCTCATCATTAAATAACAGACATTTTGTGGAACTGATAAATATAGTCTTCAACATTAACTAAATAATCCTCCCAATAGCCTGGTAAAACAGATGGAGAAAATAAAACAGAGAAGTTGTTAAGGGGCTTAACTCAGTCCATAGAGAAAACCTTGTGACTTAGTTAGTATTAGACCTCCCTAGTTTCAGTTTATGACACCTCTTCTTCCATTTTTTACTAATAAATAGCAACCAAGTCTCCAAACCACAACCACCCCAACCCCCACCCCCTCAGGCTTGTCTTTAATTCTTTCCATTTAATCAAGAACAGGACACAGTACGGCTGCAAAGAGAAATTGTAGCTGTGGTCATGTTTACATTTTTTAAATGTACATATTCATAAGCACTAAGATAGATGGCTTTTAATAAGACATTTTTAATGGATAAATATCTTCATTTTAACTTTTTTTCAAAAGACCAAATTGGTTTGAAGCACCTTTTATCTATCAGGCTCTAAATTATTTCCACTTCTTGCTCTTTGATACAATCAACTCTTCTATAATTCAGTAGAATTAGCTTACATATTTCGTTTTTTCTTGGTGACAAACACTTTGTTAGCTGCTAGAGGAGTATAAATGAATATGAACTGGGTGTCATATTGAAGGAAACCGGGATGGAGAAGGAACATGATGACTGAAAAAATAGTAACGGTCATAGTAATGACAATTCCTGAGAGTTTATTATGTTCCAGACCCTGTCCTAAGCATGCCTCATTTCATTTGATCCTTTAATATAGGAGCTATTTCTAGTCTCATTTTTTATCAACCATGGAACTGAAGCTTACCAGGTTAATGCCTTTACACACTGAATCCATATAAATAACTAATAATACCCCATTCTCCCATCAAACAATCTTTTATCACTTAAATTTTTCATATAATTTTTCCACACAGAGCTTTTCTGATAGTTTTGGTTACCAAAATAATTAATACTTTTCTTTCTGGTTTATATTTTTATTATTTTTCTTGGCTTGAATTTCATCTCCAAGTCTAATCAATTCTGGTTCAGTGACAAACAGCATTTCAGAACCTGCAAATTTGAGAACTATTTTGACAAATATTTTTAGGTCATGCTACCATGTCAGTTTTTGTGGGTTAGTGGTTTTTCTCTCAAATACCAGCTGATCTTTGGAAACTTTCCTGAGTTTTAGATGGATGTGAATACTACTTTTCTATTGCCCTTTAAAAACATGCCTCCATTGCTGTATTTATTTTTATACCTTAGTTATATGATATCCTTCATTTTCAAATGGTGAATATCTTAAGACAGAAACTAAATCTTGCTAAATTTGGATTCTTCAGGGTCCAAGTTCCATGTCTGGTATATAATAAGTTTCAAGGTTTGCTTTATTGAGCTGAATTTTACTTTCTTAAGAAAAGACCTTTATCTATGAGATCTTTAACTTTCCTTTGCATCACCTAGTCAGTATTTCTGTCTCTGTATCTCTCCTGTATTTATTTCTTCTTATTTCAGAGGAGTAAAGGTCTCCCCTCATTTTCCAAGGTGACCCTAGCAGTTTTGCACCAAGGTCGCTATTGATCTGTTTTTCTCCTTGACCAGTAGTTACCAATGTCTATGCTCCCTTCAGCAGCTTTCACAGCTATTTCTTCCTTTCCAGTTGATTATAAGTTTTATTTAGACTTGTCAAAATTCCTCCCAGAGGTTACAATAAGGGAAAGGGTTGGGGGGGGCAGGGAAGAGAGTAACTTCATAGTAGAGAAACACTTACTGATCCAGAGGGTCAAGGTCAACACCAACAGGGGTAAATCACGTTGACAGCATGTACATTTGACACAATATGAGAAAATGGCTCTTCATCTCTGCAATTTTCCTCTAAGAATGCATATCCCCAGTCTAACTACAAGAAAAACACCAGACCAATTCCAATAGGGGGCATTGGAGAAAATGCCTGACAAGTACTATCAAAGGTGTCAAGGGCACTGTTTTCCAGTGTTGGTAGGGCTCTGCTCTCTGCAGAGGTTCTAAGAGTTTCTGTCCCTTGACTCTCCCAGCTTCTGGTGCTTGTTGCCCTTCCTGTGCTTGTGAATGCATCATTTCCATTTCTGGGATCACAGTTCTTCTTCCCCTGTCTGTATATCTCTCCTTTATTTGTCTATTATAAGAACACTTATGACTGGATTGAGAGCTCACCCCCTAATCCAGGACAATCACATCTGAAGACCCTTAACTTAATTACATATTTTTTTAAAGATTTTATTTCTTTATTTGATAGAGATTACAAGTAGTCAGAGAGGCAGACAGAGAGAGAGAGGAGGAAGCAGGCTCCACGCTGAGCAGGGAGCCCAATGTGGGGCTTGATCCCAGGACCCTGAGATCATGACCTGAGCCGAAGGCAGAGGCTTTAATCCACTGAGCCACCCAGGCACCCCCTTGATTACATATTAATTACATACAAAAAGCCCTATTTCCAAATAACGTCACATTCACAGGCATTGGGGATTGGGACATGAAAATATATTTCAAGGACCACTATTCAGTCATCTATAGTCATCAAAAACAAAGAATGAGAAGTGGTGACAGCCAAAAGGAGTCTAAGAGGGCACAACAACTAAATGTAATAATGTAGGATCCTAGACTAGATAAAGGACATTACATGACAACTAAGGAAATATGAATAAAGAAAATGAGTTTAGTTTATGATAATACATCAGTATTCGTCTATTCATTGTAAAAAATGAACCATACTAATTCAAAATGTTAACAGTAGAAATTGGGTGGGAATGTATGGGATCTAAAACTATTCTAAAAACAAAGTCTACTCTAGAAACAATTCTACATTTAATCCTTAGGTCCTAACAGTTCCATTAAATAGAAATATAATGCAAGCCACTTGTGTAATTTTAATTTTTCTAGAAGTCAAATTTCAAAAATACAAGGAAATAAGTGAGATAAATATTAATAACACCTTTCATTTTATGCAGCCCAATATATCCAAAGCATTATCAATTTAGTAAATCCTTGATATAAAAATTAATGCTGTATACTGGCAATCCTTTTTTGGCAATATGTTTCTATGTAGTACTAGATAAGACAGAGGTGCCTGACAGCTCTCCAATCCAATAACAGTACTGTAGACAACACAAACAGGTAAAGCGGAATGTCAGTCTACGAAAACAACAGAATAACAATTGTATGTTGCTTCAGCTTTTAGATTTAAAGGAATGAGTTTACATAAAATTTAAAACTCAGTTTCTCTGGCATACCACCACATTTCAAGTGCTAAATAACCACCTGTTGCTAGTAGCCACCACCTGAATACAGCCACTCCACATTCTCCTTCTTGCTTCTTTCGGTTACCTCCTACATAAGAAACTATCTTCCCCCAAATCAGTGCCTTCCCATAACAATCATTTATTATATCTCATAATTCTTTGAGTTGACCTGGAAGTCATTTTCTGGTCTTGCTTTATGTCTCTCATGCTGATGGTGTTAGAGAGCCATGGGGGCTGGAACATCAGTCGTGGTCCTATCACAGTTCTGGCTCCCCAGCTGGGAGAGCTGAAAGGCTGGGCTGAGCAGGGATACAGGCATGGCCAGGCCTCCCTTCTCCCAGGTTGTCTCAAGTCCTCTCCCTCCACTGGTGCGCCCTCCATGTGGTCTCTCCATATGGTCCCTCTAGCACAGTAGCCACATTTAGTGCATGGTAGTTCAGTGCCCCCAGAGACTCAAAGGTAGAAACTTCCAGGCCTTCATAAGGCTTAGATCTGAGACTTGGGCAGTGTTACCTCTCCCACATGCTGTGGTTTCAAGTGAGTCACAGAGCCAGCACAGATTCAGAGTGGAAGGGAAATTCGCAAGGGCATAAATACCAGGAGGCAAGGCGATTAAGGTGCTAGAGTGGGGGTTAAGTTTTCAAAAAGCATTTCCTTTACAAAGATCATCACTGTTAATTCTCATAATTGCGTACCATTATTTCAACATAACAGAGATACAAGAGGTTAAGAAATATGCCCAGCAGGTTGCCTCATTAAATGGGGAACCTGGGATTCAAACCCAGGCAGTTGTTCTGACTCTGGAACCTCTGCCCTTCCTAATTGTTTAAACACGAAATTTGTTAACTTAAATGACTTCTAAGAACAAAAAGAAAGTGAGAGAGAGGGAGAGGAAATGGGCCTAATAAGCAATGTTTCAAACTCCTGATGTTACGTTTGTTATGTTTAATGACATTCTCACTAACAGGGATTTTACAATCAGCATTAATTACACTTGCTGGGAAAAGATCTCTCTCTCTTTCTCACTATCTCACTCTTGTTCCCTTTCTCCCTTTCTTTCTACAAATAAATTGTGGTTGTGTGAAAATTTCTGCCAGCTTTACACAAGCTTTGCACTTAGAAGCCTCAGTAAAACGCATTTTTGTCTAATCACCGGTCATTCAGGGCTCTTTCTGCTGACCTTAAATGCTTTCTTCTTCTTTATAATCAATGAAGACTCATCAGTGACATTAGTAGTTTCGTGTAATATAATATTTTTGCATTCCATACTTTGCGGGAAAGAAATCAAGTCTGACAAAGTAATGACCTCAAGATAATTGTCATTAACAAAAAGGTTACAGTGTTCTCACCAGAATAAGAGAGCGGGTAATCACTCTACGTCTTACTTTGCTCTGAACTCTTTAAACATAACAAATAATCATGCTTTATTAAGCACCTGCTCAGTGAAGTTGGGAAATCAGAGGATGGCGACATTAAACCCTGACCTTTGACTTCTTCTGTCAGATGCCAGAATGATTATTTCTACTGGATCTTGGTTTGACATTAGGGAGCAATCTACTAATCTTCATTCTCCAAAACTTGCTCTCTCTGGTCTCTTGCTAATGCTCATCTTGTTCTGTGTCTTAGATTTATTATGATTTATTCACCATGTGGGGTAACAATATCTCTTTTTATCTCCACAGAAACAGCATCTATATAATGTTGAGTCCTAGTTCTCAAGGGAACTCGGGGAAAGTTTGAAAACTTAGGAATAGGCATTGACCTCTACCCTTTGTCTTCTTTCCTAATACAGAATTTGGACAAGTGGATGAGTAAAGAGACATGTGAGAAGAAAAGACACTGAGTCCAATAAGCTGGGACTTCTCCCTTCAGGAATAAATATTGGAATAACACCACACTCAGAAAAAAAGAGTGATGGATTTGATAGCTTTTCTAAACAATTGGCCTAACATATTTGCTTTCAAATATAGTCACTGGGCCTTTCGTATTTTGAAAGTGCAGTTGAAGTTGACATTGTCTTTAAATTATAGATATGATGAAGCCCAGAGCTATGAATATGTCAACCCAATTATATACAGAATGAAGTGTGGGGAAAAAGTACTTTAGGGGACCAGACAGGAGAGAGAAAACTTGAGGAAAATACGTACTCCCATAGAAATTGTAAGAGAAAAATGAGAATTACATTTACTGGATATCCATTATGTGTCGAGCGCTGTGCGGGGTAGATCACAATGAACAGGAAAACTGAACAACAGGAAGCCCACAAAATGGAGCAGAACAGAGTAATAAGGAGATTAGTAAGGACAGAACGTCAGTGAAATAATGAATTTATAATGAGGATTTGCTAAAATCACACGGAGATAACATCCATTTCAAAAAATTCCATAGCATATCAGAGCTTGCATCATCTATAAAAATATAAGTGGGGACAGACAGCCTTTCTCCTACTTCCAGGCAATTTATTGAGCTTAATCAATCCACAAGCTCCCAAATGTTCTTTTCAAGTTACTCATTCCATTTTGGCTGAAGTTATCCACCCAAGTGTTTCCCTTGTCTGCTGCTGTGAACAGGTTCGCCATCATGAAATGTGCTGCTGTTGAGCCACTTGTCTCAATTTTGAATCCCTTTAAGGATTCAAGATGAAGGTTGCTAAGTACAGAGTTCAGGTTCATACCAATGCAATTGCTTAAGGGGAGAGAGGAGAAGATAGAAGATAGAGGGTAAGAATATTCAGGAGGTTTTAATGTGCAGTGCAGGGCCTATACCCAGGCCTAGAATGAGAAATTATCTAGAAAACAGAGTTTCTGAAGGAAAAGAAGAGAAAGGGTAATGGTGATAGCCAAAGAAGTAGCTCTGATGTCACTATTGGCTTTTTGTTTTATATTGTTCCATACTGATTTTGTTTGTTATATTTTCTTTATTTTCTTCTCTCACCTCCTCCAAAGATTTAAACCTGGAACTCCAATAGGAAATATTTTAATTCTGCTCAGAAATTATAATAGAAGTTGTAGAAAATAATCCAGAGTAAAAATTGAGAGTCTGATGGATTTGAAAGCAAGCAAAAAAAAAAAAAAAAAAGAAGACCTGAAAATCTTGGGCCTCAAGAAAGGACCTACAAAGTAAGAGAAAGGATAAGAGAAGCTATTAAAAATGTAAAATGTTGGTTGATTTTTGCAATGGACCCAGCAGAAAAATTGACTATTTTCAACTTGACCACACTGACTAAGCAGTAAGAAACTTACTAGAGATAATCCATATACAAATAGAACTGACCTGAACTGTACTTATGAGACACATATCACCCATGCGCTTATTTTTTTAGTATTTATCTTGCTCAACACACATACTCATAACACATATTCATTCCCCAACATGCACTCACACTGTGCATTTCATGCTGAAGTTAAATGTCCCCATTAAATGGGGAACCTGGGATTCAAACCCAGGCAGTTGCTCTGACTCCTGAACCTCTGCCTTTCCTAATTGTTTAAATATGAAATGTGTTAACTTAAATGACTTCTAAGAAGAAAAGTGAGAGAGAACTAAAGAAAGTGAGAGAGAACTAATTAAAAGAAAAGGAAAGTGAGAGAGAACTAATTAAGTATTATTATTATATCTCAAGCTAATGATGAAGACATCTGGAACTTTGTGATCCTATGGATGAAAGCACTAGGGGTTTCTGAAGACGAGCTGCGTGTTAGTAGGATAGAGACTAAAACTGAGAGGACGTTGCAAAAGATATTGTAATGTAGAGGCATGTAGGATACATGTGGGGCCCTTGGTGTTTTTGCTGAGCTGTTCTCCAGAAGGAAGCACACCGTGGGAAAATGATAAGTAGCAGTTCCCTGAATGAGTGAGGGGTTGCAGGCCAATGCTTCCATGCCTTTTCCATGGCACGCAGGCCTAGGAAATGTATGGCAAGCACAGATAAACAGATGCAGTTTCTTGAACTGGAGGATATTGACTGCTGGGGTTCCAGCCTACCCCAGAGCTTACACGATGCTGAAAGTATGCAGCTGGGTTTCTGAGCACCTGTGTGTGCTGTGGCTTATTGCATGGGAACCACCAATGAAGTCTATGAAAACTTCACTTTCAATACACTTTTCTTGAGGCCTTGTATTAGTCTATTCTGACTTTTGTGTCTTCTGGATAGATGACACTTATCTGGAGTAGAATTGTGTCCTCTCCCCTAGGTGAATGTAGCTCCCACTTGGTAATATCTACATCTTGGCACTAGGTACATGGACTAGATTTTCCTCCTGCTCACCCACCCACTGGGCCCTCTTACAAAATATAGTCAATGCTTAAACAACACAGTGGTTAGGGACACTGACCCCTCATACAGTTTAAAATTCGTGTATAACTTTCACTTCTCCAAAACTTAACTACTAACAACCTACTATTAAATGGAAGCCTTACTGATAACAAAGTCAATTAATACATATTTTGTAGTCTATGTATTATTTACTGTATTCTTCCAATAAAGTAAGCTAAAGAACATGTTATTAGGAAAATCATAAGGAAGCGAAAATACATTTAGAGTATTCCACTGTAAAAATCTGCATATAATTCAAACCCACACAATTCAAACCCATGTTGTTCAAGAGGCAACTATATATCCACTCTGTATTTTACTGTCTTTTTATTTTAAAAAATTATTTACCTTCCAATCTAATGGTCACAGACTACTGTATACACCACGCAGATTTACTCCTGTGAAGCTATCGTTTGGCATAAATGTGTGTTGTGCGTATCTGCACTCTACCTGGAGAAGCCACACAATTCATGGGATAGTCCCCAAGTATCCCATTGTTGGATCAATGATCCCATGCACTTAAACTTCCCCTGTGGTTTCCATTTTGCCTAAGGGATATTACTGGGCTTTTGAGATCACTTTTTGGGGAAAAAAAAAATCCCAAGTGTTTATTCCGTGCTATCCTTTAAACTCATCTCAGTTGTCTAGATAAAACAAAGATTTAAATTTCTGGGGGTTTTCAGTAATAGACTTCTTTAGTTTTCTGCAGTGATGTAGCTTTTCCTTACGTGTATGTCCTGTTGGTATTTCCATGGGAATAGCAGGAAGGGAAAAAGCAGTTGGTTATTTCACTCTCTTACATGGAGAAATGTATGCGATTTCTAGAGACTGAAAGAGAAATGGTCTATTTTCCATAATGTGTATTTTAAATTTTTTACATGAATATGGTTGTAATTTCTGCAAAATTTTATCAATCCAAGACTTATCAGACTTAACCCTTTCCAAATGAGAGGGAATCGGTGTAGTAAATAGCTTTAAAGATGCTCTTTAGTAGAGAAAGCCTCAGGCTCCCTCCTGCCACACAGCCCAACATTTCAAACACTGACATAGCTAAGAGATGACCATTTAGCCAACTTACAAACCTGCTGACCTGTTCCCAAGAAAGGATTTCATGAGTAGACATTAATCTAATGTTTTACTTTAAATTGTCTTCCTCCTCTCACCCAGAAAATCCTCATCACTGACCCTTAACCCCAATAACTGTGGAGTAAAGGAATGAAAGCATTGTGATGTTGTGCTCAGAAAATTACATTATACAAGTGAAATAAGAGTCCGTATTTTCTGCATCCATCAATGTCTGGTAAAAGCAAAATATCTTAATATCCTTATTTCTGCCATTGCTCACTAGTGTAGATGAGATTGATAAAGACTGATTTCTTTTTAACTGGTATGTTATTTTAAATGCATTCTGAGCTATAATCTCTTTAAAAAATGAGAAAGACTTTGAAAAGTATCTAGGTTCTAAATGCATATAAAATTGACATGAAAAATGTGATCCAAGTTCAATTAACCTTGTTAAACACATTGACCCCCAAAAGTAAATTGCAGCCTTAATTTATTTAGATCTTCCATTTACAAATATGCACTGTAAATTTTCAAGATATTTAAAAAAAAAAGAAAGAACAGTATTTCCAAAACATACGTGATCAGTCAACCCCTTTCCAACAACATATCTGTTAAAATTTCTAGAGGAGTATTTCAAAAACCACTATTTGGGAAGCACAGCTATAACACCTTTATCAGTGTCATGAAAGAAATCTGGCAGAGATAATCAAAGTGATGTGTCCATAATCTCTTAGCGTCAATTCCTAGAACAGTACCCCAAACTCTAGTTTCCAGGCTTATCTTCCCGCTACATTGCATGCTTCAAATATGTGTACATATTGTCACGAGATGATCATCATTAAACACACTTTCCTATATAAAATTGTATTGTCTCTTTATCATTTTAGAATATATTAAGGAGTTGTTTCATTGTCTAATGAATCTAAAGTCAAGTGTATAATCCTAAACTATTGAAGCTGTTGTGCTTTATTTTTTGTTTATATTTAAATCTTGCCAAATACATATGTATACTATTAATATAAATTGAATGACACCAGACTGATAGGAATCAATATAAGTTGGATGATTTTGTTTAATCTTAGCTTGTAGCCCGCAAAATATAGTCAAGTAGCTCAAGTTGGCCTATCACATTTCCCTTCATTGACATGACTGCAAATTCAATCTGAACCTAATGTTTATGTATCTACTGCATATTCTGAATAAAGAATTGATTGAAGCCCCTTTTATAAATACAGTTTTGTTATTAATCAAGTTAAACATTTCAATAATACACAAATTACTATTTTCTTGGAAGAGGGTATCAGTGGTAAAGTCTATGATAAGAGCACTTAGCTCAGGAAATAAGAGATGGAGTTGTAACTTTAAGAACTGAGTCGGGGGGGAAAATAATAGTATTTTTATATGAAGGACTTTTGGAACCTTCTGGAGGTCTTGAAAACTATTTGGTAAATTGAAAAGTAAGAATACTTTTACCAAGCCGGAGATAACTTAGAAAGTAAAATCTGATTATTGCCATGACTAGGAATTGTTGTTTTTAAACCAAGATAAAATGTGGTTTAATTTATCCATCTTGTATAATAATTACATTGTTATCATACTTTCATAGGGAATGCAGTTATGACTGTTTATTATAAAAAATTTTTCATTCTAGTATCACAGACACTTACTAAAGAAAAAAATATATCAAATTCTAATGGAAGTTTAGCTATAAATGAAAGGAACCTATTTATTTTTCTTTCTTGTGGTTCAGAGGTATGGGTTTCTGTGTCCTTGAAAAACCTGGCAGCATGCAGCATATAAGGGAACAGAAGGTTTTTTCCTTCCATCTGTCTCCAGGTTAGAAAGATCTTTCTTTCTTCAAGTTCTTTTAACTGTCCCATCTAAGCATAACTTAAAAATAGCCCTAGCCCTTAAAGATTCCCTTTCTCTGGAATCACACTTTGTTTTTTCAGCCCTATAAAGAATAGAACAACAAGATACTACTATACGCCTATTAAATGGCTAAAATCTGGAACACGGAACACAACAAATACTGGTGAAGATGTGGGGCAACAGGAACTCTCACTCACTCAATACTTGTAATGCAAAATGGTACAGCTACATTGGAAGACAGGTTGGTGGTTTCTTGCAAAACTAAACATATTTTTACCAATTGATCCAGCAATCTTACTCCTTGGTAGTTACCCAAAAGAGCTGGGCAAACTCATACCCACACAAAAATCAGCACACAAATGTTTATAGCAGCTTTGTACATAACTGCCAACATGTGAGCACAACCAAGATGTCCTTCAGGAGGTGAACAAATAAACAAACAGCGGTACATCCAGATAATGGAATAGTATTCAGCACTGAAAAGAAAGTAGCTATTAAGTCATGACATACATAGAGAAAACTCAATTGCATGGTATTAAGTGAAAAAAGTCAATCTGGGAATACTATATACTGTATGATTCCAACTACATGACATTCTGGAAAAGGCAAAACTATGGAGACAGTTAAAAGATCAGTGGTTGCCAGGGGGTAGTGGGTGGTGTGGGTAAGAGAAGAGTAGAAATACCACATGAGATTTTGCTTACAAACAAAATACTCTGTTTAATATATTGATATATGTCAATATACATTTGTCCAAACCCAAACCCATGTACATGACCAAGAATGAACCCTAAGGTAAACTATGGATTACGAGTATGATATAGGTTCATCCTTGGTGAAAAACGCATCATTCTGATGAGTGATGTTGATAATGGAGGAGGCTGTGCCTATGTAAGTGCAGGGAATACATGGAAGATCTCTATACTTTCCTCTCCATTTTATTATCAACCTATAAGTACTCTAAAAAAATAAGGTCTTTAAAAAAAACAGAAATACCTAATGTTGTGAATTTCCATTTGGACTCCATATATATTTATAATTTTGATTTATATATAAATACATGCAATTTCTATATATTTGTATATAAATTTGTATATAAATATATACAATTCAAAGTATGAATTACTTTGAGACATGACACAGGAATGTTTGAGAAAGGCAATATCAAATTCATCTTTATGTCCTCACGAACTGAACAGTGCCTGCCAAGTAATTGGAGTTTGACAGTTACAGTTTTAATGAACAATAGATGAACCTAAATTAACACTGTCTTAATTTGCAAGTATGGTATGCTTCAAAATAATAGTAGTAGTTTGTACCCAGGGTGACCAAGCATCCTGGTTTGCTTAGCATTAAGGTTTTTCCACAAGCTAGGACTTGTTCTATGCTAAAACCAGGACAGTCCTAAACATAGAATGGTTTGTCAACGTATTTGTACACAAGAAATTTAAGATAGCGAAGGAAAACTAGAAACCCTCACTGGATCTGAAGGAAGCTAAGCTTTGCTTCTGTAGCCTCCCATGTAACACTTCTGTTCTTAGTTACTTCTTTTCCAGCTCCCCTTCACTAGGGCTCTTCACTCAAGCTACTTCCTACCTCTCCACTTCTTCCCTTTCACTGAAATTATGCCTCTTCCTTGGACATAGAAGTTCAGATGGCAGTGCCCTAGCCAGCTCTCCAATAATCTTTTTCTTCTTTCTGTTCGCTGAAATTCACCTAGCTTATTCTATTTCTTCAGAAATTATACTTGTACCATAATAAATAATGCTGCCATATATTTTAATCCCTGCATACATACATTTGCACGTTATTCATTCAACAAATATTTATGAGGTACTTTGTGTCAAGAATTATTCAAGACCCGATAGACACAGTATGAAAAGAGAGAACAGCCCTCAAAACATTACATACAGACATGCAAACAAATAAATATACAGTTGATTTTCATAATTGGCTGCAGTAATTTTTCATAAAGTCGTTGGTCACTGCAATCATGAAATTACAAATACTAAGCCATTGCTCCCAGAGGAAACATGCAGGGTTAGGTTCCTGTCAGTGCCCAGTACATTTGCATCAACCAATCAATACATAGCTTTGTTTTATGTGTGTTTCTGTTTAAAGATACCTCATTTAAATATGACACTGATTTACTGAACTCAAGACCAATGGAACTGGAACTCATGCTTGTACAAAGATTATTTACATGTCTGCGAATGACTGTTAAGAGTACTGGTTACAAATTAATTTTAGTGACAAGGCACATTCTCAAAACAATCTCA
This sequence comes from Mustela nigripes, assembly GCF_022355385.1. NCBI lineage: Eukaryota > Metazoa > Chordata > Mammalia > Carnivora > Mustelidae > Mustela > Mustela nigripes. Next base: position 77,893,409 of record NC_081560.1, on the reverse strand, counting down.
AATGATAATAATCAGTTATAATTCAATAAATGGAGATGTTCTGAGAGAAGAAAATAAAACATATAAGGCTGATGGTTGGATTCAGGGCAGGATTCACCAAGAAACAACTCTTTGATATGAGACCCTATAGATATGTGTTTTCCAGGCTGATACAGAAAATGGGCAGTCTCAATGGAGAGCATAGCATATGTGTGTGCACAAAAGAGAACCTGCATGTAATGTCTGAGCATAAAGAACAGGATAAAGGACTAATAGAAAATGAGCTAGAATGGCAGGAAGGGACCAACTTGGTAGGATTTACTGTAAGATAAAATGTTTGGAGTTTGTGAATCATAAGGACGTACTGGAGAATTATGAGGAAAAGCGGTGGAATTATCGGATTTTCCCGTTAGAGAAACTTCACTGGCATCTCATGAAGGATAGATTGGAGAAGCGTGGCACAAGTCAGGGAAACAGAAAGTGAAACAATTTGGCAATTATTCAGGAGACAAGTGGAGGTACCAATATTAAGGCAAAACTGAGATAATGAGAAGATAAACCTAGAAAATATTTAGGTTCTCTTTTGAGTTAATAAACAATAGTTAACCAAAATAAATGAATGATAGTTGATGTCAAATTTGGGACCAAAATGAAGAGAGAGAAAATTTTGGATGTTGCCATCCACCCAACTAAGGTCACATCTTCAGATTTGCTTCTGTTGCTTTGAGATGAACGGTAAATCCTGAAAGTGATAGCTAACAGAAATTTTGCCCAAAGAGTTTAGGAGAAGAATCTTAGTACAAGATGCCTATTTGAGAATCTTTAGAGTAGAAATGGCAAGTTGAGCTGAATACTTACATTGCATTATATTATGATATCGGTGTTATCCTCAATTTACAGGTGGGCTACAGAAAGGATACATAACCTTCCTCAAGTCAAATAGTTTTCAAAATGTAGAACATGGATTTGAACCAAAAGGTTATGGATTCAGATAATTCAGAGTCTTCCCTGGAGTATGTTATAATTTAAGAACTAGATAAGATAAGAAGCTGAAAAAAGACTTTAAGGAGAATGGCATAGTAGAAGGAAGAACCAAAAGAGACTCATGTAATAGAGGCAAAGATGAAATTAATTTGATGTCAATCATCAGTGCCAGAGGTGGGAGAGAGATCCAATAAGAGAAGAATAAAAAATAGTGTCACCTTTGAGTCACTGGTTATCTTAGCAGAACTCCAATTCTTACTGATTTGGGAAATACGGGAAAAGAGAAGAACTAGATGTAGAAAGTATACTAATTTTACATTTAAACATAAATGTAAAAGAAAAGAGATTGGAAGAGCTATAACCAGAGAATATATTTGAGGAAGAAGTGATGTTGAAAATAGAAAAGAAAAAAAAAAAAAAAAAGAATTGATGTAGTGAGTTCTTGGTGAGGACAGAAATGGATGAGATCCAAGAGTACAAGTGGAGAGGTTACCTTCAACCTCTAAGGTACAGTTAAAGAGATAAGAATAGGTGCAGGTATAATATAGATAAGAGGGAGGTTGAAAAAAATTGGAACTGGTAGAGATTTTTCTTTGAGAAATAAAAGATAAATATATTTTCATTTTATTTTTTTTCAAAGAAGATAAATGGCATTATAAAAAACATGGCAGATGAATGGAAGGAATGGTTCTTTGGTCAGAGGGGAGTTGGTAATACACTTATGCTGTCAAGATGACTGTCAACCACACCTGGAAAGCAGTAGAATCTTGACTAGAACTTAAGTCATTTTGAAAAAAAGGATCAGTGCTAGGAAGATTTCCTAGGGATGTTTCACTTTGGTTATCTTAAAACATAGAGTCCTAATCTTACCGTGATGAAGGAGGGAGGAATGGGGTCTCCAATCATCCACATGGCTTTAGCTCCATTCTTCATCCTTTCTTGCCTTCAACATAATCCCCCCCAACCTCTGTCACCAGGATGTAAGAAATACCATCATTTGCTTTACATATTGGCTTTCATCCCTACTTTCACTAGGATCCCTCTAGCTGAGGATTACTTCTTCCCTTGGAGCAAAATTCTTTGCAGACCATAACTCGACCATAGTTCATATAGTTTTCTCTATCTGTCTAGAATCCCTGATTCAGATGTTTATATGTTACTTCCAAATCAATCTGAGAAACTGAGTGTCACCTTTTGAGCCTTTTTCTTTGCTTTCTTACAGGACTTTCACTCAGCTTCTTATCCAGGTTTTATTTCCTGTTAATTTTCTAGCTGTAATCTCTACTATGATTTAACTTACCAATTCAACCTTACTTTTTCTCTTATCCCAGTCTCCTTGCTCTGTTCATCAGCCTTTACTTCGCTTCTCTTGATTCTCAATGGATCACAATCTCATAACATCTGTTCAGTGTAGACACACTGTGTGTGTATGTAAATGGGTATAATGCACAACAAACATGTACTTGATACCCACTCCACAAGGCATGTGTTCACACCTACCCAGGAAGAGTGTGTATTAAGGCAAATGAGTATATGGTTGAACATCTTTGACAAACTAAACTGTGGAGACACAGCCAGGAAGCATATTATAAAAGTTTTCTTAGGCTAAAAGAAACTATACAAATCATATAGGAGATGATTCCAGGCAGGGCAAGAGATAAATCTCTGTCAGATTCCTAGCATACTGAGATCCTCACTAAAAAAACACACTTTCCCATGTTTTTTCTTCTTTTTCCCTAGCCGGATTAATTTCTTACCTCACATATCTTCAAAGCAGAAATAAAATGATGAGTGAATGCTGCCTATACACACACACATGCATGCACACACACACACATACAGACACACACATTTGAAAAATTTAGATCCTGCTTCTAAAGAGATTATTGTTCTAATGGAATATGTCTGATCCTATTGGTTTAGGGATCTCTGCACTTCAACAATGACATGGAAACTTCCACAGAGGGTTCTGAGGGGAAAGAAAAGATACAGTTTAACAAACCTGTATTGCTTTACTCTTTCTTATAATTTTGGAGGATTATACAGTATATATTAATCCATAATGTGTTCATATAACATATGTTTCTTAAATTAAAAAAATGAATACGATACAATTTAAAATAAAGAATAAAATATTGGTGGAGTACTGCCAGGCTCCCACTCACCAGAAACTTATAAATTGGAATATTACTAATCACTACTCCTTTTACCTTTTACTAATTTTTTTTCTATTTTTTTGCTGCTAATCACTCGAAGTCGTTTCTTTTTTTTTTTTTAAAGATTTTATTTATTTATTTGACAGAGAGAGAGAGAGATCACAAGTAGGCAGAGAGAGAGGGGGAAGCAGGCACCCTGTTGAGCAGAGAGCCTGATGCAGGACCCTGAGACCATGACCTGAGCCGAAGGCAGAGGCTTAACTCACTGAGCCACCTAGGCACTCAATCACTCAAAGTCTTAAGATGTTCTCTGTAGTTCATTGTTTTTATAAATACCCAGAAGAGTAATTGCCTGCAACTTCCTTTTGGAACCTAGTCTTCCTTATGTCATGACTCCTGCACCTTGGTCAGCACAGAACACGTAAATGCTGTTCTGGAGTGAACACAGCCTACTCCTTTTGATAGTGTTACCTTATATATGTCCTGATGATAACCTTGGCTCCCTGGAGAGAAGGGAATCTGTGCCAAGGGAAAAATGGAATTGAGTCCACTAAGCCTCCAGTAGAGGCTGTCTAATATGCCTTCTAAAATGGAGTCCTAAGTCACTTCAGTTCTACAGGTACTATCACTCTTTACCTCTATGCTGAAGAGCAGGTAACTTCTGACCAGGAGATCCTCTCAGTCTTAACAAAGAGCCCTAATTGGAGATTGATCTGATACTCTGGGAACCACAATTGTTTTAGCAGAAAGGCTAATGCTAAAACACAAAAACAACTAAATATCAATGAAAGGGAGGGTTTCAATTTTATAAGTGTGAATGAACAACTAGAATGCTACTAACTGAATTTATGAGCGTAATAATTTAACTTGGTGCATCAACTACCACCCAGTTCATTCCACACCATCTTCTAACTCCATGATTGTGTTTTCTAAGTCTACAGGAATATATGAATTCAGGAAATCAGAGGAATAAGACATCATCTCAGGAGAAAGAGAACAAATCTTTATAATAATTCTTATGTGGCCACATGGAAAGTTACTATGACTATTCTATTTCTGTCATCCAAATTCATCCTAAGTATAATTTCTTGACTGTGATAACTTAATAGGTATAGCTATTCCTAAAACAAAGTTTAAGGGTTGGGCTTGAGAATCAGTGCTACTTTTATCAATATGCAGCTACAAGACAATATAGAATGAGTCAGAGCCTACCAAATGGGGTTCAAATACAGTCTCTGCCCACATGGTGCCTCAGTTTCCTCATCTGTAAAATCGGGATGAAAACAGTACTGTTTTCACAGGAAACTATGGGAATTAAATGTGTTAATATTTCTCAAGCATTTAGAACTGACACAAATTGTGTCTCTACTAGTATGTGTAAAATAAAATAGCATTGGAAAGCTCATTTAATCTCTGGAATTCTGTGTTTTTTCATTAGGAAATAAAAATTCAAGTAGTATTAATTTATTAGGTTGTTAAAAGAATTTCATACAGATTGCATTACATAAACATTAATTCCATAATGATTAGCTATTAATAGAAATAAAACTAAGTCTCCATATAGCAGTAATGAGAACACTTATTACAGACATTCTCAATTTACAAATGGGCCAAGAGTCAGTATTATTATTGTTAAAAACTTAGAATTTAGACTCAAACAGCCTGGATGCAAATCTCGGTTCTGCCCCTTACCAGCTTTATAATATCTGTAATGACATTAGGTCACACATTTATTCTCTGCCCTGTATTAGCTTCTTCTTCTGAAAAATGTGGACAATAATTCCTATGTCTAAGTGTTGCTGTGGGCATTAACTGAGATCATGTCTTCAAAAGAGCTGACACATCAGATGCATGCAATAATGGGTAGGTATTAGTAACTTCCGTTTGTGTTGTGTCCCAACATTTGAAACTCAAATCACATTTTCCTCAGGAAGCTGTATTTCAGATTGTGACCAATATCTTGGGAAAGTCCATGTAAGAATATTTCAGTAAAAAATTAACTAAAATAGGGACGCCTGGATGGCTCAGTGGGTTGAGCCTCTGCCTTCGGCTCAGGTAATGATCCCAGAGTCCTGGGATCAGACCCCCCATTGGGCTCCCTGCTTCCCCCTCTCTCACTGCCTGCCTCTCTGCCTACTTGTGATCTCTGTCTGTCAAATAAATAAATAAAATCTTTTTAAAAATTAACTAAAATAAAAACAATATTAAAGTGGAAACATAGCAATCTAAAAGGAGCCATTAGGAAACCTGGACTATGGCTACCTTCCTAGGTAGGTACCTCCCACTTTTTTTTTTTTTAAGATTTTATTTACCCATTGGACAGACAGTAGTAGCAGACACAAGTAGGCAGAGAGGCATGCAGAGAGAGAGGAAGGGAAGCAGGCTCCCCGCTGAGCAGAGAGCCCGATGTGGGGCTCAATCCCAGGACCCTGGGATCATGACCTGAGCCGAAGGCAGAGGCTTTAACCCACTGAGCCACCCAGGTGCCCCGTACCTCCCACTTTTTATAGGAACATCCACCAGGAGATGTTTCTCCATGGAGAGGCAGATGTTCCCATGGACCAACAGTTCAGTAGCTGCTGTGTTCTGCTGGTCTGCTCAATGCGGCACTCTTTCTCTCCCTTGGTGATCTCAGCTACAGATGTTTGAGCTGATTATAGTTCATAGTTCAAAACATTAGTAGTGCAATTGCTGGGTCCTAAGGCATTCTATTTTCAACATTTTGAGGAACCTCCATGCTGTTTTCCAGAGTAGTTGCACCAGCTTGCATTCCCACCAACAGTGTAGTTGGGTTGCCCTTTCTCTGCATCCTCGCCAGCATCTGTCATTTCCTGACTTGTTAATTTTAGCCATTCTGAAGTGATATCTCATTGTGATTTTGATTTGTATTTCACTGATGCCGAGTGATATGGAGCACTTTTTCATGTGTCTGTTGGCCATCTGGATGTCTTCTTTGCAGAAATGTCTGTTCATGTCCTCTGCCCATTTCTTGATTGGATTATTTGTTCTTTGGGTGTCGAGTTTGCTAAGTTCTTTATAGATTTTGGACACTAGTCCTTTATCTGATATGTCATTTGCAAATATCTTCTCCCATTCTGTCAGTTGTCTTTTGATTTTGTTAACTGTTTCCTTTGCTGTGCAAAAGCTTTTGATCTTGATGAACTCCCAATAGTTCATTTTTGCCCTTGCTTCCTTTGCCTTTCGTGATGTTCCTAGGAAGATGTTGCTGTGGCTGAGGTCGAAGAGGTTGCTGCCTGTGTTCTCCTCAAGATACAAACGTAGTGCTCTGAAGGGGCACATGCACCCTAATGTTTATAGCAGCAATGTCCACAATAGCCAAACTATAGAAAGAACCTAGATGTCCATCAACAGATGAATGGATAAAGAAGATGTGGTATATATATACAATGGAATACTATGCAGCCATCAAAAGAAATGAAATCTTGGGATTTGTGACAACGTGGATGGAACTAGAGCGTATCATGCTTAGCGAAATAAGTCAAATGGAGAAAGACAACTATCATATGATCTCCCTGATATGAGGAAGTGGTGATGCAACATGGGGGCTTAAGGGGGTAGGAGAAGAATAAATGAAACAAGATGGGATTGGGAGGGAGACAAACCATAAGTGACTCTTAATCTCACAAAACAAACAGGGTTGCTGAGGGGAGGGGGGTTGGGAGAAGGGGGGTGGGGTTATGGACATTGGGGAGGGTATGCACTTTGGTGAATGCTGCGAAGTGTGTAAACCTGGCGATTCACAGACCTGTACCCCAGGGATAAAAGGTAAAAAACTAAAAAAAAAAAAAAAAAACCAGCAAAATACCATTATTATCATTGGTTCATGCAAGTGCACTCTCTTTGTTTATTTTGTCCCTGAATCTAAGCTAGTCCATTAAGTTTGCAGAGCTGAAACAAAGGTGTGAATGGATGCCTCAGGCATCAGGCTGGTGACTCACTCTATCTGCCTCCCAAACTTCAAGGGGCCTCCAGCATGTGCATGTGAAAAATTCAGGTCACATCTGTATTCCATCCTCCACTACCACCCTCCTTCTTGGGCCCTAGACATCAAACAGACAAAGACTCTTTCCTTCACCAAACTTCACGTAGGCTCCCCTAAGCCCTCTTCTAGACTTTGATCTGGGGCTTCAGTGTCCATCCTATAGGACCTGCTGTATTGCTCAGTTTCATAAGAATCTTGTCAAGTCAGTTTATCCAGAATCCCCTACCGTCAATATCTGATCACCCTTGATATCCCATTACTTCCTCACCCTTCACCATTCCTAAATGTAATGTGATTACCTTGGCCTGCCTTCCTCAAGAACCCTGTTAAGTTGGTTTAACCAGAATCCCCTCTTTTTTTTTTTTTTTTTTAAGATTTTATTTATTTATTTGACAGAGGGAGATCACAAGTAGGCAGAGAGGCAGGCAGAAAAAGAGAGGAGGAAACAAGCTCCCTGAGAGCCTGATGCGGGACTCAATCCCAGAACCCCGGGATCATGACCTGAGCCAAAGGCAGGGGCTTAACCCACTGAGCCACTCAGGCACCCACCTGAATCCCCTCTTACCCCTGACATTTCCTCTTAATAATTTTCTCCTCACTGACCCTCACTCACCAGCTTGCCCATGTTAAATTTGGGATTGTGCCCAGTTTTGTGGCTTTCTAAAAAATTTCAACAATGGTGTTTTTAACTTAAGATGTGGAATCCTACTAATTCACTCTCACTGACTCCTTGCAATTTATCTATATCCCCCCCACCAGTAAGAGAAGAACAGAGCTCACTTTTATTTCCCTTTGGTCCCCATCACCCCTCACACCATTATAACAATACTAAGAGGGGTGAACTGACACCTTACCCAATTGCCCATGTTGGCAAGAGATACCACAAACCACTTTTCTGTGTTAGTAGCTCTCTTGGTAAGGTACAGTGGAAAACAAAGGAGATTTGTCTAAATCTGTGTGGTATGGAGTTCCTTTTTAGATCCTCAGATGCACATCTATATCATGTAAATCTCAGACAACTCTCTACTTTTACCAAAATAATTACTTTTATATTTTTGTTCCTTAGATCATTTGTATACTTGATATGTAAAATACTGTTGTATAAATACATTGACAAAGAGCTTTAATTTATATTGCATCCAAAAGGGAGGAATGCAGTTTGTTTTTGTTTTTATATAATCACAAAGAAAGCAAATTGCTATAGCTAGGAATGTTTGTTTTTCAGACATAGGAACTTGAAGAACTGATTTCTGCAAATTACATATATCATCCTGTGTTCAAATTAAAATCAAAACTCTCATATGTCGGTATTTCACTTTTAAGATATATAATGCATCTGAAGTAACACATCATAATAGTTCCAAGTGACAGAAATTTACTTTGCTGTTTAAGAGATAAAATGTGTAAATGTAAGCAGTGTACCTAATCCAATAACATTTATAGGGATGAGAATTGATAAACTGTTAAAACTTTGGTTTGCTTTTATTGAGCACTTGGCTTTAAAGATCTAGTAGAATGTTTTCCCAAGATTTCATTTAACACTTATGTGCTCTTACATGTGAATCAAACAGGAAAATGCTATGGCAAAAATAAAATACTATTTACAAAGGATATCTGTCAGAGAAATCTATATTCTTGACTACGCTATGAATTTAAATCATTTAAGTTTTCTTTAAAGACTTCTTTTAAGTCAAAGCTGCTTTTAAGCACAAAGTCCTGTGCTTAAACAAACCATCCATTTTAAATTATATGGACCTTTTTCTATCAGTTTAAATCTTGTAGTTTGTGGCATGGAGTCCACCTGAATCAGGAGGAAAAACCCAACAATACCAGTTTGTAATTGTTGTTTAAAACAGACGAGCATTCAAAATGAAAATAGACCTTCATCAATTTACCAATTTAATTTAAAAAGAAGCACATGGAGCAGGAATTTTTAAAAATGTTTCCATTTGGTGGAATTCTTTTCTTACTAGTTCCTTAAATAAAGAATCACAATAATTTTGAGGGAAACTCTTTTGTTGTTTCACAACACTTGTTTAACTCTTTTGTAGTTGCTAAACACTGCTAGATACTAAGAATAGAGATTTAGTTGTCAAGCAATTTAGCTTCTGGCGAAAAAAAAAGGGCAAATTCATAATTTTGTATGCTTTTTGGTACCTAAGAAATATCTCATTAAAGTACAGAAAAATTAGTGATAACTTACATCAGGATACACACTAATTTAAGCTCCAAGTTGACCACCCACTTCTGCTTATGTTCACTGCATGCCTTATCACACCTGCTTCTGTCACCCGTGTCAATGACCACAGAATAATTCTAGCTTTCATTTCTCCTGAGCACCAAGTCCGTATATCAGACTGCTTACCAGACACTGTTCAAATCATTCCCAACTCAGTATTTAACGTTGAAACCATGACCTCCCACCCTCCCCTTTTCAGTAATCCTCCCTATCAGTGATGGATACGTTCCAAGACCACCAGTGGACACCTGAACATGCAGATATTACTGAATCCCACATACACCATGATTTTCTTTTCTATTACATATATACCTATGACAAAATGTAATTTACAAATTAGGTACAGTAAGAGATCCATAGCAATAATTAATAATAAAAGAGTAATTATAAAAATACACTGTCATGAAAGTTAAACGAATGTGTTCTCTCTCAAAATACCCGATTGGACCGTACTCACCCTTCTTGCAATGATGTGAGATGGTAGAATGCCTTCGGGAGGAGATGAAGTGAGGCCAATGACGGATGCAGACACTGTGACGTAGCATTTGGCTATGAGTTACCTGCCGGTTGGTGAGTGGAAGGATCATCTGCTTCCAGGTCATGGTTGATCAGGGAAAATGAAGCTGCCCATAAGGGGGGGGGGGCAGCTGTATTTACCTTTTATTTTTTAACTGTCATATATCCAGTTGCAAAACATGGAAATTGAGAAGTCATTTTTCATTTTATATTTATTTCTCATATGCAGTTTATTTTTTTACCATCAGATGAGGTTTTTTAAAAATTAACATACAATGCTCTATTTATTTCAGGGGTACAGTTCTGTGAATCATCAGTCTTACATGATTCACTGCATCTAATATGCAAATTTGATGAAAATCTTTTTCTGTCAATTTTTTGCTTAAAAATACCGAAATGTCCCCCTCTGTCTATAAGATTAAGTCTCTATCTAATCTGAATCATACAGTTCCTAATAATCAGACCCTTGGCTTCTTGTCCAGCTTTCTATGATTTTCCCATAGGAGTAAGTTATGTTAATTCTCATTCAAAACTGCCTGTGGCCACTGAAACCCGAGATCGCTTCCAAATGTCAACAACGCAAATTACAACAGGTGATTCTATGTTTTTGTTTATTTGTTTTTCAATAGCAAAAATGACCTGTATGGAAGAGCTACAATTATAATACAATTCAGTAATTGAAGATAATTGCTCATACTAGTTTCATTATATTAAAAGCTTAGAGGGATGTGGCCCGTTAAATAATCCTTTTCCTGATTCTAAACGATAACTTCCCATCTCATGAATTGGTTTCATTTGCTTCTTTGCTAGGTTTATGTACTTAAATTAAGACTCTCTGAATATGCCCCCTCCGCATATTCCTGCAATACATATTGAAACACACTAGCTCCTCCCTGACAGGACCCAAGAAAATTGAGAATTTGTAAAAGGCGAGAAATGTCGGGCTGCCTTTTGGCCCTTCTCTATACATAAACAAAACATAATAGTAAATTAAAAGGGCAAATTATATTGATATAAAATCTTTCCTACACAAAGTAATGATTTGTGGGACCATTTAAAGACATTTTGCAAATTGTAAGTATTTCTCTTCCTTCTTCAGTTACCTAAAGAGTATAAGTCAGTTTATAATTTTGATATGTAAGCCAGAAAGAAGAAACTCTATATTTTAAACATCAACCTTGAACAGTGTTCAATCCAAGAAAGGCCAACTCAGCTGTTTGGAGTCTTTTTGGCATATTAAGCACGAAAGTTCAATATCCCAGATGCCTTAGGCATTTCCATAACAATAAGGTGTTACTTTGAAAACTCAACATTATCCCAGGGTCCCTGAGGCCAACCAAACTCTTAGCTGTCATGTTTAAAAAAAAAAAAAAAAAATCAGAGTGTCCGGAAAAGTCCATAATGTAAGAGTAAATGGAACTGGAGGGCTGCGTCTATTACAACGGTTGAGTACCTAGTATTTCTATACACTATTCTCTCTTTTCCTCATCCTTTCGAATTTACAATAGAGTAATTTGTTCTGAGACTTAGAGCCTTAATTTGTGTTCTACTGTGAAATACCTGAAGCACACAGAACTGTAAGAGAACGATATATTGAAATGGTAATTGAATGCCCAACTTTGTCAACTATTAACATTTAAATATACTAGTTCCTACAAATATATGCAATATAATATAAATACAACATTGGGTTTAGATATTTTTTTAAGAAAATAAAACCGAATTAAAACAATGGTATCTCCCTATATTCTCTTGTTTCTTGAGGAAAATTTATTTGAATTTGGTGCTTAACTTTTCCAGAGTGTTTTTTTATATATTTACTACTTACATATGAATGTATGTATCCATAAGCAGTATCATTTGCTTCTTTAAACTTGATATGCCCAGTATTATTCTGTTTGCATTCCTACACTCCTTGATTGTACTCATTTGACATTGTTTCTGAAATTTTCTATGTTGATCCTGCAGATCTTTTTTTTTTCTCATGTAAGCTTCTGTATCCATTTAGCAACTATACTTCCAATTCATCCATTCTCCTTTTGTAGAACACACAGATTGTTCTCTTTTTTCTATTATAATTAATCCTACAATAACTATTTTTGAAAATGTCTATTTTTGAAGGTTCTCAGGGGTATGCACTTAATTGTGAAAAGCTGATTCTTGGAATATATACATTTTAAACTTCATTGGGTGTGCCAAATTAGTCTCCAAGATGTATGTTTGTACCAATATACACACAAAGGAAATGTATATGATCTTCTGAAAGAAACAGTAAAGTAATTTGCGGCTTCATCTTCCTGATGCAAGACTTCCATGGGCTAGAAAAACTGTTCACGTAGGTAACAAGTTGTGTGGTTACAGATGATTTAATTCTCAACTTAAATATTAAACTCTTGTTTCTTTCATCTTGAGAATTACTCATGGACTTTTCTACATTCAAACAAATACAATTGGAATTTTCTCCATTATTAATATTGTGTTGTGTTTTATTTACACTAACGACTTGGACATGATCCTAGTAAGATTCTACTAAAAGTGCCCCTTATAAAAGTATTTTTTTTCTTGTAAAGATTATATGTTATTTTAAACTCTCAGGTTTAGAGATTGCCAGAGCAGCCGCAAAATCTGACATATTTTTGTACAGTATCCCTACAAGCTATTTCATAACCAGGTTTGGGGGGTATATATTACCTATTACAAATACAAAATTTCCTTCACAAAATGTACCAAATTGGCAAGAAACATAGTTTTCTCTAAAAGAAATTTCTTTCTAAAGCAAAAACAAAAACAAAAACCTCACTAACTCCTTTAATAAATTATACTCATATAGCTACACATATAGAGGAGTACTTTCAAATCTCATAAGATGATCATTGGAAATCTTAAAAGTAGTTACTTGTGGGGGTGCCTGGGTGGCTCAGTCGTTAAGCAGCTGCCTTTGGCTCAGGTCATGATCCCAGGGTCATGGAATTGAGCCCCGCATTGAGCTCCCTGTTCCTGGCTCCTGCTTCTCCCCTTCCTTCTCCTCCTCCCACTTCCCCCTTCCCCTGCTTGTATTCCCTCTCTCCCTGTGTCTTTCTCTATCAAATAAGTACATAAAATCTTAAAAAAAAAAAATAAAAAGTTGTTACTTGTGATGGTAATGTTTATGTCAGTCTGCCAAAGTCTAAATTTAGATCACAGTAAAGTGTAGCTATATAACTACATTGATTGGGGAGAGACATATATACCTTTCTTTCATAAGAGAAATTACTGCATACTTATGGTGAAAAACATATTTACTGAAGTTTACCAGGAGATTTTTTCTTAGGTAATGGATTTAGTGCAATTCCATGTCAAAAATCCGGTTACCATATTTAAGGTTTCAAAACAAAACTTGCACACACACGTTGCAACATTCTGTTTATAACCATAGAACATTAATGTTTGTGTTTTATTATAATACAACCAAAATATACATTTGACAATTTTCAATTATTTTAGATTACAAGACTACATTTCTTTTAAAATAGCAAAACTGTAATTTGAAATTGATTGGTAGCCACTTACAATATTAGAATTAAATTACATGATTAACTGATAGATTATTGCCCTTCCCCCAAAAAAACATCTATCTCAAACTTACCATAAATACTTTACACTACAAAATATTTAAATGAGAGGTATAAGTCATGTGCATGTTCCTGTCTTTGCACTGTCACTATGTAGAATGCTGGAATTTTAGATCTTATTTTTTAACCTCACATGTAAGCCAAGTTATTTAAAGATTTTGGTTATTTCCTGTGAGAAAAGTATATCTTTCTATAAAAACACTTGAAATATCTTTTTTTCTAAACTGTCTATTCTCAATAAGGCTAATCAATTTTCCAACATGTTGTCCAAGACAAATGTAACATTCTAAAGAGAAGCTGTTTCAGTTTTAATTTTTCTTTGTATTTATGATATATATGAAATATAGCTTATACTTAAGTTTAAAATAATCAGTGTTTAATTAATGCTATTGTGCAACTTCATGTTTTGTGGCCATCTGGATAATAGAAACTTGTCTTTGGAAGCTTAATTTTGATAATGTTGAAAAACAGGCACTGGCCCCTGAAAACTTGTTTTTCAATCGAGTATACAATTCAGCAGGAACAAAACTTAATAGCATAAAGGAACTGAAATATAGACCAAAGGCAGAATTCAATAGTAAGACCATTTTGTAGGCAGCATATTGTAAATGAGCATCAGTTAGCCAACAGATTGAAGAGATCTGGTGTAGACTGCAGTTCTTCTACTGTTGTAGCTTTTGCAAATTTCTGAATTTCTTTGTGACTATTTTTCCATCTCTTAAGTAATTTGGTTGGTTTTCAGAAATGTTTATTCAGTAATATGAATGTAGTGTGTTGAGCTCTTTGGAGGAAAAAAAGGATCTACATAAATTAATTACTTATACTCTTCGTTTCTAAGCAAACTCTTAAAATTCCCAATAAATTGAATGTAAATGTATGCAGAAAGGCAGGATTCCATTTAGCAGCATAAATAGCTGGAATGAAATGCAGGAGAGAATATGCAAGTTAAAGACGTATGTATTCAAAACAGGGGAGAAAAATATGAAACCAAGACTAAGCAGACATTTTAAGACTTCTCCATAGATAGCCCATTTCTTAAACATATCTAAAACTACTAACTATAATTTCATTTTTCATTATTTCAAGGAAAATTTGGTAAAACCTTCAGTGGTGAGGAAGTATATATTGTATCTCATCTCTAGACTTAATATATTCATACTGTCCATCGAAGTGTTCTAGTCAGTTAAAGGTTAAAAAATTAAGTGTAGCTTAGATGTCCTCTGTCTTTATAAATACACATAAACCTTTGCCCATATGTTTTTTTTATTCTATGACATTTTGTTTACCCAATATTTACAATATTTCAAATATATTTTAAGCAATTATCATAAATTACTGTTTTAGATCCAAAGCAGCCAAAATATTAGCTGTAAAGTAAAAGAGGTTACCCAAATTGTATCTAAATAATTAAGATCAGAAAAAAGTAATTAAAAATGGCTTGAGCATTCATATTTTGATGAAAACCAAATTTATTACATAGGTCAATCCTAACATTTGAGCTTCATGTAATTTTCCCAAAGTCACCTATACTTTGATCATGACTGTCTGATATACAAATCTTAGGAAATCTTAAAAAATGAAACATGTTCCCATTTATTTGCTTTGAGCTTGCCACAAGTTCCTGGGACTTTTAAACCCAGCAGATCAGGAATCACAAACACTTTCCTTGTGATACACAATGTGCAGCCTGATTCTCCCCCCCAAACCCCACAGCTATTGTTCCGCATTACTTTTTAAAGAGTGATTGTTTCTGGTTCACTTTGAAAAACAAAACAAAACTTTAAGGTTTCCATCTAGTGAAACATCCACAAATATTCACGGGTATCATTTCAAAAGGGGTCCCTGAATTCGTACAGCCGTGTGATTACTCTGAGATAGGTAAGCAAGGCAAAGGAAGTGAATGTAAGACTGAATGTTCCGAACATAACGGCAGCCACAGACATGATACTGAAATTCTCAGAAGGCACCCTCTAACCACACAGGTTCTCACAGGCTCTTCTTTCAAGACACGCAGAATGCATGTGAGACGAGCAATGTCTGCTATTTAGTTTTCTGAAAGGCTGCCTTCCATGTGAGGAAGTGACTAATTTTTCATTTCACACTAAAAAGGGCGTGAAGAGGCAAAACAGAAGAAGGCAAAGGGTTCGTGGTCCAAGAAGGAAAGGTGAGTTCTGCTCCAACAGGCAGGAAACATACCATACGTCCGCAGAGAGGGAGAGTCAAATTGGAAACATTTGAAAGTGCGAACAAAATGTGAAGAATGTTTATGTTAATGCTGTGAGTTTGGTTTCCTTACATGCATTAGGCTTATTTATTATTAAATTACTAAAACAAGGCTATTTGAATTACAGCATACAATCTCGGAAATGCAAAAAGATTGTGTGAAGAAAAGATGTCAAAGAGTTAATTTAACCCTTTCCGTTGTCAACATGTTTGCATTTGTTCTATTACTCAACAAATACATATCCCCGCTCCCCATCACCGTTGTCTACCTATTTCTATCTCTCTCTATATGTATATATTGTTCTTTTCCTAGTCACTCAAATAAAATCCAATAATCCAATATTCAGGAGGGAATAAAGGCAGTAAATGGAAATAATTTACAGAGTATAATGAGATTTTAGAAAATGAGAGAGGAAGTACTACTGAAATCCCATTGGTTGTAAATAAATTTGTGTTCATTCTTCTCATGATCTAGAAAATTTACTTTTCCTCAGACTTTCACTAGCAGTTTGTTATAAGGTGGAGTTTTTTTAACAGATGGATTTCAAACTGGCAGCTATTTACACTCTAGTGAATAAAGTTACATAACATTTTGCCCAGTTTATTTGTGATTGTTCTTCCTTTTTATGAGGATATGAATTTCCCCCTAAGCTAGAATTTATCACTGTCCTTTCTGTCTCTTAACAAATCCCATCTGCAGGCCTTTCCATTAGGATGCAGGATACATCATGGTGTTTCCCTTATTAAAATGTTTTCCCGTCACTTATTAAAATATTTATGAAGGGCTCCATCCCCGGAAGCTCAGTATACATTCCAAAAAGACATAACGGAGCAACAGCTCCTTTCTGTGAACTTGTTAACTCTTGACAAGTCACAAGGAGCCCTGGGAGGAACATTTATATCCTTCAGTAATTCACACTGCTGTACACCGAATGTAACCTCTGTGGTCTGAAATAACGCACCTCTCCAAATTCCTGGACCCTGCACCAAGAGTGAAAGTTCCTGCTGATAGCGTGAGCTGTACGAATTTGTGTCTTCCCTCCAACTCCAACCACAGGGTAGCCAGTTCTAGAGTGGAATGATGTATCTGTTCCTAAGAACGCATATACAGCACAACGGCATGGTCAAGTCCATGCTTAATGGCCATACAAGGGAAATAGAGCCCCTTATCATAATACCAAATTTGAGGCTCACTCCGCTCAGTGATTTACATCACATAATAAATTCAAAAACTCGGCACAGCAAACATTTACAACTGTGAAGCCCCCATTTTGAGGATAATTCTGATACTTTGCAGGTACGTGTTTAGTTCTTGGAAAACTGGTTCAGAAGAATTATTTGCCCTTACTAGGCCATATTCGCCATATATAGTCTTATTCAGATCATTGTTCTCGTGTGCTTTGCCTTAGCAAAACTCCATGGAAAGCTCTTATGAGTTAGTGTACAGGGTGCACAAAACAGAAGGCGGTATTTTTGCAGGTAAAGAATTCTTTTCTTTAAATTAAAAAGACAACTACGTGTCCACGGCTCTAGGAAGCCCATCCAGGTCTCTGTGATGTCTTCGATTCCGTTTCTTCTTCATTTCCTGCACGTGCTTCCACTTCGGGCCGCCCTTGTTTCGCTGTCTTCGCTTCTCCCGGTGCCACATCTGTTCGCAGTACTGGTCGAGGCTGAAGTTCGGGCTGCTGAGGATTTGGATGTAGTCTTTGTACCTCAGCCGGGACTCAGCCAGCAGATCCTTGACCTGCCCCTCCTCGTGCTCTGCCCTCTGGGTATTTTCCATCTGTTCGTTCTCAATGACATTCAAAGTCAGCTTCACTATGGTGTGGATAAAAGTGTGTTCCTGGGCTCTGCAGTAATACATTCCAGAGTCCTTCTTCTGCAGACTTCGAATCAGTAGCCCATATTCTGTTTTGATGATCCTTTCATCAGGTTTCAACTGCAGAATTGGAAAAATGTAGGTAATAAATGGAAAACAGAGAGGGCTAGGAGCAAATGAACAGAGGCAAACCTAGTTTTACTTAGTTGAACCTAAGAGATCTAACCCCATCTCTGTCATCGAGCGCAATATTATCAGCCATAGTTGAGAATTTAAAAAATTCCATTAAAGTAACAGCCCTCAAAGATGCATGTTTGCCTCTCATTATTATCTAACTAAACCTCTGAATATAGTTAGTTTTCTGCCAGTCTACAGATAGGAATGAAAAGCTATAAAAACCAATGAAGTAAAACTGGAAACTATCAACTAACCATCTTTATAGAGATTTTAGATACCAAGTGGTATATTAAGAACACCAATCGGTATTTAAATTCCAGAGCTAGAGCCAGACATTGACAGCCTTTGTGCAGAAAAAGAGCGTTTAGGGCATGCTACCACCTGTAATGGAGAAATAGAACAATGGGTGCAAAAGGAATTTACTCTGTTTCCTGGATATCACCCAATAAGCGAGCTGAATAGCATATGGAGACTCTTAAGTGGTGACTTGTTAACAGTCTAATGGAAAAGCATGGATATAGCTTTTTGGGTTTTGGAGCTGTAACTGAGAATGACCCTAGTTCGAAGGTTAGCAACATTTAAAGCTGAATTTCCCTTTTTACTATGGACCGCATTTTGATACCGTGTGTACATGTGATACTTGAGATGATGTCATTTGTGGAAATATTTGCCATACCTCGGTATACTATAACACAGTAATGTGATTTTAAGTGTGAGAAAACTCAATGAACAAAAAGAACCTCTCCTGGAATGGGATGCTCTTTGCCCTTCGAAGCCAGAGTCCTGAAAGACAGCTCAAACATTTGAGCTTGACTGGCCCATGGGCTGGTGTGAAGAGCAAACCTACCTTCCTTAAGCCTAGAGGCCTCTTTAACCACACCAGAGCCCTGTTTCATGTGGAATTTTGTTGAGGGTCTCGGTGTTAAGTAGAATAACAACAACAACAACAAAGAAGTCGGGAAGATTTCCCAGTTTACACATCTGCCCTGTACTGTAGGCTTTCAGTTGACGGAAATTGAGGTAGAAAGACAGCTAAATTAAATTTATTCACAGTGGGTGGACTCAACTCCGCATCTTTTGTGAAAAATATGTAGGAAAAAGTCCCTCCTATTCTGGAAATATGAGAAAAGGAAAAGAAATATCTCTGGCTACTGGCCCAATTAACTAACAAGTATACCAACCACCCTCCATGCCAGAGAAATGCAGCTGGTGGGGTACCACTGGAGGCCAAAGGCAGGTCATGGCCCAGATCCTTGGTTCCTGAGGCTGAATGGTCTCCAGCCTAACCACCTTCCAGGCTGCATCCACACCTTCAGGATTTTGTTCATTTGTTTGTTTCCCTTAACTTTCCCCATTTGGTGATTTGGGTGTATACTATTTATTTTAAGAATGGATTTATTCTAAAGGCCCAAGCATTTTAAAATGCGACCGTAATACACATTAATGTTGAATTCACTTACATTCTCAGAGATTTGGGGAGCCTCGTGCCTAAATTAAATGTGAACTTGAATTGGGAGGACTCTCAAGGACCAGTCCTCAACAGAGATAACAAACTCACATTTAACACACTACATGTACCTTTTCCTTCAAATGATTTTATTGTAGGCATTATTCTGTAAATTTTA
Source organism: Mustela nigripes (assembly GCF_022355385.1). NCBI lineage: Eukaryota > Metazoa > Chordata > Mammalia > Carnivora > Mustelidae > Mustela > Mustela nigripes. The sequence goes on along the minus strand of NC_081560.1, from coordinate 77,874,077 downwards.
AATACATCTTAGATCACAAAACGCTGACTCCATCGCGAAGGATCTGGTCCTTATCTGCGCACTCTGCTTCCCGTGATTACTCATTTATATTCCCCGACTGGTCCTTCCATTTATCAAGTTGGCGACATAGCATATGGTGCATTGGGGGGTTAAAAGTAAAGCTCTTTGAAGGTGAAAGTGTGAAGCATTATTAGGAACATTATAGACCCCTGCCAGTGTTGCGGGAGAGTGGCAGAGCTGAGAGGTGACGTTCTAAAGCCTTTATTTGTGTAATTCTCCTCATAGAAAATGGCCCGTGGTTATGAGCATGACAGTCAAAGTGGGTGACTTCAGTTCCATGTCATCTCTTCATCTCTAGATTCCCTTTTTGTAACTGGGACACTTGCTAACGCTTAAACTGCACTTCATGTGGCTTTGAGAGATTGTCATAGCTCTGACTCACGACTTTTTATTGTTCTCTTTAATCTCCTGACAGGAAGAAATTATGACTTTGATTTCACACACATTATGTAACACTTCATCATTATCCTTGCTATTCTCTTTCTGTATCCTGTTTGTCCGGCTCCCCTTCCCTCCTTTCTAGGCCATGTCCGTGGCTACAGGACTCCATGTTTCATAAACACCTGGCATCTCCTTACTCCCGTGTGGTCCCTTCCTTTTCCTTTCTTCCGTGGAACGCTTGGTTTTCCTTTCTTTCTTTCCTTTTTTTTTTTTTTTTGGACCCATAGATATAAAACTTGCTTTAATAAATTTCTTTCTGGATCTATTGTTTATTAGATTATTTCAGTGTTTTTTATTTTTTTTTTCCCTACCCGAATCTTCAAAAATAGGCGTTGATTGAAATCCTATCTCTAATAAAATACAGTTGGGATTGATATATTTTCCTAGGATTTTTTTTTTTTTTTTTTTTTTTTTTTTTTGCGATCTAGAGACAGGAATCTGTGCCACCGCAACGAAGCGGCTGGTTCACGTTGGCCTACTTTACATTCCCATTCTCTGTGCCGCTTTCATTCCCTGCTGGAAGAGGATACATTCCGCAGACTGTATCTCGACAGTGAGATATCAGCACAGTCCATTTAGAAAATGCAGCTCCTTTACAAAGAGATAATGTAATCTCTGGCCACTGATTTAAACTCATGGAATTTTCTCCACTCTAAAAGTGATAAGTAAGAACCGCTCAGCTAAATCAAAACCATGCTTGAACTGAGGTCGACTATTCATTTGCCTAATGTGAGCAAGGATAATATATTTGGCATTATTAAATGTAGATCTTCAGTGGAGGGCAATTCATTTAAAATGAAAAGAGTAACGTGGAGAGGGACAAAGGACGTTTAGGTACTAAGCAGCAGGTAAAGGTCAGGGACTCTGCTCTCCGATAATAGCAGCCTAATGGTAATTCCTTTGCAGATAATTCACCTGTCAGTTCTCTCAGAGCTAAAGTATTGCGCTGTCTTGGAAGTGACTGGGCCTTCAAGAATAGCTCTTCTCTGCAACAAACATAGAAGGCTTATTTAAAAATAGTACAGAAGCAACTCGTTATTTAAAAGAAAAGAAAATTTGAATTTGTATATATCTAACTCCTAGATTAATTTGGTACCTTTGAGTAAGTGTAAATAGAAAATGTAAATTGCGATGGTAATAATAACATCACAAGATAACTAGAAAAAAATATATATTTGCTGTTTTATTGGGGAAAGAGTTTCTAAGCATAATGAGTGAGAAATCATAGACATATAAATCTACAGGTTTGTCCCCATGAAATAGAAAACTCTTCTTTGTGAGGAACAAAAAATTTGGAGACAACGAACATAGTAAATTACTTCTAATATGTATAACATTAGAATGTTAACATCAAGGGGCACCTGGGTGGCTCAGTGGGTTAAGCCTCTGCCTTCGGCTCTGGTCATGATCTCAGGGTCCTGGGATCGAGCCCCACATGGGGCTCTCTGCTCAGCGGGGAGCCTGCTTCCCCCCTCTCTCTCTGCCTACTTGTGATCTCTCTCTCTCTCTCTGTCAAATAAATAAATAATATATTAAGAGAAAAAGAATGTTAACATTGATAATATATAAAAGGCTGTGAAAATGATTTTTAATGAATACATCAATGTATTCTTAGTCAATGTAAAGTAAGCAAATGATGGGTAAAGCACTTCACCAAATACACCTGAAACCAACAGCTAAGAAACATGACAAGGTAAATTCACAGCCACTAAAATTCAAAGAAATAGGTGTTTACAGGGGCACGTGGGTGGCACAGTTGGTTAAGCATCCAACTCTTGTTCCAACTTAGGTCCTGATCTCAGAGGTGTGAGATCAAGTCCTGTGTCAGGCCCCACACTCACTCTTTCCCTCCGCCCTTCCTCCCACTCCCAAATAAATAAATAAATCTGTAAAATATAGATATTTACATAATATGTTTAGATTATATGACATTTTTCATATCAAACTAGTAATGATGTTCTTAAGTTGTAATACACAGTTTTGCCTCAGAAATTCAGAAAAGGTACTAATATAGTGACTTTGATGAGAAATTAGCAATGTACAGTTGTTTATCAAAAGCCATAAGAAAATTAAAGCCTTTCACTCAGTTATCTTACCCCAAAAGATCTGTCCTAAGAAAGCATTTAGGAAAGCAGAGGAAGATTTAGATATCAGGAAGCTGACTAGTTTTTTTAAAGAGGAAACATGTTATTTAAATAACATGGAATAATCATTGGTGACTGTGACATCAGGGTAGCGGGTGTAAGGGCCAGGAAAAATATGATATTATAATAGAATGTTAAAGAAAATGCTCACAGTATAATGGTTAGTGGAAAAAAGCTGGAATAGACATCATCAGAGGGCGCACAATTCTTTATATGTCCCTATATTTTCAAGACCATTTATATTGCTTTTATTTTTTTTTTTTTTAAATTTTATTTACTTGACAGAGATCACAAGTAGGCAGAGAAGCAGGCAGAGAGAGAGAGGAAGGAAAGCAGGCCCCCCGCGGAGAGGCCCTGGGATCATGACCTGAGCCCAAGTCAGAGGCTTAAAGCCACTCATCCACCTAGGCACCCCTGTATTGCTTTTATTATAGAAAGAACAACAATAAAACAAGGGCCTACAAAGAGAAAAATACAAATATTTGAAGATGTTTTTAAAATGCTTTTTAAAAGCTACACACACAAAAAGATATTACCACAAATGGCATAAGGTATTACTTCTTCTAGTCATTCAGACCCCAAGAGTTCAGCAGAAGCTCAGGGACTTCCGATTAACTCGCTACTTACAGCGTAAACATCATCAATTTCAAGAGTAGCTTTATAAGGAAGTCAGCAGATAAGTGACTCATGACCTCCCCAATAGCACCCAACTGTGAAACAGCTCAGCGAGGAAATGTTCTCCTCCTGGCAGAGAATAAGCTGGTGACAGCCTCTTTGCCACAGGAGAGTCTAGTCCCTCCCCCGGGTTTTTTTTCAGTAGGGGAAAGATTCCGAACTGTGACCTCCTTGGTCAGGAGCAGAAGGTAGCCTGCTGGGAAAAGTGCTTCACATCTAGTCTGGATCTTGCCCCTTTCCTCAGTTCAGGAAGCAGGATCGCATATCCTGGACAATGTGTAACTACCTACTTACCAATGTAGATGAAAATACCAGTTGCAATATTACAGCTAAGATACTTTAAAGTGAAATACACTATTTCTGCTCCATTAAGATTCATGGAGCATGGTATCACCATGACTGTGTGATACACTCTTTTTTTGTGTGTGTGTGTGTGTGTGTGTGTGTGAGATACACTCTTAAAAGTGTATTGCCTTTTCAGGAAGATAAAAGACGTGAATGCAAACATGAATAGGCAAATATATGTATCTCTAACTAAGAGATTACCCCAAGCAGAGCAACATATTTTTTTAAAAGTCAGATTAAATTTGCCATGGAAGAAACATAATTATTAAAGATTTCTATTTTACTGATGAGAGATGATCAAAACTTACTGACTGTAAAATCAAAATACTAGTTTGGGACATTTAAAAGTAAAATATTGCACTGTAACTAAAAATCTTCATGTTAAAAATATTCAGAAAACATTCCCCCAAGATTTCTTTGATAAAAAGTTAATGCTTTATGTTTCAAAGTTACATAATCACTTCCAGGTCAGAAAATTCTTTAATATATATGGGGAAAAATAACCATTTAGTATAAATGTGGATATGCTGTAATCTTAGAATTTATGGATGTCAGTAATGATGAAGCATCGAGTTTTATTGGAGAAATCTGACATAACAAACACTGGAGTATTCCCTTGGTTTTAACTATGTAGAGAGTCAACATTTTAGCTTAAAAAATTGTTCTCGAAGATTTCAGATGAAGAGAAAGGTCTTACCACCTTAATGTAACAGTGAAACACATCTTTACATCAATTTCTTACGATAAAATTTGGTCCTTCTACTGCAAGGCTTCTCAACCTCAGCACCACTGAGTTTGGGACAACAGAATTCTTCATTGTGAAGAATTGTGAACTGAAGAATGTTTAGCTTTATCCCTGACTTCTATCCACAGGATGCCAAGAGCAGCCTCTGCACCACCTCCCACCAGCTGTGACTATCTATTCAGTATCTAGACTATCTATTCAATATCTAGAATGTCTCTAGATATTGCCAGACGTGGACAGTGTAGCAGCAAAATCAACTGCCGTTGAAAACCACTATATTATACTAATGCCTGACTGATTACATACATTATTTAATTTTTTTAATGATTTTATTTATTTATTCAAGAGAAGAGAAAGAGAAAGCGGGCATGATTTTGGGGGGGGGGGTGCCATCAGAGAGACAGAGGGAGAAGCAGATCCCCTACTGAGGAGGAAGCCTGATGCCCACCTGGATTCCAGGACCCCAAGGTCATGACCTGAACAGAAGGTAGATGCTTAACTGGCTGAGCCACCCGGGTGTCCCTTAAATGTTTACAGACTTATCAAGGAGGCTGTATTTTAGAGCATTTGGTCTGCCTATTTATGTGACAGAGAAACTAAGTGTTAGAGAAGTCACGACCTGCTCATTATCCTCAGCAGTCAACTGAACATGTGATCAGTGCTAATTCACATTTCACACATCTTCCTGATGGAGAGTTATCTGCAATTGTATACATGTATTTTATACTTGTGAATAATCCTCTGCTTTGAAATTCACATTCTCTTCTGTATTTTCTCCTTTTATTTTCATAGTAACTTTTGTATTTATTTTGTTCACATTAGAAAATTCTGGCCTATATGGGCTCAGTGATATTACCAAAGAACACAGAACCAGAATTCAATTGAACATCTAATTCTGAATCCCAAGTTCATGCAATTACTCGCTAACTTGTCCTCAGTTTAATATCAGGACTATTAGAACTCTGTAATGAGTTTCGCTGGTTTCTCTTAGGCACTGAAAGAGAAAAATAAAAACTCTGCCAATTTCCCTTTGTTTCATGGCCCTTTAATAATAATACAGGATTTCTCAAGCTACCTGAAATCGTCTCATTAAGTTCAGTAACATACATAACCTATCTACCTCACAAAATCTCTGTGACTGTTTCAATTCCTATGTATGTCCTAGATACACTGAAACAGAAAAAGTAAAAAAAGATGAAGGGAACATCCATGTTACTTTCCCCTGTTGATTTAATTTTAATATATAACTGTGAAAAGGTACATGTCCAGTTAGTTATCCAACTTGTCCATATGATAGAACAAAGATCTTTCTATTGTTATACATATTCAACCTGCTTTATTTTATGATAGAAGTTAAACACAATCTGAGTTAGAATTTAGTCCTTATCTTACTGTGGAGGAAAATATTGTGTTCTTATTTTTGATCAGGGAATTGTTCTACAATATAGACAATCAATGAGAAAAAAATTTTTGAAAAAAATTATGTAAATTTCTCCTAAAAATTCAATCCTCTTTTAAATATACTTTGTTAATGTATCTGTTTAAGTTGTCCTATTCTTATCTCCTATGCATTGTTAAGTTTCATGTTAGTGAGTATAAATTGTTATCTTCCTTTTTATCAAATAGTGATGAGAGTACTGTATGGCACTATACATTGAACATCTCTCTCAACCAAAACTTGATTTAACTTTTATACTATTTCCCTCAACATGATCATTCTTTGGTGACTTCTAACTTACCTCCTCTCGATGCTCATCTCCTGACCGCTGGACATACCACTTAATAGATGCTTGTTGGGATTTAGGTATACATTCCAGAAAGGTTGAATTAAATTCAATGCCAAAAATCACCTTTTCATCAGCAGTTTCGTGACTAATGCCTGGAAAGCAAACATGGAATAGGAGATTAACCTTGACCTTATTTTAAAAGCAATGGGAAAATAGACTGATTTAGAACAGATGCTATGGGGGAAAGATTCATATACATTATTAAAGAAAAAGGAAATTCACAATATAATATTGTTACCTAAGACTCAAATATTATCTAATAGACTGACTTTTAAAACTCTATCCCTGCACTGCAATTTTAACCTTTCATGAATATATTAATTTGCAATTGTTTTTTTTCAAATAAGAATTCATAAGACCCAACTCTAAACCTTGAATCTATTTCTCTGAGCTGAACTGAATAAAACTTTAGTGTCTTTCAATGCTTCACATGTTTTAATTTGTAATAAAATGCATCCAATTTTGTGGATAGTTTGAGAAGAAGAATTTACTTCATCCTTTAAGAGAAATTCTATTGTGAATTGATCCACAGAGCTGACCATATAACATGAAGACATTTTAACATCAAAAAAGTAAGTACAATGGTCTATACTTGATAAAATTCTATAATAATGATATTGACCTAGATGCTTCTAGCTAGATTATTGAGCTAGATGCTGTAATACTCTGAATGTGGACGTTATCTGCATTATCTACCAAAAAAACAAAACAAAACAGTTTTCTTTTATTCAAAGAGGGATACTTAAGCCCAACATGCATTTGCCATAAGACAGTTAATGGGATGCTAAAGGAACAGTGTCTCAGACACCTTATTCTCGTAAATCAACTGCACCATCTGAAATACATTCCATCCAGAGTAGCCAAAGGCTGTGTCCCATGTGTGATCTAAGATCTGTAGCTCAAATTTGATCAAATAAAAAATGACGGCTGTTCAGCTTGGCCCAAACATGCACTTTTTCATCATATATTCAGATGTCTCAATTCTGCAGATGGGCCTACTTAGCATTTTAGGCATAAACGAAGAGTAAGGCTTAAGGGACCTCTATGAATCCTAAATGTAAGCAGACAAAATTATCAGCAAATGGCATGAATGCACATTTATCCAATAGTTAGACTTTCCTTTGAAGAAACTTCTTTTGAACTTGTTTGTGTTTTACCAGCAATGATTAAGTCAGGCGTGCTGACACCATTATGAATTAACCTCCTCTAACCTTCAAAATGTGTGGATTCCATTTGAAACTTGTAAGATATCCATGATCCCTGCCAATTCAACAGATTATATCTACGATTTTCACAGTTAATAAATTCCTAATGCACAGAAAGATCGCAGTGTCAATCACGGAAGAGAAAGACACACATTATTTCATAGCAACAGATGCCATTCTCCTGAGAAAAAAAGCTCCCGAGCAAAGCAGGGAGTTTGCAGGCTGATAGTAAGGTGATGAGGCCAGGACTGGAGAGAAATCAATTAGACTGATTCAAGCAAAGAACCGGTCAAGTCAGTAAAATCTACATTAATGAAATCAAGGAGAGAAGTGAAATAGCTGAATATGTGGAATCCTTTATCCAATAAGTAAAAGCAGTGACCCCTTGACACAAAGTCCTCACGATATCAGTTTGACAAGCAATGAATTCATTGTTGTTACCAATAATCTTCGTTTCATTTCTGAGTTTTATAGTTCCCATTTTTAACAATCTCATTTGCAATTCCAACAAAAAGAATGAATATCTAAGCATAAACTTAACTAAGGATGTGAAACACCTACACACTAAGAACTATAAAGCATTCATTAAAGAAACGGAATAAGGCACAAGTAAATGAAAAGGAATTTCATGCTCATGGATTAAAGGAATTAATATTGTCAAATGTCCATACTACTTAAAGCAATCTAAAAATTCAATGCAATCATGATCAAAATTCAAACAACACTTTTCACAGAAGAATAAACCATCCTAAAATTTGGATGGAACCATAAAAGACTCCGAACAGCCAAGACAATCTTCGATAAAGAAGAAGAAAGCTGGAGGTATCACACTCCCTGATTTCAAACCATATTACAAAACTATAGTAATTAACACAGTATGGTATTGGCATAAAAATAGGCACAGATCAATAGAACATTAAATAGAGAGTTTCAGGAATCGACATACATGTAGATAGTCAAATATTTCACAACAACGGAGTCAAGAATATACAATAAGAAAAGGACTGTCTCTTCCACAAATGGTGTTGGGAAAAGTAGACAGCCAAACATCAAACAATGAAACTGGACCACTATTTTACACTACACACAAAAATTAACTCAAAATGGATTTTAGTCATAAATGTAAGACTTGAAACCATAAGACTCCCAGAAGAACATATAGGCAGTAATTTCCTTGGCACTGATCTTACTGATGATTTTTTTAACTTGATGCCCGAGTACAAGCAACACGAACAAAAATAAACAAGTAAGACTACACCAAACTAAAAAGCTTTTGCACAGCAAAGAAAGCTATCAACAAAATAAAATGTCAATCTACTAAGTGGGAGGAAATATTTACACATCATATATCTGATAAGGGCTTAACATAAAAATTATATAAATAATTCATACAACTCCACAGCAAAACTCCCCAAATAATCCAATTAAAAATGAGCAGGGGAACTGAATAAACATTTTTCCAAAGAAAACACAACAGATGGCCAATAGGTACATGAAAAGATGTTCAGCATGCCTCATCATCAGGGAAATGCAAATCAAAGCCACAGTGACTTGTCCCCTCCTATCTGTCAGACTGGCTATTGTCTAAAAGATAAGAACTAAGAAGTGTTGGCGAGGATGTGGAGAAAAGGAAACACTTGTGCACTGCTGATGGGAATGTAAATTAGTGCACCCACTATAGAAAACAATTTAGAGGTTCCTCAAAAAAGGATAAATGTAACTAACATATGATCTAGCAATTCCATTTCTAGGTAGTTACCTAAAAAAAATAAAATAAAAACACTAACTCGAAAAGATGTATCGCTCCATGTTCACTGCAGCATTATTTAGCCAAGATATGAAAACAGCAGTGGGTACCATCAAGTATGAATGGATAAAGAGGATGTGGTAGACAGCTACACAATGGAATATTTTTCCGTCATAAAGAAGAAGAAAATCTTGCCATTTGTGACAACAGGGATGGGTCTTGAGGACATTAGTCTAAGTGAAGTAAGTCAGAGAGAGAAAAATACCACATGATCTCATTTATATACAGAATCTAAAAATAAACAAACAGGGGCGCCTGGGTGGCTCAGTGGGTTAAGCCGCTGCCTTCAGCTCAGGTCATGATCTCAGGGTCCTGGGATCGAGTCCCGCATCGGGCTCTCTGCTCAGCCTGCTTCCTTCTCTCTCTCTCTCTCTGCCTGCCTCTCAGTGTTCTTGTAATTTCTCTCTGTCAAATAAATAAATAAAATCTTTAAAAATAAATAAATAAATAAATAAATAAAAATAAAAATAAACAAACAAAAAGACTGAGCTCACAAATACAGAGAACAGATTGGTGGATGCCCGAAGCAGGAGGTGGAAGATGGGTGAAATGGGCGAAGGGGGTCAAAAGGCATAAGTAAATCCCGGAGATGTAATATATAGCATGATGGCTATAGTTAATTGCATGGTATTCCATATTTCAAAGTTGCCAAGAGAGGACCCCTTAAACGTTCTCATCACAAGGAAACAATTCTTTCTGCAACTATGTGTGGTGAGGGATGCTAACTACACCTATTGTGATTATTTCGCAATGTATACAAATATCCAATCATTCTTGTTATATCCTTGAAACTTATATGTTCTATGTCAGTTATAACTTAACCAAAAAATCTTCTTAAGATTGCAAATAGTTTGTAAATACCCTCATACCTTTAACTTTAATTCCCACAGTTGATTCTCTGTCTCTGGCTTCTCTTCTACAGGTGTCAATTCTATTTTTTAAAAAAAAATGCTTTGCCTTAGAAATATGAAACAACTCCTTATAAGCAGCAGGGTACACATGAACTCACAAACTTAGCCCAACCTATGTGAGGTCTTTCTGACTTTAATTATTGATGCTTCGCGTGCTTTCAAATTTGTCTTTCCCCTCATAGTGCAGCTTGAATGCCATCTGGCTAAGCATGCTTCCCTTTACCATGCACTACCCAAACATTCTTGTGTGCCTACGGCACAGTATCCATTCCAGGGACAGAGACAAAATCGCCAAGTGAATGGAATCGATAAAGAATATCGCATTTGGGTGTGCTGTGCCCTACAAGTAAGAATAAAACAGATCAGAGAGTAGGAGGTAGAATGAGGAGAGAGGATGGTCAGGACAGGATGGTCAGAAGAGTTGTCTCTGAGAAATGAACATTTTAACTATAAAATTCAATGGTGTGAAGATGGAGCCATGTGGACACAGTACCTAAAGAATTCTTCAGGTACAGAGGAAACAAGTTCAAGTATAATTGCAGCCAGAACGAGGCTGGGGGTTTGGAGAAAGAGAAAGCTGGTGAGTGAGCCATGTAAAAGCGACCGCGAGAGGGGCTCAGAGCACGTGCCAGTAAGCAGAGTCTGGAGGCCATGGTAAAGGCTGTGGATTTTCTTCTAATTGTTCTTAGAAGCGGAGGTTTTTGGAAAGGTCATTCAGGCTACCAAGTGGAACAGAGATTGGCCAGGGGTAAGCATGGAAGCAGGGGAACCAAATAAACAGCTCTGGGAGAGCAGTGGTGGGGGTTTGGGTTAAGTGGACATGTACGCAGGGAATGAGAAGTAGGAGCAGACGCAGCCATAGGGTTATAAGGACTTACTGACAGGTTGGTACCAGGATGTGAAAGGAAGAGAAAAATAAAAAGATGACGTCTGGGGGCGCCTGGGTGGCTCAGTGGGTTAAGCCTCTGCCTTCGGCTCTGGTCATGATCCCAGGGTCCTGGGATCGAGCCCCGCATCGGGCTCTCTGCTCAGCAGGGAGCCTGCTTCCTCCTCTCTCTCTCTGCCTGCTTGTGATCTCTCTCTGTCAAATAAATAAATAAATAAATAAATCTTTAAAAAAAAAAAAAAGATGACGTCTGGCCGCTTTTGTCCCTAAGCAGCTGAGTGAGTGGGGGCGCTATTTATTAATATGGGAAGGTCTGCAGAACACTAAAGTCTAGGAAAAAACACAAATTCTTTCTCAGATATAATTTGGGATGCTTATTAGGCATCTAAGAGGGGCTCTTGGCTGGGAATGCAGGTCATACAAGTCTGCACACAGGAGAGGGTTTAGAACCGGACTCTGGATTTGGGAGCGAATTGCCTCAGACCCTATTGAAATTGATGGCATTAGGCAGTAAAGAGGCAGAGATTTTCTGTTTAGATGGTGGGATGAAAAAGACAGATGAAGAACCCTCAGAAGGACAGCCCGTACAGTAAGGGGAAAACCAGAAGGATGTGAGGCCATGAAGGCTAAAGGCGCTGGGACACATCTCTTTGAAAACAAAAAGCCCCGATTAGTAGTTCTTGTTCATTTTCCTACTGCAAAAACTACTACTACACCTGAAATCAATCCATGGATGGCTTAAAACCAGCTCACAAAATTCCTAAATAATAAGCCCTCAGCTCTCATGGGACCATAAGGACTGTTTCTAGGACGTGCCTGCATGGAAGTCAAACGAAGACTGTGTTCCAAGGAGGAGGGAGTTGGACATGAAGTAAAAACGAGAACTAAAAATTGGCAATTGGATCCGGCAAGGTGGAAACTGCTGGAGACCCTGCCAAAAATTCGATCGGGGGCAGTGATGACGATGGTGAGCAAAGCTGGGTGTGGTGGGTTGTAGCAGGAACAGGATATGATGAGTCACTTGTCTCCACCCTCTGCGGGAACTGCTTTCTGTCACTTTCCTTACAACAATTATCACTATCTGACAGAATATATTGCACTTGTTTTTACGTTTCCTGCCTGTTCCTTCCCCTAACACAACGTGAACAGAATTTCCAGGGATGCAAGGGTTGTTTCTTTTTTATTCACCGGTGTTTCTTCAATACCCGTAATGGTTCCTGACAAATCTCACGTGTGCGAATGAAAAACCGTATCAGAGCACATGGCAACGACTGCTAAATGAAGCACTGGACATGACGGGGAGTCACCCACACATTAGAACGGGGAGTCGAACATACGATGTTGGACTGGAGCTTATTTTCCAGAAGAGTGAAATTATGAATGATAAATACTGTTTTGTTTTTCAACTACAAACCTTTCAGGCCACCAGTGAGAGACTACGAAGTTTGGGTGGTTCGTTCGGTGCTGGGGTGGTCACTAACCATGTGAGGCAGCATTCAGCTGTGTGTGCACGCACGTGTGCAAGCGCATACACTTTCTATCTGAAGGTAGAGCTTGACAGTGGAAAGCAAACAAAGCTTTGGAATATATACTCTTAGAGTTTTTTTCTCTGTTATCAGACTCGACAGAAGTCTTTCTATTCTGTACTCTGTCCTGTTTGTACTCAGACTCTCAAGATCTTCCATGAAATTTTCTCTGAACAATACAGCCTCTGGTGATCACTCTCTTTGTTAAACTCCCATTTCACTAATTGTGCTTTATGACATCTCCCCAAAGAATCTTAAGCTCTCGAAGGAGTTTCTTTGTCCCAAAGTGTACCCAGGACAATTACATGCACATGGAAGTCACTTAATAAACATTTACTGATTGAACGAAACCATGAGTTAATAATGAACTCCAACAATGCATAGGCTAACTTTCTAACAAGTGCCTACACTCTCATCAAACTTTTCTGGGAGGGTCTGCGAGTTTATCCTAAATGTCCATATGTTTTGGACTATATCCTGTTTTGTCTTTATTAGCAGTTTCTAAAATTTACAAGAATGGATAAGGCAGTAAAAAGTACAAAAAAAAAAAGGACAGGAATTTTAAAAGACATATGAAACAAATAATGATATAACAAAGGATTATTCACTTAGGCATGTAGACAGGGGGTTGATTTATAAAATCTCCTGTTGCTGTTCCAGAACATACCCATTATATAAAATAAGAGCTTCTTATACAATATATATTTTAAGTCATACCATAAAAAGACACACAAAGACTAGGCTTAAAGTTTTAAATGGGAGGAAAGCATATTAAAGCTATACTCACTGTCTTCTACGTCCCAGCACTGGGTGATTGGGTCTCCATACTTCACATCTTGCCGTCTAGCTCGCCTATGGAAAAGGGATTAAATGGTTCAGAATATCAAGCCTGAGAGCCGGTAATATATAAAGTCTGCATCTAACACTAATAACAGTGGCAGAGCAGAACTACTCTTGTATTATGGCTCAATTGAAATACCGGGCAATATTCCCATCATTCTTACAGTACTTCAAATACTACTAACAATAGAGTCCTAAGAGAGGTGAATCCTGTTTTGGAAATAAGTTGACTAGACCTTTATTTTATTTATTTATTTACTCATGTGTTTGTTTATTTATTTTGTTTGTTTGTTTATTTATTTATTATGCTCAGTAAGCCAATGTATAGTACGTCATTAGTTTTTGATGAAGTGTTCAATGATCCATTAGTTGCATATAACACCCAGTGCTCTTCTGACTTTAGACAAATTATTCAATAGAACAGGTCAACTATAAATATAATCCAGGTTTCAGATACATCCAGCAGGGTCAACTCTCCCTACCCTCTTTTTTGCCATCAGTCAATGGAAAAGTAGTAAGATATAAGAGCTTTAGCTAGTGGTCAGGGAAGTAAACGAAAACAAACAACTCTTTACCCTATGAAGATTCACTGTTACATAGATTCGATTGAGCAACTAGTTAAGTATTGTCAGTGCAGATGGAAGTACAAGTTTGATACGGCAGGAGTGGCCCAAAGTCACACCTATCTGCTGAGAGCTTGTTCACTTTATTTTTCAGAGAGTAGCGTTAGTGATAATAATAAATAGTGCTGTTGTGCATTATTGTCCCATATTTCCTTAAAACAATCGTTATTACATAAAAAAAGAAAAAGCTGCTACATCAGTGTTAAAGAAGTTCTTACGCTCTTACAATATATTTTCATTGGCTTTGGCTATTTGATGTCGGCACTTTGGAAACTATAAAAGTCACAGTAAACTCGGCAACATCTAGGGTGTCCCTTCAGGGCAGTGCTGATCAGGTGATAACCCCGTACAAGATTTATCTATCATGTACATTTTTTTGGCTCATGTGCACGTTATGTTAAGGTAAGGGAAAATATCACAGTGGCATGTCTGAAAGATCAGAGATACAGTCTTGGGAAATATAAGAAGAAAAATTATGATGGCATAAGGTACATGAGGTCAAGAATGTTTTTAAATCTTGGCTTCTTAAGAAACAGGGACAATTCATCAAACTGAAGGTTCATTACCAACTAATGAGCAATCTTGTTTTTTAGCTTCTAGAAAAGAAAACTATTCCCCAAGGACTCCCTATCATAAGTATATTCTTAGCCAAAAACTATAATGAAATGTTGGGGTTTTTTACTTTTGACTTGTAATAATAGTATCTCTCCATACACATCTAATGTGACATTTTCAGGGAGTATAAAGTATCTCCTAATTTTAAGCAGTACCTGCTGTTGTACTCTACATTGAATCTGTGATTCCTGGAATTTGAAATTCGACTGATTTGTCAAATAAGAAACAAGTGTGTATGCACTAATGGGACTAACCTATGCTCACCTGTTATCATCATATTTTGTTACTACAGACCTAAAGATAAAAAAACAAAAACAAACAAACAAAACCCCACCATATACAATTTGCTGACATTTTACATAGAGGAGAAATACACTTTGAACGATAGTAAAGAAAAAAATGTTACTAGAATACACATTTTAAAAATTGTTATCACTCTACATTTAGCCAGCATCAGTCATATTGATGGCATTCAGGTTCTTTCCAATTATTGCGCTGTTGAAAACAGTGCGGAAACCAGATCAGTGCTTGAATGGCTTTGCGGTGCTTTTGCCCATGTGTGTCTTGTTGGCTCAAAATAGCATGATTTTTAAGAGCACATAAAGCAATGAACAGCAAACAGCCGAGCAACATTTTGACATTTAAGTATTTCTGAGTGGCAGAAGCTGACCAAGTTAGAGTTACTGTAGTAGAAATAAAATTGTACCAAGTCACTGAGAGGTGCCTGTGGGCTGTGTGTAATCCACACTTCTACAAACCCATATATTCAAACTTTATTTGCAAAACAGTAAGGCTAAATATATACATATTTAAAAATAAGGGAAGAAGGGAGGAATGTAAGCAAGAGCAAAGTAGTCGAGGAAAACAAACTTGTAACGGTATTTAACATAGAGAAGGGAAATAAACAATTGATCTGAACTTCTAAAGTTCCCCATTTCAGAACTTCAGAATATTTTATTTTATTCTTCTTCCACACTGAGTTTTATGCACAAGTGTAAAACAACATGGAATTGTAATATTCCTACCGCACACCATGTTTTCTATTTTCTCATGAAACTGTAAGACAAGGGATGCGTGTGAGATATTCACTGTGTGGAAAAGAAGGCTATCCCTTAACTCGATGTGCCTCTTACCTTTTTGAAGTGGGTGCGTATCGAGAGCATGCATTTCCATCCCAGGCACAGTAGGGGTCTCTGGCCAGACAACAGTCTGCACAGGCTTTCCCATACGTGTCGCATCTGTGCAAGGAGAGCTGAACCAATCCATCGCGGGAGCCAATGTACAATTGTTGCTACAAATCAAGCAAGACAAATGAATTGGAAGCATCTTTCAGACCAGTCTTAAGAACTTTCCTTTCTTGAATACCACACCACAGACCTAAATCTGTCTCCTCGGGCGTCCGTTGTACAGAACATAAGCCCTGGTGTAGAAACATAACCAAGACGAAGGTAAGTCAATCGCTTCTACTCCCGGCAGGATGGTGGTTGGATGACGTTGACACTGAAATGGACAGCACTCTAGGGCTAGGCTAACCTTGGCAGTAATTTAAGAAGGTCAAAAACCAGCTGTTAGACTGAGGAATTAAGACGTCAAATTCTTTCTCAATGGTTGAAAATACGCTTTGGTAGATTATATCAAGCACAGATGCTTGAGGCAACACTGAGGGTCTTCCTCCGACATGACAGATGACTGAAAAGGGATTTGTAAAACCTTCTTGTGGTTTGAACCATCTCACTTGCTAATGAAGTATTTACTGA
The DNA here is from genome assembly GCF_022355385.1 of Mustela nigripes. Taxonomy (NCBI): domain Eukaryota; kingdom Metazoa; phylum Chordata; class Mammalia; order Carnivora; family Mustelidae; genus Mustela; species Mustela nigripes. Next base: position 77,857,710 of record NC_081560.1, on the reverse strand, counting down.
TCCCTGAAGGAAAATGGGTTCTAAGAGGAAGAGAAAATATTTGGTATCACTGTGAAGAAAGTATTAAGGAGGTTGGAAAGATGCTACATCACGAATGAAAGGCTACGGGATCCTAAAAATGTAGCACATGAAGTCACATTTTGAAAATAAGCCCTGAGAAGAATGCACTGCTCTGTAGAGTGTATGTGCAGGAGGAGGCAGGGAGACAGAAGATAGAGTTGAAGGAGCCAGAGTCTGTGCCTTTGGGGAACTCATGGTCAATACTCCTGGACCATGTCAAACATTGAACAAGGGGGAAAGACCTGAGAAATAAATATTGACATAAACACCATATATGTACTCAGCCTGCAGAAACATGTCTTATACTTCTCCAAACCATGACAGTGTTAGCTAGGACTTCCCTGTTGCTAAAAGCAATGGCTCCTTGTCCAATGTCTGCTTTATTTAAATTCTCTATGGTGTTTGATGCCAAGAATGATACCTTCCTTGAAACTCCCTTCACTTTTTCTTGTTCTCTGTCTTTACTTCTGCTTAAGACTTTGGTTTCCGTTGATGATTCCTTTCTTTGCATCAAATGTTAGGGGGTGCCTTGGTGGCTCAGTCGTTAAGTGTGTGCCTTCAGCTCAGGTCATGATCCCAGGGTTCTGGGATCGAGCCCCGCAAAGGGCTGCCTGCCCAGGGAGAAGCCTGCTTTTCCCTCCCCCAATCTCCCTGCTTCTGTTCCCTCTCTTGCTCTCTCCATCAAAAAAATAATAATAATAATAAAAAAATTAAAAAAATAAAAAGTTAGGTGTCCCTTCTTTTCTATCCTCATTCCTTTGCCTTTCTTATTGTCTAGAGTCAGTGGCATCTTGAAAAAAACGTTGAGGTGGACTTATTGATTGCCCTCAATCTAGCCCCGCTATCCTGCTGTGGTGAGAGGCATCCGGACACAAAGGGAGCAGTTGTCCCTGAGTCCCCCTCTCTCGGTCAGCCACTGTATCCTTTCTTTTCTCTTACACAGAGCCCTTCACTTCTCTTCCTCTCCTTTGCCTCTGGCACCGCCACCAATTAGCCTTATCATTTCTTTCCTGGATTACTTCTAAGTGTCCTCATATTCCCCCTGGCTTCAGCCTTGTTTTCAACCCCAGGACTCTGTCCGTCCTCCACCATGGTGTACCACACGGACCCTCCTAAGAGGAAAATTTTATCCCAACACATTCCTGCTGAAAATCTTTAAAGTTTTCATTGTCCTTAGATAACATTTTTAAACTTCTTAGGAGGATATAGAAGGATGTCCCTAATCTCCTCTATTTTGTCATCCCAGATTCATTTCGAGCCTCCTTGTCTCCTGCATACACATATGCCCTTTGCTCTAAGTGTCCACCAGCTTATTAGAAGCAGCCAAGGTCTCTCACTCTTCACAACTTTCCAGATGTTCTCCTCCTCCCCTTGACATAGGCTTCCTCATCCTACCCTCTGAATTTATTTGGCTAATGGAAACATCCTTCATAGTTCGGGTACATGTGTCTTCTCCGTGCTGTCTTCCTCTGCGCCTCCTGGCTCCTTCTTAGATACCCTCGTGTTCCCCCAGTATGTGCTTCCACTATTGCTCTGCACTGTCAGTGTGCTCCTCCTTCATCTCCTGGCTCCACTGGGAGCTTTTGGAAGTTAAGGACTATGCCAGTCATTCATTTCTATACCCTCCAAGGATAGACGTAGGCTTTCAAGAACTAAATGTTGCATGGACAAATTAACAGAAAAGACCAAAGCAGGAACCTATTTAGATCCTGTCCCTGATACCCTCTGTATCATAACCAGGCACAGGAGATTAAGACAATGTTAGCAACGCCTTATGGTTCAACACATGGAGCCACAGCTTTCTTAGCCTAATGCAAGTCTGAACCTCTGAAACAATTAAGATTTGGAGTATCCAGAGAACTGCAGAATCTAATATCATTATTGTTATTATTATTACTTCCCACTCACAATGTAGCAACTCTCTGTCTAGAATTTTGCATGCAGCATCCATTCGTCAGGAGGCAGATTTTATTTCCCTAACTTCACTTTCCTTAAGGAACTTGATTCCTTAGGAGACAGGTACTAAGTGGAAGGCTGGAGGTTGACTCTTGGACTCTTCACCACCACCGTCTGTAGTCTAACTTCTAGATTCCCTGATTAAAAATCATTTTTAGTGATTAGGGCTGGTGTTCTACATGAATTTCTTATGGCCTTGACAGAAACACATCCTCAAGAGACAAAGACAGTGAGCTCAGTTTTCAAGAGCCAAGGCAAGTGGAGAATATATCATTCACTTAATGATATTTGGTTCTACTTTAACTAAGGCAAGACTGAAACAATGGCCACTAATGGGTTAAAAAAGAAACAAATAATCTAGAGCTTTTTACATTATTTACAATTTAACTTCCAACTTTAGTAGATTTTCCTTACAGTGAACTTGAATTTGAGTAACTTGTTGTTTTTGTGGCTATTTTTTACACAAAAATTAGAAAGTACCTGTTTCAGAGACAGCTCCATGTTCAAGATGATTGATGAGTGCTGAAAAAAGAAGTCAAATGTTAATAAAGGTAATTAATAATGTCTTTTATAGTAGCCAATATGTTGTTTTATCATGTACCAAAAATCTCTGAAGTAAACTTAAAGGGTCTGTTACACAGGGCAGAAAAGGATATGAATGTTTGCTATTTCCTTTCAATGTGTTGTAAATTCCACTTTAATAGAAATGATCAAAATAGGTATTTTAAAGTATCTTATTCCAGAAAAATTACCTAAATGTATGAAGAAACACTCCGTGCATTGAAAATTGCTCCCTGTTACCCATAAGGCTTCTCTTTTTAAATCTGCTTATCTTAACTGCTTCCATATAATTCAAAGTAGCGTTGACAAGAACATCTCCATAATTATTTATTACCGCATTCTGCTTTTCCTTAGATGGGTAGTTCAAAAGCTTGTTTAAGTAGCAGAGTTCTGAAGAGTTACAGTGCTCCTTGCTGATGAGCATGGTTCTTTCTGGAGCACTGCAAGCTACTGATGCACATGATTTTGAGATGTGAACTAATGTTAGGTTTATTTGTAGAAATTATGGCTTTGTGCATTCAATAGAAAATTAGAAACATGAACACAAAAGTTACCCAACTAAAGGATGGCAAGCTTCAAAAATTTTTTCATCTGTTTATCATCTACCAATCTTTCTGTTTATTACTCATTCATGTTTCACTGGTCAATATTTTCAAACTGATAAATAGAAGCAAATACCAAAAGTTTAAGAAAATACATAAAAAATGACAGAAAGATGTTAAAATGAGAAAGTTCTATCCAGTAACTTTTTTTTTTTAATGAAGAAAATATTATTTAATTTTAACGGTGGAATCCGAACAATTCCTCTTGACCATGTAAACCTTATTCTAAAGTGCTCTATGTGTTGTGGGAGTTATATTTTTGGCTTCTGGGTTCACACTTATATTTGACATCAGCTTCTCCCTCAGGAACCACCCACGACTTGGTTTTTGGTAGATGCCACATAGCAGATCTTGTTCTAGTTAACTCCTGAACCACTATTATCATCACAATGTAAACAGGATCCTGTGGAATTCAGCATGTTAATTACTTCACTTTCCTCCCTGTGGAGGGTTCTTCCCCCATTTTAAGGCGGTAGGTGTTCACAGGGAAACAGCCCGATTTAATGAACTCTTTCAACACAAAGCTATGAAAGGAACAACATATTTTTTACAGGCTCCTCTCAGAGATAAAATTTTATTTCTAATGTTATGCTCAGAAAATAATTTTAAACTAAATGTTACTAAATGTCCAGAAAGAACACCACAGTTCAAATGCACTGTTAAATGACTATGGTCTCTGGGAAACAAACGGAGAGTTTTAGAAGGGAGGGGGGTAGGGGGATAGGTAAGCCTGGTGATGGGTATTAAGGAGGGCATGTATTGCATGGAGCACTGGGTGTTATATGCAAACAATGAATCATGGAACACTACATCAAAAACTAATGATGTACTGTATGGTGATTAACATAATTAAAAACATGTTTCCTAAAAAAAAAAAAAAAAAGAAAAGAAAGAAACACAAAATTTAATTCCCCCTCCCAAAAAGTCAGACATTCCCCAAATCTGGAAAACTATGATTTTAGATCTACTAACTCTTTAGGGGAATGTAGCATACATAAAGAATGAAGACTTACTATCATGCAACTTAAAAAAAAAATTCCTTACATTAAAGTAGGGACCTGTGATTTACACACTCTTCCAGTTTTCTGAAATTCAATTGAGGAAGAATTGAAAAGTAAAATTTATGAAGTAGAAAAGCATCTGGATAGTCAAAGAGACCCCCGGCTTTCATCTACTGTGGTGATTTGTCTGACCATATGCTTAGAGAATAAAGTAATGAGGGGCAATCCCAGGAGCTCTGGATTTAGTGGTATTCTACAGGGAAAGGGGAGTCCCCTTCTGAGTTGCTTTTACAACTTTTTTCCATTGCCTAAGGAAAAGGAAAATAAAGAAGCTAAGTGCACAAACTTCTCCAGGGAAAGTGCCAGTGTATTTAAACATACTGTTCTAAACCAAGTGTTGTTAAGTTTCGTCGTCTCTTCAGGAACTCTAGACTCTCTTACCTTGAATACCTGCAACTCCTCCAACACTACTTCTTCCATATTCCACTTCTCCTTTGAAATGCTGACCACTTTGAGGATGGTCCCAATGTCTGAAAAAATACATTACCTATGATCCAGCTGTTTCTACTTCAGTGTTTGGCTGTAAGTATATAGCCAGCTACCCTGAAAATGTTTCCCTCATCTTTCTTCAATGCCTCTCAAGAAGTCAGATTAAATAAAGCATGCAAGAAGAAAGCTTAATGGATGGGATTCTCTCCTTCCAAAACAAGAGAGTTTCTAGCTCATAAAACACACACTTATAAAGAATATATTAAAAGATGTGTACTTGAAGTACATTCCTAGCCATATATATAATATATAAATATTGGTTTATGTAAACATAAATATTTATATATATGAGACATATATATATATATATATATATACATAAATATAGGTTTAAGTTATAACTAAAGCGGAATGACCTTTTTGTAACTTAATTTGAAAGGTGCAAATACACTAAAATATTTTTTTTTCTCTTTCAGCGTAAGACGTATTTATTCAGTACTTATATCCAACTTACCATGAAAGGTAGGATATATACCTTTTTTTTTTAACATTTTATTTGTTTATTTTTTTTTAAAGATTTTTATTTATTTATTTGACAGAGAGAAATCACAAGTAGATGGAGAAGCAGGCAGAGAGAGAGAGAGGGAAGCAGGCTCCCTACTGAGCAGAGAACCCGATGCGGGACTCCATCCCAGGACCCTGAGATCATGACCTGAGCTGAACGAAGGCAGCGGCTTAACCCACTGAGCCACCCAGGCGCCCGGATATATACCTTTTTAAATCATGTTAACAAATGATAGAGAAATCACTGAAGCCATCTACAATGTTGAAAATTGTAGTGCACTCATCAGACCTGTTTTATTTACAGAAACCTTACTAATGGGCTAGAAACTGAAGTTTTGTTTAAAATTATTTTAGTTTAATTTAAAAGAGTAACCCAAATTTGAAAGACCATTGCAGTTTCTAAGGCAGCATCTTATTACAAAAAGACAATCAAAATCAAAAGAACGTTTTATAAAAAAGAAAAAAAAATCTCACTTGGAAATTAACTTACACAAAATAGATGCTTTTAAATTCTGCCACTGGGTTGAAGAATATTCACATGTATGGTAATGATCTTATTTGCACAAAATAGTCTGAATTATTTAGCAATGTTTTTAAATGATTCTAGGATCTTTGAAAAATATTAAATATACATTTTCCAAATGTCATAATTAAAAATCTATCCATCTTAGTTACCTTATAATTTTCTCAGGAAAAGTCAGGTAGTACCACCTAGTGGCTGACTGGCATTTACAACACTAGAAATGTTGACCTAGGGATGCTTTGGACGGGCTTTGCAAATTATATGGTAAACTCCTTGGAATTTGTGAGAGACTAATTATCTCAGATTTTGTCACTTCACTAGTAATCTCTATAGTCTTGAGAGAATCACCTCCTTTCCTGGGTCTTGGTATTGCCATCTGCAACATAATCAGGCTTGACAACTGGTATTCCAGAAACGCCCTCTAAGTGTGGCACACACACACTCCCAGATAAACCCTACGTTTGTAAAACCAGTATATTTTAAAAAATAAAACTGTTCTATAGTTCTGAAAACCTATTTCAATAAAAATGTCCATTTCTTGAAAACCTATTAATTTCTATTTCTTTATGCAAGACCTGATTCATGAAATCATATAACATTTATCCAGGATGAAGTACTTTGGTCTAAATGATGCATGTTACCTTTACTGCCATTAGAATTCACCTGATATTTTATTAAATGATACTTTCCTCTTTCTTTTTCTTTTTGAGACATACTAAATATGCAATATTTCCCTTTCTGAAGAGAGATTTTAAAATTGTTTTATAATTACTGAGTTGACAGATGAAAATATTAAATAAAATAGGCTCTAATTATGAAAGTGATAATCCACAAAATTCAAGAAGAAAAATAATTTTCAACAACTTTCTACTTTTAAAGATCTTTAAAATATGTTGCTTAATTTTTGAAAAGCCATTTTAACTCAGTCAGCAATTCTCAAAATTGGGTGAAGGGATCCTTTGAGGGGGTTTGTCAAAAATCTCCCTAGAGACAGGAAAATGTGAAGTTTGAAAAGAAGCATTGCTTTGATGTGCTCGTTTAATTTTAGTCCATAGTTGATCAACAAATATGTGTTGAGCACCTACTCAAGTAGGCATATTGTAGTCATAACATACAAATCTATTTTGAAATCTCAAATAACACTAAAGCAGGCAGGGAGATATTTACAACGGTCACTTAAAAGCATGTGTTATGCAATGTTAAGGAATACTGACTAGATATTAGCTACTAATTACCCAGTTCGATTTTGACCCATAATCTTTTGGAAGTTTTCGTTTTCTTTATTTAATACTGAAAAATTCTTTGGGAAGAAATCATAATCTGGTTTTAGCATACCTGTTCCAAGGAACATCACGTCATATTGGCCATCTTCTGCAACAACATGATCCACCACAATCTGGGTCAGTCTGTAGTCCACATTGATCCTCTTGAATGTTGGTCCTCCCGCAACAGGGTATACTGATTTAAACATCACAGGGTGCCGCTTTATGAAACTGATGACGTCATCTGGGAAATCTCGGGTGGATTTAATCAGTGGATCATAGGTTTTGCTTGGACACTGAGAAGAAATGAGGAGAGGAGTAAAGACATTGTTTATGTACCTGAGGAATTTCTACCTACTTCTAATAAGGTTTTTAAGACTCACCATTGATAATATTAAAGGAATGGTCAACAGGATCAATACAGAATCACATGTCCTTATATATAATAGCAGTTTATCTTGAATATATTTAAATCCAGTTTTCTCTCTCAAAGACACCTTAATTATTTTTTTTAAAGATTTTATTTATTTGACAGACAGAGATCACAACTAGGCAGAGAGGCAGACAGAGAGGGGGAAGCAGGCTCCCCACTGAGCAGACAGCCCTATGAGGGACTCGATCCCAGGACCCTGAGATCATGACCTGAGCCAAAGGGAGAGGCTTTAACTCACTGAGCCACCCAGGCGCCCCAGACACTTTAATTATTAAAGTGGAATATTATTCAGCCATAAAAAAGAACAAAGTTTCATCATTTGAGAAAACAAGGATGGATCCGGGGGGCATTACGCTAAGTGAAATAAGGCAGACAGAGAAAGGCAAATACTGTGTGACCTCACTTATATGTGGCATCTTAAAAACAAAAACACCAAAATCATAGATACAAAAAATAGATTGGTGGTTATCAGAGGGAGGGAGTGGAGGATTGGCAAAATAGGTGAAGGGGTCAAAAGGTACACATTTCCAGTTATAAAATAATCACCTCATGAGAATATAGTGGATAGAAGGGTGACTAGAGTTAATAACACTGTATTGCATATTTGAAAGTTGCTAAGAGAATAATCTTAATATTTCTCTTCATAAGAAAAAGAATTTTATAACTCTGTATGGGGTATGTTAACTAGACTTATTGAATGTTTTTCAAGATATACAAATATCAAATCATCTGAAACTAGTTTGTCTCATCTGAAACTAGTATGTCCATTATACTTCAATTCAAAGTTGCATATATTTTAAGTCCTTTATCTATGCCCATTTGGGATTTTGCTTTTGAAATACTCTTTTCAGCTATACTAGCACAAGTGAAAATTTACAATTTCAAATCCAAGGCAATTGTCTTTTCTTCCAAAAAGTCTGACCTCAGAAAGCTGAATATAAAACCCCCATGCTACATATTTCTGTTGTCTTTGAACTGTTCTGTTCTTGAATTAACTTCAAATCTCAAAAGACAACTGTCATTTGTTGGCAGGTGAAATGGCTAATGGTCATCAAAGAGAACCCAGTAAAACAGATTATCCTTGCTTATTCAGTCTTCCCAAGTTTCTCGAAAACTTTCTAAATAAAATGTTTTATTTTTTTTTTCTGTATTTTCTGAAGTTTCCACAGTGAATTTGTTAGGAAGATTACTTTTTCCTATGTAGATACATGAAATATGAGTTGAGATAATTATGAAGAAATTGATCTATAAACAGGAGGAATGTATGAGAAACCATTATTTTCAATTTCTTTTCATTCATTTATGATTGCAGTTTTAAATTAAACCCATAATTATTAAAAATTAAATGGAACAAATTACCACATCATAAAAATTACTTGTAAAAGAGCTCTAATAGTTTTACACTTTAATTAGTCAGTTTTTTAAATAACTCGTGTGAAAATTATGCTGTGAACAATTCAACAGCTCTTTCCTGAAAGGATCTGTGGAGAAGCCATTCAGGGAGTTTTTCACTTCTGTCTGAAACTGTGTGCTTTTTGAGTTCACTAATTCAATAGTTAGCATACCCTGCCCCCTGGTGGTAAAATACAAAAGTTCAAACTAGTACAAATTGAATTTGGTGTGCCTTTATCCAAAGAACACACGAATTCAAAGAGGATTCTTTTATAATTAGATTTTTTCACCAAATAGTTATCCTTCCTCATGCCAAATATATTTTGTTATTTCAAAATATTGTAATTCATAAAGTTAATTCAGAACAATTCTGTCATCACATTTGAATTCTTAACAGACTAATACATTCTTGTGGAATGGAAAACTTCGGCTCTATGTTGCAGATGTAGAGAAGAAAATGAGTGACATTAAGGAAAGTCTATAAGAAAGCACTGATTTTCCCCCATAATTTCATATTTAGACAAATTGGAAACATAATCTCCCCTGAAATGAGCCATTTACACCAGGCTCTAATTAGAATCTTGCCAAGGCTTCAAGCTGTACTTCACAGATCCTTGAACTCAAGAGGATCATTCTTAGGGAATGAAATATACTGGAGTTAGTCACAATATGTGACCCCAACCTCCAATTTTAAGGGAATAAAATCATAACGGGTCACTAAATTAGAAGAAATCTTAAAGAAGTTGTACTAAAAAATGTTCATGATTTTCCATTTGTAATTTGAGAGTATTTCTATCTTTTATAGAAATCTTGCATGTCTGGTCTTAAAACAAAACAAAACAAACAAACAAAAAAACCTAAGCTTTTCCTGATAGCTATTTATTTGTCCCAGGTCTGCACCAAAGGGTACAGCATATTAGCCATTTGGTAATTATTTAGCATATTCTTAACTGGATGCTAATCTAAAGATCTAAGTGTCTTTACTCATTGTTTCTAGCACTTAGCCTCCAGCCAAGTGGAATCTGTCAGCTCGATAATGGAAGGAACCCTATATTAAATAGATTAAGCTACAACTCAAAAGGATGTGGGGCTCAAATGATACAAAGCTCTTGCCCAATTATAGGCTGCACATTTGAGGCTAAGTCAAAGGCAACTTGCAATGGGCTTATGGCTTATACTGCCTGAGGTACAATCTGGATGGTCTATCATTAAAATCAAAGCAAAAGCATGATTTTCCTTGCATTACATTTTTGAAATAGCCCTCCAACTTAAGAAAAAAAAAATTTTCTCTTGACTTTGCAGCTGTAGTTATGTAAGTAGGCAATTTCCAAAAGAAGTATCATGACATTCAAGCCACGGTTTTTGATACCAAAGTTTCAAATAATTAGGAATTTTGATATGAGTAAGGTATAAAGGAATGAAGACATGGACAATTTAGCAAAGAAGCAAACATGACAATTTTCCTCTTTGCTCACCTCTGACGAAAAAGATTGAAGGGTAATACAATCTAAGAAAAAAAGAAGAGAAGGAAAACCTGGTTTCCATTGACCATTATAAAATGATCTTTGGAAATACATTTTCCCCCTCCTCTGGCTGCTTTTCCATCTGGCATGCTGCCAGTGTTTGGATAAGATCTTTATCCTGTAGATTGCTGTGCATGATCTCTGAGGGCTGTGTCTCTACTCTGCTTTCACAAGCGAAAGTGATTTGGTAGAGTTGCTCCCTGAGGTTTAAGATAGTACTGTTTGAACTAAATATTGTTATTTTAGCACATTAAAAACAGTGAAATTTTTCCTTTGATATCATACAGCTGTGTAGCACACAGATCTAAAAATAACTAGAGATGCCAAGCAACCTAAGCAGGTAAGACCGTAAAGAAGGCAAGAAAAATCCCATAAAGGAAAAGAGAAAGTGTGGGCAAGTGATGCCTGGGTGGCACAGTCGGTTAAGTGTCGACTCTTGGTTTCTGCTCAGGTCACAATCTCAGGGTCGAGAGATCGAGGCCTGTGGCGGGCTCTGTGCTCAGGGAGGAGTCTGTTTGAGGTTTGCTCTCTCCCTCTCCCTCTCCCTCTGCTGCTCTCTCTAAATAAATAAAATCCTAAAAAAAAAAAAAAAAAAAAAAGCAAGGGAAAATGGTACATCAGAAGTAAATGATCATATTAGCTTCCTCCCCAAACCCTAGGAAATGTTTCTATCAAAGCTATACATCTCAGGTATTAAAGATCTCATGAATTTTTGTCTGTATGTACGTCCTCTTCCTTTCTAGCTGGTAGTGATGCAGTCCATCTGACTTTATGGTAGAGGACCATTTATGTGGGCTCCAGCTTTCTTAACATTTGCCTGATTTCCACCACTTCAGTTCCTATAGAAAATAAGTCAGGGAACTTCTCTGTCTCCACCTACTATGTTGAAAAAGGCGTAAGTTAGTTTAAAATTTGAGAGGGAAAGAAAAGAGCTATACCAAAATTTCAAAGTGTAAGTCTCTTGCTGGAAACAAGAGCAGCACGAGAGTGTCCCAGAAGAGGGACCTGCCCCGGCGCACCGTGAAGGGAAAGGGTTGAGCCCACCCGCAGCCGGCCCCCCGGTTGGGCACCCATCTCCCTGGGCCGGCTGCACGTATGGCTGGCGAGGTGTGACCGTCTTAGGCTTGGCGGATCTGCCTGTTTGTACAGGGCCTTTAGCCGGGCAGTGGGAAGCGACGGAAAAGAGGAGAAAAATAGGTTTTATCCATTGAGAGCACTTTGCCCCTTGGCAAGGCACCAGACAGCTGTTAAAAGTTTTCTCCCCCTGCTGCTTCAGGCTGTTCTCTACAGGCTGCACTTTCCTTTTAAACAAATCAGAGGATTGACTCAGGCGAGGGAAGAAAGACGCGGCACACAGGAAGACTAAACTGGGCTTTCATTTTTAGCAAGCTGAGAAAAATAAGCTACATATGGAAAGGAAGTCTGATTTGTATTTATATTAAAAAAAGGTGATTTCATAGGTGCCATCCTATCCCCCCGCTGATTCATCTAAGAGGCATTTTATAACACAGATGAAGAAAGATCCTGTATTTAATGTTAGAGCCAGAAAGGCCAGGGGTACAAACATACAGATACATTTGTCTTTTTCTTTTCTTTTTTAAACCCGCTTTATTCTTATATTTGAAAGTTGACTACTCTGCTATGTTTAAAAGGTAACAACAGCAACAACAAAAAAACCCCTCAAGTTTCTTCTTTATTGTTCAACATCTAATAAAACAATGTGTCTTCTAACATTTGAAGAAATGAATTTCCTATCTGCAAATATCCACTCCAAATTTTATTTAGCAAGTGAATTTCAACCTCTGGACTTAAGCTCCCCAGCTTATACGAAGGCTGGATTCTGTCTACTCTAACTGTGTAATAATTTAAAGAAGACAATTAAGCCAACAATTCTGGATCATTTACTTTCTAAGTTAAATAGTTTTAAGCTGAATTTAATCTTGCAAGAACTTTAACAAAACATGGCTGTAGCTCCTTCTCTATTTTAAAAGTTTCCTTTCTTTTAGAGGAATTTCTATACAACAAAAAGGAAAACAGTATTGAACACAGTAAGTGATGTGGGATTTGGACAAATTCATCTTAAAAGAGAATGTTGGTCCCATGGAAAAGCAAGCTGAAAGCCAGCTGAAAAGATGAATTGAGAAATGTTAGAGATCAGTTGTCTCTCACCTTTTCAGAGAAACACAGCCTGTATACAGTTAATGGAAAATGATAGTGATGTTTTGTCACATGCCCTGTTAAGTGTAGTCAGATTTGGGAACTGAGATTCAGGAGGCCCAGATTGTACACCTGCCTCCACTTCTCTCTTCGGGAATCAAAAAGCTGAAGGGATAGAATTAAAGATAGCCTTGGCAAGAGGTAGGCCATGCAGCGAACAGATGTTGGGGAGAAAATAAAACTGAACTTAATATAGTTGAGGCCTCTACGAGCTAGTGGTGCCTAAAATGAGATCTTCCTAAAGTTCCCCACAGATTTTTAATAAAGTAGGACAGCTTTTCTTAAAACAAAACAACAACAACAAAATGCTAGTCCTCTTGTGCAGGTGCCTAAATCGGAAGCTAGTGCGAGATGCTGCAAGGGAATTCTTCCGTTATTTTTCAGTCCCATTTAGTAAGACTATCACAGTCTCGCACTGTGATAGTCTTACTAAATGTTTAATTTTTTGAGGACCCTCCATACTGTTTTCCACAGGAAGCTCAGGATACTATTCTTTAATCAAGCTTTTCATTTTAATGCCAGTATTGTTAACGTACAGTTCTATATTAGTTTCAGGGGTACACTGCAGTGATTCAACAATTCTGTAACGTACTCCGTGTTCCCCATGGTAAGTGCACTCTTAATCCCCATCGCCTCACCCATCCCCCACCCACCCTCTGGTAACCATCTGTTTATTCCCTACAGTTAAGAGTCTGTTTTTTAATTTGTCTCTTTTTTTTCCTTTGTTCATTTTTTTGTTTGTTTCTTAAATTCCACATAGGAGTGAAATGATACAGTATGTCTTTTTCTGATTTATTCTGCTTAGCACGACACTCTGTAGCTCCAATCTTGTTGTAAATGGAAAGATCTCATTTTTTATTACAGCTGAATAATGTGCCATTGTTTGTATGTATGTATGTATGTGTGGAGATTAGATTGATAGATAGATAGATAGATAGATAGATAGATGTAGATAGGTATCTTCTGGATATAGATCTTCTTTATTCATTCATCTGTTGATAGACACTTGGGCTGCTTCCATAATTTGGCTATTGTAAGTAATGTTACAGTAAACATAGGAATCCCTGTATCCCATTGAATTCTCATTTTTATATTTTGGGGGGCAAATATCCAGTAGTGAGATTCCTGGATCATAGAGATCATAGGGTAGTTCTAGTTTTAATTTTTTGAGGACCCTCCATACTGTTTTCCACAGTGGCTGCACCTGTTTGCATTCCCACCAGCAGTGCACAAGAGTTCCTTTCTTTCCACATCCTTTCCAGCATTTGTTGTTTCTGAGTTTTTGATTTTAGCTACTCTACCATTCTGAAGTGTGAGGTGATAGAGGATACTGTTTTTGAATTATGTATTTTTCTTTTTTCATGCTATGTTTGAATTTGGCCTTAAAACATTTCTTTTCTACAAGAAGAAAATCCTTGCTTGCTTGGGCCAGCTTACACCACAACTCGGACCTAGTTTAGATGAATGAAGACATACAATTCTAAGAATCATCAGCTTACGAAAATAATGTATTACAGGAGTATGTCATTGTTCATGCACGACAGTTTTGGTAGATCAGGAAAGAGAAGATAGGGTGCCTACAGAGTTTTGAAACTTGTGGATTCCACAGTGATCACAGACCTTTACCGTTAAAAACTTGGGCCAAAGTAGAAGTTGGAATGTTTAAGCAATTACTCTAGTTTTAGGTGAAATGCCATTGCATGGACCCAGTCCGCTACATAGATCAAGTTACTAAATATAGAACAAGTTGCTAACATTACATATTATTACCCTAAGACACAATTTCTCAGGGATTTGCTTTTTTGAAGCAAAATCACAAATCAATCACAGTCAAGTCAGTGATGCTTTGGCACATTAAAAGTAAAAATCGCCTTCTTAGCCCAGGTGGACGTGCCAGGACCCACAGCCGGTCCGTGGCAGCATATTTGGTAAGACAACATTTCCAGTGGACCCGGAATCAAAAGAATCTTGAAACGTTTCAGTGTCTTTTACAGTGTTAGAAAGTTCAATAATTTGGTGGAAATAAATAAGGACTGTTAGACATATCCACACTCACATTCATAGTTTAGGAGATTTTATCTGATAGCAGAGAAGAGAGACAATAAGGGGGTGGGGTGGGCAACGTTTAGCCTTTACCTTTGATTTACGCCGAGAAAAGCCCATCTGAGGAGTTCTACGCAATGGGGCTTCTTGTTTAGGTAAGACTTGAGATGTTATAGGAAGGGAGAGAGTTCATTGTTTTACATTTGGCATTCGTAGTTGAAAAATCACTTAACATTAAAGCAATGTTAATGTTGACGTTTTGTAGTGGGTTGGTTAAATGAAATAGCTAGTTGATTGAGGGGAAAAAAGATGTTCAATATTTCTAAAGATCTAAACTTCTAAAATAGAGTTGAAGAGGGGAGATGTTTATTCAGGGATTATTTGAGATTTAATAATTGTTAGTCAAGGGGCACCTGGGTGGCTCAGTGGGTTAAAGCCTCTGCCTTTAGCTCAGGTCATGATCCCAGGGTCCTGGGATGGAGCCCTGCATCGGGCTCTCTGCTCAGCAGGGAGCCTGCTTCCTCCTCTCTCTGACTGCCTCTCTGCCTACTTGTGATCTCTGTCTGTCAAATAAAAATAAATAAATAAATAAATAAATAAATAATTGTTAGTCAAGTTTTTATAGAATACGAGGGCCAATAAATAGGAATAAGCAGGTTAGCCTAGGTGATTTGATATTTCATTTGACTTAAAGGCACCCATAGGATAATCAAATTACGGAATTAAGAGTACCTATAACAACCTCTTTTTGCTTCCTACCAAAGAATGGAAACTTAGTTGGGAAAACCATGTGTAAGTTTTGATCTTTCCAAGTAAAGCTAAAACAGTTCAGAGTAAAAGCAGTAAGTATTTAGTGGGCAATGGAATTTTGAAATGAAGTTATTGTTACAAAATTAGAGGCTTAGAAATTGTCAAAAACTGTGGCAAAATAATTTGAAGAATAGTGAAACAGACGTTTCTTAAATATTTGAACATCAAAAACAAGTCCTTCCCACATTTTGGCTATTATCAATAGTGCTGCAATGAACATGGGAATGTTAATCTCTTTTCAAGACCCTGATTTCAATGCTTTTGGATAAATATCCAGAAATGAGATTGCCGGATCATACGCTGGTTCTATTTTTCATATAGGTGGAAACAGTGTAAATGTCCATCAACTGATGAACGGGTACAAAAATGTAATATATACACACAAAGGATATGATTCAATCTCATAAAAGAAAGGAGATTCTTCAATATGTGACAATGTAGATGACCTAGGGCACATAAAGCTAAGTAAGTTAGTCCAAAAGATCTAAAAAAAAAAAAAAAAAAACCTGCATGTTTCCACTTACATACATAGTCAGACTCATAAAAGCAGAGGATACAACACTGGTTGCCTGGGGCGGGGGGTGTGGGGAGGAGTGGAAAGTGCGATGGCACTCGTGAACAGGTTTACAATTTCAGTTACTCAACATGAATCAGTTCCAGAGATCTGTTGCACAGAATTTACCTACAGGCCAAGGTGTATTGCCCACTTAAAAACCTGTTAAAAGTGTAGCTCTCACAGGAGGTGTTCTTAAGGCAATAAAACATTTTTAAAGTACTCTCTTCTCACCTTTTTGTTAAGGGAATGGCTTACCAACTGAAGCTGACTTTCAGGAAAACATTTGTTAACATTTTGCACTTTGGCAAGAATTATAAGATTCCTTATCAACAGAAAATAAAACTGCCAAGTAAATCAAATGTCAAAAATGAAACCTTCGGCCTTTAAAAATCCTCCTGATTCTGCGTTTTCGAGCAGCCTGCTACTGTTGGCCTGACCTCAGTTTGGTTTTCATTTCTGACCTGTTCTGCTCGCTGTGGATTCTTCCTTATTTTATTTCACGTGGAACTTACTATCAAGGCCTAAAGTTCAAAAATGATTGAAAAAGCCCATCTGAGCAACATTCAGTTTGTTCAGGGATTCAGTTTGGACACCAGAGGGCAGGAGAATCCCTCGGAGTGAAGGAACGGCTCCTTGTCCTCCTCGAGTTTCCAGGCTGCTTGACATTGTAGAGTAATGCTGTCGTGGTAAGGCCAGGAGTTTAGGTTTGACTTTTGTCACAGGAAGTGCAGAACCCTGTCAAAACTAGAAAACGAAAGCAGCTGTGGTACATGGAGAGTCATAATGTTTGTGGCCCTCAGTGATATTGTCCGCAGAAGGACCAGGGGAGCACAACTTTAGAAGCAACCTTGATGAAAACATGAGTGGGGAAATGTAAGCGCAAAGGAGGTTTTTAAAAATAATCTATTTAAAAAATTTTAAGTTCAGTGGAAAGTGGCTTTCACTGAAGATGTGGACTTTTCGTACAAAGCAAATGATTTAGCAATGGTTTTATTAAAGTAAGACGTGTGCCCCAGAATTACAAGAAAAGAAATGACAACCATAAGAAGGTGTCAACACTGCATTATTATCTGTGCAGAAAACAGATCAACCCTCGGGGAAACAATCTGTTTCTTTACTCACTTTGATCTCGTGGAAGGTAGAATGGTGCTGAGGTTAACGGCATTTGATTCGGAGTTTCAGGTAGAGTTAAATTTAATCCCCGTCTTACCACTTCAGAACAAGAAAGACCCCTATGTTTAACTGAAAGTGTAAAGCAAAATAAACAACTTCTGACAGCAACTAAAATAGTCGTTTTTGTGTCGCTAAATTCTATAAAGAGGACATAATCTTCCTGATCAAAGTGAATGCTATTCTGCTGCTGTTTTTCTGGACTCTTTCTCTGTCTCCACTAAAAATACTGGCTCTAGTTTGGGCTATGAAAGGTTTACAGATCTTCCTACACTTACAGTTGGGGTTACGTCCCAATAAACCCATTCTAAGTTGAAAATATTGTAGGTCCCAAGTGCACTTACTACCCCTAACCTGGTCAATGTGATCGCTTAGCCTAGCCAAACTTAACCGTGCATAGAACACTTACATTATTAGTCTACAGTTAGGCTAACTCCTCTAACACAAAGCCTACTGATTATCAAGTGTTGAGTATCTCATGTAATGTATTGAATACTGTACTAAAGTGAAAAATAGAATGATTTTAAGTGCATGGGTTGTCTAGCTTACAATGGTGTGACCATTATAAGTCACAATGGTGACTTACACCATGTGTGTGTGACCGACTGGGAGCTGTGGCTTGGTGCCGTGCCTGGCCTCACCAGATTCTCACACTACATATAACCAGCCCAGGAAAAGATCAAAAGGGAATATTCTAGGTATGGTTTCTACGGAATATGTTCGTTTCCACACCATCATAAAGTCTAAAAATCAGAAGTCAAACCTTCATCAGTTGGGAACTATCTCTAGTTACAAGGCATAATTATCAAACCTTAGTTACAGATTTGAGTGTACTTACACATGTAAAAAAGTATAGGAATTTCTTGAGAAACACTGATGTTTAGAAAGGCTAAAGAAATGATTCTGTTAAATGACACTTTCTTGGGCCTGATATTTTTCCTTTTCTTAATTTTCAAAGAGAAAAAAAGAAAGGTGAGGCATCTCTGTGGTCATTTGGATCCAGCCTATTTCCTGGATAAAATCTGAATTCTAAGAAAATATGTACAGTGTAAACACTGTATACTTTGAGAACTAAGTAGCAAAAACTGGTGTGTTTACTGTGATGGGACACTTTTTTTCTCACTGATGGAAAGCTCTCCTTGCTGACTTATGCATTACTCATGGTGGGGAAAAGTCGCTGATTCAGATTTCAAGGAAGGGGCTATGCTCTTAGGAGGAGAGTACTGGGACATGTGATTTGTCCTTCCTTTTTTTTTTTTTTTTTTTTTTAAGATTTTATTTATTCATGAGAGAGAGAGAGGTAGAAGGAGGAACAGAGGGAAAGGGACAAGCAGATTCCATGTTGAGCACAGAGCCTGATGCTCCACTCAATCTCATGACCCTGAGAGAAACCAAGAGTCCGACGCTTAACCGCTGAGCCACCAGAGCTCCCTGACACATGATTCATCTTCAAGCCTCCTATGGCATTTCACAGCTCTTCAGGCAGGAGGAGAGAAGTGGTGACAGGTCCCTTGGATGCACCTCTAACCTATACTATAATTGGAAAAAATATGCAATCTGGATGCATTAGCATATGACCATTTTCATGATTAATTTCAATTTTTTTAGTGTATATATATATACACACACACACTAATATACATATACATATATGTGTGTGTGTGTGTGTGTGTGTGTGTGTATACACATGTAAATCGTTTTCTCAGGGGTGCCTGTGCGGCTCAGTCAATTAAGGGTCCCACTCTTGATTTTGGCTCAGGTCATGATCTCAAGGTCATGAGATCAAGCCCAGGCATGGGGCCTGCTTATGATTCTCTCACTCCTTCTCCTACTGTCCCTCCAACCCCCCAAAAACCATTTTCTGTAATAGTTTCAGTCCCAAATTCTCCAATAACATCTAGATGACTGAATTTTTTTTTTTTAGTGGCCTGAATGGGCATAGTATTTTCCAAAATAAACTCATGTAGAAGCAGCTCCAAATGTGATGATCTGTGATATTTAACCCCATAATCCTAATATGGTGAAATTTCCCCAACTAGAGTTCCCTCTGAATTTTAACTATCTTCCTCAAAAAGCCCCAAATATATATAAAATATAAATTGAAATTCTACATATACTCATATATAATATACTATATAATATCATTATATATATTATACTATAGAATATACTATAGTACACTATAGTTCAGTATACATATATATAGAATATACATTCAGTAAAAGGTATTCTACTCTATCAAAGGGGGAAATAAACATATTTTAACATAAAAAAATTTTAACATAATGTCATACTACAGAGACTAAGGCCTTGGACTCTGCTGCCAGAGTATCTGGATTTAAAACTCAGGAGCGCTACTCATTAGTTCTGTCACCTTGGGCAAGTTACTGCACCTCTCTGTGTTGGACATGGCTCATCTGTACAATGGCACTAATGACAATAGCACTTGTCTCTTAGAATCATTATGAAGTTAAGATCTGTAAAACCTTTAGAAGAGTACCTGTGCATCCTAACCATAAAGAAGACGTGATATCTATCTATCTCTATATATCTATAATGGAATACTACTCAGCCTTCAAAAAGAATGGAATCTCACCATTCACAAGGATGTGGATAGAACTGGAGAGTATTATGCTAAGTGAAAAAAGTCAGTCAGAAAAAGACAAATACCATATGATTTCACTCATATGTGGAATTCAAGAAACAAATAGATGAACACAAGGGAAGGGAAGGTAAAATTTGAAAAGGTGAAAACAGAGAGGAAGACAAATTATAAGAGACTCTTGGCTATAGGAAACAAACTGAGGGTTGCTGGAGGGGCAGTGAGTGGGGAGATGGGGTAACTGGGTGATGGGCATTAAGGAGGGCACATGATGTAATGAGCACTGGGTGTTATATGTAACTGACAATCACTAAATTCTACCTCTGAAACTAATAAAACAGTACATGTTAATTAAATTGAATTTAAATAAAAAATTTGTAAGTGAAAATCATATTATTGGCAAAAAAATCCTTTTTCCACAGAACTGTGATCACCTTATAATCAGTCCAGAAAACATACTTGAAATGTATTCCTATTGAGGAATTACAGAAGGGAAAATAGACATGGTTGTAAAGTGTGTTTCCCAAATGTAATTAGGCTATGTAAGAGGAAGATGAAAAGAGAATTCAGAAAGTCTGGCCACCAACTGCTTCCTGTTTAAGAGCAAACATATGAAAAGATAAAATTCAGTAGAGTTGTATGGATTAAGTCAACAATTTTTTAAAAATTTTATTTATTTATTTGAGAGAAAGAGTGAGAGAGAGAGGGAGAAGCAGATTCCGCTAAGCAGGGAGCCTGATGTGGGACTCCATCCTGGGAATCCAGGATCATGACCTAAGCTGAAGGCAGTTGCTTAACCAACTGAACCACCTGGGTGCCCCAAGTCAACAATTTTTTACAGAGATTTTGATAATTACTTTAGATCTCCTGTTGGAAATACTCATGTGAAACATATGTGGGAAAAAAGGGCATTTATCTCTTTTTATTAGGTCAATTAGCTCATCCTAAAATATTTAAATCACTTAAACTGTTTTAATCACATCAGTGAAAACAAAACAAAACAAAAACCTTCCATTTACAATGCAAATACAGATTTTACACTGCAAACTGATTTTTTTTTTACAGATGCCACATAATAAAGAAATAAATGAACCGTTGTAATTGATGTAGTCTTTGAAAAGTAGAAATGAAGGCCTGAAGACTCTAGTTACATATAGAGATGTATGTGGGAAATAAATATTTATTTGGCATTTTCATTTAACCTGGAATATTTGTCATCCTATATATTCAAGATAAATCATCTTGACTCTGTAGACTTACTGCAAACAAGCACTATATTTTCAGCATCGCCTGCTCCTTATGATACAACCCACTATTTCCTGTAGAAGTTAAAGCTCTTACTCAAAAGAAAAAAAAAATTGTCAAGTTCTAGAGAAGGATGGAAACGCTAATACATCACTGTGAATAAATAATAGGTATTTTTTAAACCCACAGTACATGTTGCTGTGGTGAATAGCATAGTTTATTATAATAGAATTAGGAAGAGGATATGGGCTCCAGAAAAGAATTTGATTATGAAATTGGATACATACTGTGCCAGGTCGGGGGTAAGGAATTCTTCCATCATACTGCACCCAACGGTGGTCTGCACTTTCCTTATGAGCATAGGGACCATTGAAAACTGCTCTGATGTCAGCCATGCTGTACACACAAACAGCTGAGCCTTTGAAGATGGAGCTGAAAAAAAGCAACATGATCCAATCACTCCCTGCACGTCCGTCACTGTACATTTATTTATTGGGCACATATTATAACCAGGTGTGTGGACAAACTTGGGAAGCTCATTCCATCTGAGAGATGCTGCAGACAGAATGTGTGGACGTCTTTAAGGAGCTTACACCCAAGTAATCCTGAAAAAATGTGCTAGCAGTTACATTACGGATACCTATAGTAACAAGCAAAGCAAACACACAGATGGGCCCCCAGTAGAGGGCTGTCTGGTTATGTTTTCAGAGAGAAGGGGCCATCTACATTGACACTTGATGGATACATGAGGATTCACTAGAAAAATGAGAACAGAAGAAAATATGCAGAAAAGAGTATCAAATGTATGTACATGCTTTTGAGATTTATTTGGAGTTCTTGCGGCATTTAATGCCTTCTAAAGAACTTATAAAATAAAAAAGTTATATTACCTATTTTTTTTATAGAGGAACAATTTAGGTATAAAATTAATTACCTCATTTCTGTTTTCTTCAAGCAAGTGAATGTCCATAAATATCGGCCATTTATAATTTCCTAATTTCTATTAATTTGAAAAAATGTTGAAATTCTTTTGTGCTTCTCCCCGAATTTTTGAATTTCTTCTTGAATTTATGTATGTAACTTATGGATTACTTAAAATTAATCTTAATTACATAGGACGGGAGGAAACATAATCCAGAAGCAGAAAAGCTCCATTGGAATTTCACAAGTTTTAGTAAATTAGTGGTGAAACACTGCCCTCAGATGTTTATTTTCTTTTTAACTTCTGGAAAATAAAAGACATCTCTGCATCTAAAATTTTCAGTGATTTCTGTTCATTAAAATGAGATCACCCTTTATGATCTAAGAGACCTAAAATCTCAGCACTACACAAGCAAGCCAAGGATTCTCTAGCATGGGAAACTCAATCATTGATATTCTTGGAATGAGGGGCGCCTGGGTAGCTCAGTCAGCTAAGCATCTGCCTTAGGCTCAAGTCATGGTCCCGGAGTCCCGGAGTCCAGGAATTGAGCCCAGCATCCGGCTTCCTGCTCAGCAGGGAGTCTGCTTCTCACCCTGCTCTTGTGCTCTCTCTCACTTTCTCTCTCTCTCTAATAAGTAAATAAAATCTTAAAAATATATATATAATCTTGGAATGACATTAATGGGAAGCATTGGGAGCTGAGGGCAAACAGGCAGCTGGGAGAAAACTCTGCTAAGAAGGGCAGTGATGCCCCCATAAAAATCACATCCTCTGCATAGGATATTTTAAAGGAATGATACATCATGCTTTATGGTGTTTCTATTGTCACAGATTAATTACATCTTCTCATAGGACAAAGGGTGGGACACTGCATCCCAATATTACCTCGGTCCTTGGGGCGGCATTAAAAATAGAATAATAAAGTACACCAAGAACAAAGGGTTGACTTGTAACTTCACACTCTGGGTGGGCAGAAAACTTGGTAAGAGAAAAAACATAACTATCTTGGGGCTATATTTCCCTGGCACATGTCTATGCCTTGTGTTGGAACACACAGTGACTTCAAAGACAGTTCTGGGAATGGAAAGATGCCAAGAGAACTAACGCTGACATACTTGAGTAACTACAGGCACTTGCTTTTCCTGCCTCTTTTTAGTTCAGATATGAATTTGCAGAAAAATGGAGTCCAAAGAGCAGAATTCTTTGGGTATCTTCTTTATTTTTATTTTAAAATTTCACGAAGCATTTCATTTTCTGATGTCATCTGAACCAACTCTACTGGCATAAGGTGTAAGGTGAACTGAAGGAAGGTAATCCCACAGAAGAGAAATTATACTTTGCCTGCAGACTATTTTAATAATTTATTTGAAAGGAGGCAGTAAGACTATTTCCCTAATACCAATACCAATACTGCCAATTCTTCCAATACTAATGTCAATATAAACAATAGTGATAGCAGAGCTGTGGGAAAAGTAAAAAAGGAGTTCAAAGAAGGTGTTGCAGGGAGTAATGTGTAGCAGGAAGAAGGCTGTCCCATGTTCTAATGTAAGTTACTGAATTAAATGAAATTAATATTAGGTAAAATTATGTAAGGTCCATATATTCTTTGAGAAAGCTTCAGAGATGCTAGGACAACTTTTAAGGAAGTCACAGAGTCTCAGTGACAAGTGCAGGACAGTATTACATGGAAAGAAGACAAAAACACAGGAAAATTAAGAAAACACCTTTGGTTCTAGTCCCGTTTTTAATACTGGTTGGCCCATCTTCCTGGCGCAAGTCATACAAACTTCCTTTGCCCAAGTTAGTAGAGCAAAGAGTGTCGCATCTCATGACTGAGGCATGTATTTCTGTAATACTACTTCTATGTCATGCAGCTTAACCTATTTGTTATGGTGAGTATATGCAGGCACCTTTGCATCCTGTAACTTTAGTCTGGGAATTTAACTCGCAGATGTACTTGCTTACTTGCTCATATAGGGAAAGAGCCGTATGTACAAGTTTAGTCCCTGATGTGTTGTGCGTATGGCCAAGCCCTGACACAATAGAGATGTCTATGTACAGGAAATTAGCTAAATGAATTGTGGCAATGGATACGGAAGTACTCTGCTGGTATAAAAAGAACAAAGAGACATATTATGTTTTGATATTGAAAGAGTTCTAGGAAACACTATGTGAAAGAATAAAATGGGTATTTTTTTTTCCACATAAAAGGAAGGGGCCGGAAAATACAACTGTATTTCCTTACATATGCCTTACAATTCTATAGAAGAATTCCAAGTGTTGTTTTGTTTTTAAAGATTGTATTTATTTATTTGACAGACGGAGACAGCCAGAGAGGGAACACAAGCAGGGGGAGTGGGAGAGGGAGAAGCAGGCTCCTGATGAGCAGGAAGCCTGATGTGGGGCTGGATCCCAGGACTCCAGGATCATGACCTGAGCAGAAGGCAGACACTTAATGAATGACCCACCCAGGCGCCCCTTGTTTTGCTTTTAACTTACCTGGTTGTGGTAAAGACTCCATAGACCACAGGATTTCTTTCATCTCTTGTGGGGAGTAAGTAAATATCCTCTATTAATGGAAGAAAAAATAACAATTCATTATATTTTTATATTTTAGTATTACGTATTTGCCTTTTCTTTAAGAATACAGTACTTCTGAGACTCTAACAGGTATAAAATTCAGATAACAGTAAAAGTCGTTACATTATGACATAAGAAATTAGGGGTTAAAGGCCGGTTTTCTCGGGCACCTGGGTGGCTCAGTGGTTTAAGCCGCTGCCTTCGGCTCAGGTCATGATCTCAGGGTCCTGGGATCGGGTCCCGCATCGGGCTCTCTGCTCGGCAGAGAGCCTGCTTCCCTCTCTCTCTCTCTGCCTGTCTCTCCATCTACTTGTGATTTCTCTCTGTCAAATAAATAAATAAAATCTTTAAAAAAAAAAAAAAAGACCGGTTTTCTCACTAGCTATGTGGCACTGAACTGGATATCAAGCCTCTTAGGTGTCTATTTCAATTACCTATAAATGGGATGATTCGCTGATAATCTCCATGACTATTCCCAGTCAGAAGTATGTGACTTCTGACAGAAGAGTAACTAAAAACATAGGGTGTTTTTACCCTCCGATGTAAAAAAAAAGTCTTGCCCTGTAATTGTGTCAACTTATTAATAACTCAATTATCTATTTGCTAGAAATATAAAAATCGCTACACAAGTTAATTACCTGCAAAATACTTGCTCAGTATTTTGTAAATAGTTAAGCAGTATTGATACCAAAGTATGTGTAAACAACCTCCATTAAAAGTTTTTTAAGATGTGAGCATGCTTATGTACCACATGAGAAATCAGCCATGAAGAGTGAATATATACTTTAAATACCGTATGGCAAAAATCATTCAATGATAACATAATTTTTACACAGCAAGGCAAAAACAAGTTCAAAAGATAAGATTTGATGATGTTACCTTTATATATAGCTGAAAAAATTCCTTCTAGAACTAGCTTTGAGAGGAGTAAAGAGGGGAAATTCAAGAGAATGACCCATTGAACACTTCTGAGTATTCTTTTTTTTAAGTCGGAGGGAGTGAGTTCACCCAGTCTCCCGGGCTCTCCAGCAGAGGGCATCCTCAGAATAAAGAACCCAAGTTCTCTCTGCCTACAGACTGCCGCGCCTTCCAAATTAAAAGGCCACATGGAAAATGAATGGATTCCAGTGAACCTTTGCTGGTAGCTCTTTGTCTCTTGCTGCTGCTTTGTTTCCTCCTAACTATGAGGATGCTTACAAAGAGGGGAATTGCTTCATTACAACGTGCTCTGAAACCTAGAGCACCTCCATGTTCTTTGTGTGTGTATATTTAGTAATAACACTCCTACAAGCTGTCCTGGGCTCCAAGGGGGGCTAAAATAAAAGAAATGCTGAATTTATTAGGCAGTAGTTCATTTTTAAGAAAAAAAAAAAAAAGGAGCATGTGACTCACGAAGCTCATCAAAATGAGTGTCTGCCCCATCATTTCCAGGAATAGAGCAAACCAATCTGGCTTTAAGAAAAGTCGTCCATTTGTTTATCAGGCTGCGTTGTCCTCCTACATCATTCTGGGTGGGGGAAAAAAAAGAAAATAGTAAAGATACAGATTTAACATCATTGCTTACAAAGACAGGGAGTCTACACGTTTAACGCCTTGAACTTTCAAATAAGGGAAAAGGCAGTTTTGTCCTTTCTTATTCATGCTTTTGTCATGGGTGAATGACTACGGTGTGTACAACACGGCTCTCCTGAATGAGATGCTGGCAGGGCGACCCAGGACATGACTGGGTCCTGGAATCAAATCTCACCTCTACCACTTTGTGCTCCATGGCCTACAAAAGGCTACTTAACTCTCCAAGTTTCTGTTTCCTTACTGAAAAAAGTATGAATAGTGTCTTGAAATTGATTATTTTGATGATTAAAGGGAAAAATTTGTATACCATGCTTAGGATAGGGGTAGAAAACTTACGTTCAATAAATCCTAGCAATGACTTGTATATTATATACATGATAAAGATCGTGATGTACAGCCTTTAGAAATATGCTATAGACTTAAAAAAAGTCTTTTTCCAAAATTAGTGCCCTATTAATTAAGCAATAAGGCAACATAAACATACACATAAAACCAATCTTGTTTTAAAGGCTAACTGATGTCTTTTCAGACTTTCTCTCACTGTGAAATATTTCATTAAATTGTTCTTTAGACAATTACCAAGCCCATGCATTTAAATCAATTCAGTAAAACAAATTCAATAACACCATAAAAAGATCTGTTTCTTATTTTTAATTTAATAGTTTCCCATGAACACTAAATTCATACAATTTGTTATCTGACCAGACTAGATCTGCTATGTTTTCAATAAGTAAGATGAGACTGTTTCATGGCACAAATACTGTAAGTACTTAAATCAAACTTTCAAAAATTACTTCTGGAGTCACTGTTTCCATTAATGTACTTACATCTAAATGTAAATTATATAAAAAAATTTATCCTTCATGCAATTTATGTTTTATAAAATTAATAAAAGTTCGCTATGAAATACTAACTCTGAATATTTCGGAACTGTATTCCCTGTGCTTCTTGTATCTCTGAAAATTATATGAAATTAGAGAAAAGTATCTAAATAGCTCCTCCAAAGAGGAGAATTCGAAGCTGGAGAAATAGTTGCTATTCTTCAAGAAAGGGAGAGGAAGAAAGGGAAGGGGAGGGAAGACAGAGATCCCTTTGCATATTAACTTGGGTGATATGGAAACCCAAATTCCAGATGATATAATCTTAGTAAAGCAAATCTCAGAAGGCTATAGATTTGTAGGAGCACTCAGAACACAGTGAGGTCCTGAGACCATAGGCTGGAGCTCTCTTTATAGCCTTAGCATCTAACACCCTGGGTGCACCAGGGCACCTAGAGTGAGTGAATCCCATTTTATTTTGTTTTGCTTAAAGATTTATTTATGTATTTGAGAGACAGAGAGAGAGTGCACTGAGGAGAGGGACAGAGGAAGAGGGCGGGAAAGAGTCTCAAGCAGACTACCCTCTGAGCCCGGACTCAGACCCAGGGTTCCATGCCACGACCCTGACATCATGACCTGAGCCTAAATCAAGTTGGACACTCCCACTGAGCCATGCAGGCACCTGTGAATCCCATGTTATATCCTCTCTGCTAAACACCAGAATACTTTTCACCAACAGCTCTGTGGACATAAGTAATAATTTTTATGTTCTTTATTTGTTCTTTAGGTTTATAACAATGTAAAAAGAAAAAAAAACAAATTTAAAGACATTCAAATTCAATAAAATATTTCCTATAGGAACTAAGATTTGCACTTAAACAAAATACTGTGCCTCACAGTTTGCGCTGTGTCTCGCTGTTTTAAATTTTAAATGATCCAAATCAGTGTGCACTTCGTCTTGGAACACATGTCTCCCCGAGTTCATGTGGACTGGCAGATATAGAAGAGAACCTCCATGGTTAAGTACAGCGATTGTTTGGAAACTGGACCAAAAAAAGACCTTTCTGGCAATAGTATTTTGACACTGACACTGTTCAGAATTTCTGACATGTGGCGATAAAGCAAAGCAAAAGAACATTTAGTTGATTTTCTCATAATTTTTCATTCTTCTCAGAAAATGCACTCCCTATTCCTTTCATCCAACACCTACTGTGCATATGTCACTAATACCCTGCTTATCAGGTGTTTAATAAGTACATGTTCGATGATTAGTGAGTAACTAAAAATACAAGATAAAATTGATAAATGTCCTTTGAAAGTATAGATAAATACCAAAAGAGTTAAGTCTCCTCTGAAATGTCTTTGTAGTGGAAAAAAGGAGAACAGGCATTGCTGTGGAGTTAGACTCAATATTGTTCTTAAAGTGAGGGTTGAGTTCAGACATGCAGAGGATGGACTCTTCAGGAAATATTCTAGGTGCTAGAAACTAGGGGGAAAGGGCAACAGATGGAACACTTTATAACATGTACAGAGAACCAGGACAAATTTCATTTAGATGAAGACTGGGATAAATGAAAATAGTGGAGGAAAATGTTATAAAAGAAAATTCGAGACAATCCAGGAAGGCTTTCATACCAGATCAGAGCATATTTATGTCATTTAGTAATATGCTATTTAGTATAAAGTATTACTACAAATAAATGAAAGAAAATGAATACATGATCTATTTCATATAAAAACCCTCTAGAAACCAATGTGTCTATACTTGCTGTTGAATATATGTGTTGTATACGGTGCTTCTATTGTTGTAGTATCATTGCTCAATAATAAAAATAATCAATATTTAAGCTAGCTATTGGATGATTAACGATGGCTGCAGCTGTGAAGACAGATTTATCTAGATATGACCTTTATTTTTACTGCTAACATCCTCAGATCATTTAATAAATATAAATCCAGATGTTAATATGAACAGGCAAAAACACGGATGCTTCCTTCTATTAATGATGAATTCTGTTTTAATGTTTAGTAGGATTCCAGTGAGAAAATATGTTATCTGGAATCACTCAGAAAGAAAGAGATTTCTAAATAAACTTAAAAATAAAAAGTAAGATATCTTCTCATCTTTCTCATGTTAATATGAATAGGCAAAAACACAGATGCTTCCTTCTATTAATGATGAATTCTGTTTTAATGTTTAGTAGGATTCCAGTGAGAAAATATGTTATCTGGAATCACTCAGAAAGAAAGAGATTTCTAAATAAACTTAAAAATAAAAAGTAAGATATCTTCTCATCTTTCTCATG
>NC_081560.1:77611635-77828493 GCF_022355385.1 Mustela nigripes | reverse complement strand
AACCTTGATTTATATCTTTTTACATTCATAAGTGTTCTGTCTTTTGTATTTTTATGTTAGCAAAGCCCTACCCATACTAAGCCAAGCTCTCATTAAAATCTTTCAATTTTAATGCACTTACAAATTTATAATATTTAAACATTTTCATTGCCTTTATTTGCACATTTCGAGTTAGCAATAAATACTAAAAATAGTGTTGATTCAATATACATGAGGAAATATATCCACTGTCATGAATTTAATGCCAGGGACTATGTTTGGTTTACTGCTTTACCGCTAGCAGAGTCGTTGCTCAAATTATTTTGTTAATTGAATAAACAGATATATCAAATATTTGCTCCACAACATTCCTCTATCAGGTATCTACATCACTACTTCCATAAAAATTAGCAATCACATCCACTTATAAACATTTTATGAGATAAAGGCAACAATAAATGTCCCTTTTCAAAGTGTCCCCCTTTTCCATTTGCAGTGATCATCCATATTCAAGACAAACCATGAAACAGTTCTAACTATTCTACGAGGCTCAAATTTGTTGGACAGGAAAGGGACTTACACTGTAGCTTGTGTGTGTGTGTGTGTATAAAATATTATATTATAAATATAAATAAAAATACTATATAAAGATATATAAATAATATATATTTTATATATACTTATATATTAAATTAAATTATATAGAAATTATATAAAAATTAAGATATATATATTTATATAATATGTATATTATATATATAATATAAAAAGTAAATAAATAAACAAATATATATTTATATATTTATATAAATATATAAATATTTATATAAATATATATATTTGAATAAATATTTATATATTTATATAAATATATATATATATATATATATATATATATATATATTTAACCCAACAAATGGAAATTGCAATTCTCTGAACAAAAAGAATCTTTAAATGTTCTTGCCAATCGTCGAGCACCCTTTCCTGGCCCCTCAAGGAATAAAATGATAAAAAAACAAGCAAAATAAAAAAAAAAATCCAGGTCAAAGATGAAAGCCACCTGCTCTCAGCAGGTAAAGAAGTATAATTTCTAGGATAATAGTTCTCAGGGATGGATTATAAGCATTTAATGACTGGATAGTAACTCTTAGAGACATCCAGAAGCATGACCTGGAATGGCAAAGTTCAATTCTCAAGGAGTTGTATTTCTCCTGTAGGAAAGGAAGTGTCAGTTGACTGACTTGACCACCTCTCAGTCCCTGGATTTGTTTGCAAATCCACAAAATCTCCCCTTGAAAACTTTAAGCCCTGAGGAGGGCTGAATGGGAGGTAACCACTTTTGTACTAAATTGTCACCTCCTTGCTTATTTTTGTGAAGTTCTAAAGAACACAACTATCTCACTAACACAATAGATTTATTATTGAGATGTCAGAATCAGCAGCTTTTAGTCACCTCTCTTCTGTGCCTCCACTCTATCACAGCTTCTTTGTGGTCAGATTGCCAAAAGCCTTGACATTCTCTACACAAAGATGCAGATGAAAGTAACAAAGAAATTAAATGTAAACAAGTGAGACCACATGGGTTCCATGTGGGGGGTGAACACAGAGGGGGACTGTTTTCTTATTCTCTATGGCTTTTTATATGTTTGTGACAGTTCTTAATTTTAAAAACAGAAAAGACAGAAGATGAAACAAAGCACAATTTAGAATCCTTCAGCAGCTTGAAAATAAACTCTCTGGGCCAGGTGCTCTAGTGATGGCTGCATATTACGAAATACTATGATTTCCACTCATAGGCTACTGATGGGTAGATCAGTCAGAAGGCAGGTTAATGGTGATTCCATTTTGCTTCTACTGTCCCAGCAGATTCAAGTGCTTATAAATCTTACATAGACATGTGGAGTAGCTACAAACTGTCACACATGAACTTTTATTGAGTATGTCTTTTGACCTTTAGGTCACTATGCTGGGTTCATCTGCTAAACACAATTTTATCTGTATACATCATCCTCTTTGCGGATCTCTTAGCACTTTATAAATATGATCCTTTTCATCTATGTCTTGGGAAACAGAAGCTCATGGAAAATACAAGAATTGACTTTTAGCTTCTACGCTCTTAACGCCTGAAGACTTTATAAATCAACGAAATCACAAGACATCTGTGAACATGTTGTATTCCATTAAAATATAGATTAGCGTTCAGAAATCTGTAACCATATTTATGAGTTTAAGTTGAAAGACACCAGGCTTTTCCAGTCAAAAAACACTGAAGGATGGCACATCTTCAGCACTTAGAAAAAAGAAAAAGAGAAAGAAAAAAGGTTTGATGCAGGAGTCAGGCTGGTTCATAAATTCTTCTTTGCTTAAAATTAGTTCTTTTGCTTAATGCTCTTCTGCATCCTCGTGCGGGCAAGAGAATGGAATTCCCCCAAACACTTTGAAAACTATCATCTGTGTAGTTTTTATGCACACTTCTCCCCAATTCTAGCTTTTAATGACATTTAGTCCCAGAGATTTTGGTTTGAATTAATACTACCTGTTTCTTTTGAAGTGTAATCTAAATACTACAATATTGTAAATCAATAAACGTATTTTTTTCCATAACTGAAACTGCCCCACTGAGATAAACACATAGATTTCCCATGGACCCTTTTTACACATTCAGTATAAGATTAGGGCAATTTAATACTTTGGTGTTTGCAATGTAATGCCTCTTGTATTTTTCAATACAGCATTCATATTCTTTATCTGATCTGTCATTTATGATAACAGCCATCCCTTGTGAATTTTAAACAGTCTCGTGTTAAGATATCCCTCTGAATTGCCTGAAGACCCATTCCACCAGGAAATACTGGGGCTAAGACCCCAGCAACTGACCTTTCAGAGCAACTGTCCAGTGTACTCCCTGGGCTGCCTCGAGCTTCACACACTTATTTCCAGGGGCGGATTTTAGAACCTTTGTAAACTTAATACACATGGTCTGTATGGGGCTGGGTACGTAAATAAAAATGATAAGGATAATCCAGACACAGAATGGCCTATTTAGAAGCTGGAAACTATAATCATGATGTGACAGAAACAAAAAATAAAATCTGGAATAAGAGGTTCCAAGAGCCTCATTAGGAAAGCACATCATATACACTAAAATATGTATATGAGAGCAGAGCTTAAATGAGGACATTTTTAATACATTAAATGAACTAATGGAAGACAGTGAATTACAAGGACTGAATCAAATGAGACAACTATGTCGTTGTGCTTTCCTTTTTAGCTCGGATCTTCCTTTGCAATGTGTGGTAACCACGTTTCATCTAACTGTTTCATTGAGATGGGGGAAAAAAAGGAATAGGGTTATGACCACTAAGAAATAAAAGCAAAATAGGAAAGTAAGGAGTCTTCTATTTCATCTACAAATAATCTTGAAATCCCTTAATGGTAAAAGAAACAAAGCTATGCAAACTCAAACATCTCAGACAAAGTGGGGAGGAGAAGAACAAAATAAACAAAAAAACTTGTGTGGCAGGTATTAAGCACAGTGATTTTTAAGGGATCTATTCTGAAGAGGCTTTCAAGACAACATATATATATATATATATATATATATATTTTTTTTTTCCCCCTAAAAGGGACTCTCGTGTTTAGAGATGACTGTTTTTGATTTGCTATTGGAGAATCAAAATGGAGAACATGTTTTTCTAACTACCGCAAGAACTTGTAAAGATTATTAGAAATGCAGAACTAGGTAATAGTCTCTACTAAAAAGTTCAGTTTCTAAGATTTGACAGGTTAAAATTAAGTAAATGTAATCATGATAAGCATTTTTTTTGTTTCTTTTTTTTTTTTTTTTTTTAAGGTAGGAACAAAGCTCAAAAAATTAAAAAAAAAAAAAAAAAAGCTACAGTCAACAGTGTAAATCCTGGCCTAGGAATTTCTGACAGAAAAACAGATGGAAGTGAAGCAAAAGCACATCTGTAACTTGTGGCTCTAAATCTCTCATTTAGGTTGTAAGTGACACGTTGAAAAGTAAGCAAAAGACCCCCACAACTCGGCAGAGATCAATAAATACGGAAAGTGTCATCGGCCTAAAAACACAAATCTTCAAAGGCAGTAATTGTCCAAAAAGGACCATATATCAAGGTAGACAATGCAAGTGGAATCAAGGCAAAAGGCTATTAATGAGACCCCCAGGCAAGTTATGTGAAAGGACCATCCAAACTGAATTCCTGGCATGGACCAAAGGAAATACTGCAAAACAAAAAAGAGAACTGGCATAACCTACAGCTGGAATCCAGAGTGGGCGAGCTTAAGTAAGCTAATGGACAATGCTTCCAAAAATGAACAGAATCCCAAAGTAATGGGAAACAGCCTTGAGGCGAAACGTTGCAAGCAAGCCTCACTGAAGAGACTGGTATTTCCACACTGTAACTTACAGAGTGAGTCTTGAAGGGACACACACACACACACACACACACACACGTGGTAATAAACACCACAGAGACATAAATAATAGTATCTGAAAGGACTATTCAGAAGGTTTATTTCAGGCTGTCTTACCTGTTCTTTCAGTTAACATTTATTACCTTGCCATGGAGATCTGTGTAATTTACCATTTATGAGAGCAGACCAGGGTGTAAGGTGCACCATTTGGTGCTTGAAATATTGGCTATATGACAGAATAAAGAATTATAAAGTCTGGCAAGGCTCTAGAAATCATCTAGGCTAAGCATCTTATTTTAAATATGAGAAAAATGGAGTAAGAAGTTTGGTAGGCAAGTAGGGATACCATTGAAAAATAATTCATCAGTAAATGTGTTCTGCCATATACAAAGATAAACATACTGAGTGTGAAAGTGATTGAAAGGAGGTGCTTACTCTCCTGAGGTTGTCATGAAATGTACTCTAATTCAGCTTCTTTACTACATTTAGCGTCTCTCCCTGTCCACGTCTCTTGTCTAAAATTTGCATTGTTCAAATTCTCCACAAAATTTTCACCAGACATGTCTCCAAATCCTTTTGACTACATGCAGAAATAAGATCCACCCTCCAAGTACAAATGTTGCTAAAAATGAAGGCAAAATAATAACCATAACTTCAAACATCGAAACTAATTAAATATCATCTCTTCCCATTAACCTTTAGTAACTGACCTATCTCTAACCAACCCCTGTCCCTAATATAAACATACTACCACTCTTGCGCTCTCAAGCGCAGTTGGTTGACCGGGCTCCAAAAGTGTGAGTGTGTATGAGTGATATGTTGTGTGTGTGTACGTGATTTTTGACATTTAACTCTCTGTTGTATGACACGGCACATGTCAATCTTCTACATTGTTGATTGCTTGAAAATAGAGACCTAGTTAAATCACTCTTGTTTTCCAGCACCTTCCTCAGTATCTGCCACACCCAAATTCATATGATCTCATTTAAGTCTCTCACTTCCTTGGTAACAACATCATGGAAGAGATGGGTGCCCTCATTTCCTAAGTTAAGAAGCTGAGTTGGGGGGACCTGGGTGCCTCAGTCAATTAAGCCTCTGCCCTCTGCTCGGGTCATGATCCCAGGGTCCTGGCATCTAGCCCACTGTCAGGCTCCCCACTGCTTCTCCCTCTCCCGCTCCCCCTGCTTGTGCACTTGATTTCTCTCTCTGTGTCATCGAAATCGAATATGTGATTTTTAATAATAATCTTATCTGACTTCCTTTTGGTGTGCAATATTACTGACAACTACTTTCTTCTTGAAATAGCTTTTGTCCTTTGTCATGGCACTCTCAATGAGTTCCCCACCTACTATCAAAGTATTTCTTCTTGGATGCCTGGGTGGCTCAGTTGGTTGGACGACTGCCTTCGTCTCAGGTCATGATCCCGGAGTCCCAGGATCGAATCCCATATCGGGCTCCTAGCTCCATGGGGAGTCTGCTTCTCCCTCTGACCTTCTCCTCGCTCATGCTCTCTCTCACTGTCTCTCTCTCTCAAATAAATAAATAAAATCTTAAAAAAAAAAAAAGTATTTCTTCTCAATTGACTTTATAGTATTTTCCTCTGTTTTTGTTTTATTTTGTTTTTCCCCTTAAATATTGTTGTCCCTTGGGATTGTGTCCTTGCTCACTGATCTCATACTACATATTTCCCTGCACTATTTCACACACCTCCATGACTTCAAGAACCACCAGTACATGGGTGATTTCTAAGTTCATAATTCCAGACACCACCAAGCCTCAGGTTTCCATTTTCAACTGGCTATTTTGGCAGCATATCCCAGAGCCACTTCAAGTTCGACATGTCCAAGTATAAAATTCATGCCCTTACACAGTATTTGGTGTTTTTGCTATCAAATATCAGAAGATATCTCTTTGTGAATTTCCCTCATCTCTGGTTATCTTCTGGAAATCACAATTACTAAGAATATAGGAGTCTGTGTCTATGGGCAGGTATTAATGTTTCTGGGACAGTAATAGGGAAGAATTAAAATGCATCAAGGATCTAGTAGGACAGGAACTTGTTGCAGCCTCTCATATACATTATGATGTCGCTATCTGCAGTATCAGTCAGTTTACGAATGGGGAAGATAAGACCTCTTATGACTTGAAATTTTACGTATGTTTTAAAGGGGAAACAATCACTATCCTGTTAATTTCCCACGTACTTGTTATGTTCCCATCACAGCAAAGCTCTTTCAAGATTTTTTTTTTTTAAGGCTTTACTTATTTGAGAGAGAGAAAGTGAGAGAGAAAGAGAGCATGAGCAGGGATGGGGGAGAGGGAGAAGCAGACTCCCCTCTGGAGCCTGACACCAGACTCAATCCCAGGACCCTGAGATCATGACCTGAGCCGCAGGCAGATGCTTAACTGACTGAGCCACCCAGCTGCCCCTTTGATTTCTTAAATGCTCTTTCCCACCTCTGAGATTTCACATGTGCTTTTCCTTCTGCCTGGAATATTCTTCCCGATCCCTGTCTCTTTGCCCTGCAATTTCCTGATCATTTTCAATATCTGGTTCAAAAGTTACTTTCTCAGACAGAAGATCTTCTACAGCCAATCTAAATCCCACCCATTTTTCCTAACCATGCCCTGTGACCACCCGCTCACTTTAGCACTTATCGCACTTTCCAATGATATATTAATCTGTGTTTTCTTGTTTAAAGCATATATCATTTAGTAGTTTGCAAGCTCAGTGAGTACAAATATAACTTCTTTTTTCTTTTTATCTTCTATAAAACTATTGTTTATTTAGCAGAGCATTGTGCACACATTGTTAAGTAAATGAATATTTTCATAGTTTATATTTATATTGTAGCCACTAGCCATGTGATACTACTTATCTTTATTACTTAAAGTTTTTATTTTAATTCCAGTGAGTTGATAACACACATGATACTATTTAAATTAATATCAGTTAAAATTAAATAACATTAAAAATTCAGCTCCTCTGTCACACTAATCAAATGTTAATACTAATAGCCACATAGCTCCTATGTTGGAGAGTGGACATATGGAACATTCCTATCATCACGTAAAGTTTGAGTAGACAGACTAGTCTACACTAAGCAATTAATAAAGGAAAAGTAACAAATTAAGGACTTATTAGACATCCATATCTAGATTCTATGCATTCTATTCTATTCACTTCTATTTCCTTTAGGGTCCTTAGTCACAAATATTTCTCAATCCAGATGGTTCCTCAAATTATTGCTAAGTATATCTATCCATCAAGTCACTTCTTTTCTAAAAAAAAAAAATTGATAATTTCTCATTGCCTACAGGATAGAGTTTGAACTACTTAATATGGAAACAAGACTTCTTATCTTCCAAATTACCACTCTAATCTCAAATGACATTGCCCCCCATATACACCCCTCCAGTTCCACTTTCAACAAAATTTCACCCTTCTGGAAACCAAATGTATGCTCTTACACTGCCTGAAAGGCTTATCCTTTCCTTTCCTTTCCTTGATGTAGTCCTCCTCCTTCTATAGGATTTGATTTTTGAGCTTCGTCAAATATGCAGTATTCTCAGCTCCTGTCACTTAATATTGTGATTATCGGTTTGTATCTCTATTTCCTTCAGTGTGCTGGGAGATTTCAAAGAAAGGGGACAGCAGTGTACTTATCTCCCAGGGTCTAGTGTATTACTGCATTTTGTCCAGATCTTATATTTTGTTATTATTGAGATAATGAAATAATATAATAATGAGTGGGTTACAGAATTGAAAAGACTCACTCTTATTCTATAAACAATCTTTAATAATTTTTGTGTAATTTTTGCCTATTTCAATGAACCTTCTCCCCACCAATCACAATACACTACACAAATAGTACTATCTTTGACAGGTCAATAAAATGACTTTTACTTGAGTTTAGTAGCTGAAGAGGTAGGGAACACTTAAATTGTCACCAGTTTGGAGGCTAAAGGTCATCAGCTACAAATGGAAACAAATAAAAACAACAAAACCAGAATATTTATAAATATATGAGCCTGTAGGAATATCCTGGTGGAATAAAGAGTATAAAGAACTCCCACATTACTAAAAAGTTCTCTAAACTCAGTAAAGTGTACACAGTTCACTTTTACTTCTCTAACATGATCTCGGACTTCTTGGATCTTTGCTTATATCTATCAAACTCAATTTTGTTTCATAGCATAGACATACATTTGTTATTATTTCTTGAAACTGAAAAGCAGTGTTGTAATAATCCCATGGGGGTTAAAAAAAAAAAAAAAGGAACCAACAGAGAGGAATAATATGTTCTGAATAATGTCAGAAGAACATTTTATGTGAAAATAATATTTAACAGCAACTATGAGGCCAAACAGTTGTTTTCTTTTTAATTAAACTTGTTATTATTTACGGGACGCCTGGGTGGCTCAGTCATTAAGCCTCTGTCTCTGGTTCAGTTGTTTAGCCTCTGCTTTCGGCTCAGGTCATGATCCCAGAGTTCTGGGATGGAGCCCCGCATCGGGCTCCCTTTTCGGTGGAAGCCTGCTTCTCCTTTCCCCACTCCCACTTCCCCTGCTTGTGTTCCTGCTCTCTCTCTCTGTCAAATAAATAAAAAAAAATCTTTTAAAAAATTAAAATATAAACTTCCTATTTTGACATATTTATAAAAAGATTTCAAGTCATTTTACATCTTGTCAGTGAAATCTCCATTTACAAGTGCTCATTTTTTGCCACACTTTAACCCTAAATTATTAAGTAGAGTTCAAAACTGTCAGAGCATGCTGCAATTAAGAAATTTTAGAGATGTATGCAAAACCAAATGTTGTAAACATTTGACGAACGGATCATATGTGTAGTGGAAAATTCTGAAGATGGTACTAACTAGAAACAGTGATTGAGTGAAGAGAGGTAAGAAGGACCTCCATTATATCTTCTTTTTTTAGAGGAAATTCATCCATCACATGTCCTTATTTGATCTCACAATTTGTTAGCTTTTTATCCAAACACAATGGCTTGACAAAATCTTGCTGTGTGGCCTTGAGTTTTTTGTGGTGGGAAGATTCCTGCACTACAATTCTCTCAGCCTTTTTAATTATATAGGAGTTTGTTCATAATTAAAACAAAATGCCCCAAGGCTTGTAGTTGAGTCTCTATCATAATTTTAAAATAAAACTTTATAAACGGGGCAACTACATTTTTCTTCAATATATTCTTCCACCTCTCACATAGCTTTCAGTACATTTAACAATAGAGTACAAATACTATTTTGTAACAGATGATTTTCTATCACATGTGTTAGACCTACGAAGAAATAAGTATTGAACTCCTTCACAGAACACTTGTTATTGGTGTTCATCAGAGAGTGACTTGTAAATCTTTTTTGACATATTTAATGTAGTTCATTTATGTAAATGATGTCAATCCACAGCCCCGCTTTTCAGGGTCGGAATACTGTTGTTACAAAGCATGCTTCAGTACACTAACATGCTACGACTCCTCCAAGCAATGGCCATTCATCTCTAGGCAAGAGGCTTCAAGAGAAATTACTGTGAATTCTTGGACTCTGAAAGAATGAGGATGCTTTTTAGAGAGGTCTGTCCCCTGGGGGTAAAGGGATCAGGGGGAGGCAGCATCAGTGGCTAGGACACTAGGAAAAGAGTGATGTGTGCTTGGCCTCATTCAAAGCCATGTTTTCATTAGCACTTTTAAGCTCTGTGATGGTTTGTATTTCTGTCTCTGAAAGTGTTCAAAAGCCTGAGGGTACAGATGGAGACAAAAAAGTGATCGGCTCAAATAGAAGAAAATGAAAAGTTTGTACAAGACCTAAAAAAAGCTTCCTATTCAGAGTACTTATTAACTTAACAGCTCTTTTTTAATAACAGAGTTTATGAAAGGTGTCTGGCGATTTAAGGAAAGTTATTTCAAGGAAGATAAATCCAACTGAAAAAATAATATATTGAAATCAAAGTGTGAGCCAGGAGCATTACTATTCTATAAAGCTTGTATTCACTCAAATGAGAACTTGAATGGAACAAATGGAAGTGTTTCATAGAATTCTGTTTTCCTATAACTAACATAAAATGGCAATCTTAAAAAATGAATTGCAGTGTTCTTCACAAAAAAAAAAAAAGTTCTGCATTTTGCTTTGTTTTTTCTTCTTATCTCATTCATTCTCAAAGCCTAATCTAGATAAATGGTCTAGAAAATATTTACTATAGTATTACTATAACCACATTTTCAACTTACTCGATCCCTATAAAGATACATAATTTTGCATGTGTGATGTGTTTTCATAAAAATACCAGACCTTATTCTGTCCATGTTTAAGTTACTCCAGTGATTACACTACTTTCAACTTCAAAATCAAATTTAATGTCCAAAAGCATTTTAATTTCCATGGTCCAGGACAATGCAGGGATCTTACCGGGAATAGTGAATACTGGCAAAGGGATAACCTGTCAAAATAAGGAGCAAGCTGCCAAAGAGATCTAAGTCAAACCTGGTTAACAGTTCTTACTGGGGAAAAAAAAAAACAAAAAGCAAAACAACGAAAAAAACCCTAATACTAGAAAAATTTGTATCCTTTTCTTTTCTTTTCACTTTTGGATCGTAAAAACTATTCATGTAAGATAGTGTGAATTTATCTTACCACTTATGAATGATGGACATTGACTTTTACTTCAACATTATATAATTAATTGTTCATACACACACATACATGTTACTTAAGTAAGATAAATATATCTTGCCTTACAAACTCTTCCAACTCGAGAAAGGATGGTCTTATCAGAAGTAGTGCCTTCTTGAGATGATTCACGAAAGAAGAAATATATTTTATCGTCATCTGGATTATAGGTGTCCGGTATAGGGAAAGTTCCGATAAATTTTGCTCCTGTTTGAAAGAAAAGAAGCTATGGATTACCATACGGAGACAACGCATCCAAGATAGCATCATCTTGGGAACAAGGTGTCTTTGAATGGGAAACAACGATCAGCAGAATAAAAAATAAAACACAAAAATATGAACCATAAATGGAATGAGTAAAATGAGACATACCCACAAATATACAGGACATGATACAGAAACATGCATTAGTATGCAGGGATCTCAAACAAGTTCTCTAGGAATTCCAGAGAGCCGGTGAGAACATGACTGGCTGATGTTCACAATTGCTTTAACTCAACAAATTTACCTAGAAAGTCCTTTCAAACCTGGAGAATCTACGATTTTATATTTTCCTTGTATTTGATGGAGTCACTGTTTTTTTGTTTTGTTTTGTTTGGTTGTTTTTTTTTTAATCACAATGTATAGAATGAAGAGCTTAGGGAAAACTAGAAACAACACCCCAAATTTTTATACATCATGATGTTACTTGCCACCTTTTAGGGAAAAGGGAAATTAAAACAACTAATTAATAGAGCTTGGGTTGACTCCCTTGTAGGTTCTGGAGGCACTCTTTGCAGGTTTATATCCTATCTCTCCCACTTATTACACGGTGGCTTTATGTGAATTTTTGTCTTCTTTATGTCTCAATTTCCTCATGCCTAATATGAGGCTATCAATCATCTACCTAATAGGATAACTGATATGATAACCAAGTGAATTAATGTATGTAAAGCACTTGCTATCTGGTAGTGACTGACACACAATAAGGGTTCAATAAATGTTTCAATAAATTTATTTATTTATATTTAATTTATAATATTAATTGTATAATTATTTTTATAATTATAACATTTAATTTTAAATATAATTTTTAAATTTAAATTTTTAAGTTAAAATTTTAAAATTTTAAATAAAATAGAGTTTTATGATTATAATATTAATTCATATTTAATTTGTAATATTAATTATTTGTAAGTGTTCAATAAGTTTATTATTAAATGAATCTTCAGGATGGTAATCATGATTATGAACACAAACAAGAGATTGATAGAAAATTTAGCACATCCACACACTTGTTCAAATAACAGGTAGCTGATAAAAACAAAGTACACATTCTAAACATACTGGCATGGAAAGATGCCCATAATATAGGTCAAATGAAAAAAAATATTAGAAACTCAACTAATCCCTTGGCCCTGCACCAATGACAAGCCAGTTTGGATTACTAATTCCTTGTTTAAAAACTTTGGGGCATTTTCAAGTTTGGGTTTTATAGCATTGTGAATGAACCAAGTGACAGATCTGTAATGAGGTGATACTAATTTGGAAACTGTTCTTTTGATTAAGGCAAAATAGAGAGTATGGTTATTCGAGAAGAAAAGAACCTCAGTGAAGTAGAAAATGGGAGATGCCTGGAGGGAAGCACAGAGCAGTCTTTAGGAAGTAGAGCAGGAAACAAGAGAAGACAAAAAAATTTCAAACCACAACCACCAGCACCATAACAAAAACAAAACAGAAAAGAAGATCAACATTTGCCCTATTGTCATGTACCCCAGGAGTCCCGAAAATCATCTCCTGCTAAAGCAGAGCAGTAGGCCAATAGCCCAGTAAACAACTTTCCCAAGAGCTTTCTTCAATAAACAAAAGTTAATGTTTGATTCCAAGTGATGGGTAGTTCAGTCTTTGACATCCCAGTCAGGCTGGGTCACTGGGGTTTCCTATCCAACCTCTTCTCTGCTTAAACGGGAAACTTTAAGAGGAAAATGAGTGGGAATTATGTGCATGAACTTTCTCTCCTTTGTTCTTTATTATTTCCGAGTTCTTTCCCTGAAGTTTAGAACTCCAGTGGACTCTTACGCTCTTGATAATCTCTCTTTTCATACAGTCCTAGGTTACTTAAAAAAAAAATAATAAAATAAAATAAAATTTAGAAAATCATGTAGGGTTTTGGGGGATGCCTGGGTGGCTTGGTCAGTTAAAGCATCTGCTTTTGGCTCAGGTCATGATCCTGGAATCCCGGGATTGAGCCCTGAGTCTAGCTCTATGCTCAGCAGGGAGTCTGCTTCTCCTTCTCCCTCTGCCCCTTCCCCTGCATGTATGTGCGCTCACTCTCTCTCTCTTTCTCTCTCCCACTCACTGTCTCTGAAATAAATAAATAAAATCCAAGAAGAAAGAAAGAAAGAAAGAAAGAAAGAAAGAAAGAAAGAAAGAAAGAAAGAAAGAAAGAAAGAAAGAAAACCATGTAGGGTTTTGGGGTTTCTGGGTGGCTCATTCCACAAAGTGTCCTACTTTTGATTTTGGCTCAGGTCATGATCTCAGAGTCCTATAATCGAGCCCCACAGTGGGCTCTATGCTCAGCAGGGAGTCTGTTTAAGGATTAGCTCCCTCTCCCTCTGCCCTTCCTGAGCAGGAGCAAGACACAAAAGGGATAAAACTGAAAAGATACATGAATTATAGGAATATGATTGGCTTGTTTTATCTTAACAAATATTTGAACTTTAAAAGGGGATTCACACAAATAGAATTTATCATAGCACTCATATAATTTAAATAAAAGTTCTACATGAAGCATGTCACCCTTGTAACATTTATATCCTATCACTTTAATGATTGAGTTGAATTTATAATTTAAAAAATAACCTTGTAGTACAAATTTACAGTCCTTTCTCTCTAGAGAGGAAATGAGAATTTAGTGATGTGAAACAGAAAATCATTACAGGTAAAAGGAATTCCAGTGTGAGAGACAGAGTTGCTTGTAAAGCTTTCCTCAGATACTCAGATGGGTGAAGTGGTTAGAGGAGACAATTGGTAAGTCTTCACTTGTTTACTGAGTTCAACAAAAAAAATAATTCTATGACAAAGTGGAATGTAGATGGTCTGCAGGGTGACCAAATAAATATGACAATTCCTATTCTCCTTTTGCAGAAATGCACAGAAAAACCTACTTTGGGTATTGAAAATACTATCCAAGTTCAGGTATCACCATTTGAAATGGTCAAAGGTAGAATATGACACCAGTCTACATTCCAGGAATTTTATCTATGATATCAGTGGGGGAAAATAGAGTAAATACTAGCCAATTTGTATTTCTTTCACCTTTTAGCTAATATACAATACAGATGATCAATAGATCCTAGATGTTCATAGATAGATAATCACTTACATTCAGTGACTGTTGATTTTATTGGATTCTCTTTTAAATGTTGGTTCTAAGTCCTATAAGTCAACCATTTTGGAGTACTGTGAGAAAACTGAATGATGGGGATTTTGAAGCCAAATGTTTATTATAGGAAGAAATCTAATTATGAAAAATGAGGTAGTATCAAACAGTACTCTATTGTGTGATTTCAATAATAAGCATACTCATGAGGAAAAAATAAATGCGTTTCAAGAATATAGAATATCTTTCTTGCAGATTCAATTGAGGTCCTGTCTTAGAAGAATATTAATGCTAGTATTTTAGTATAGAAACTCTTTCTTGAGTTGCTGCCAAGTTTGAGTAAAAATAGTTATCGTTTAATCAGTGTATGACATGCACAGTTGTTGCATTAAATAATTTAAAATCATAACAATAGACACCTGGGCTTTATTACAATGGCACATTTTCCCCCTTCGGCATTGAAAAGACATGCTCTAATGGGGATAGAGTTTAAAATCATGCATTTTCACAAATGAGCTATTAGTATGACATGTAGAGGCACTGCCTAGTGAAAATGGCATCAACCCACG
Organism: Mustela nigripes; assembly: GCF_022355385.1. Taxonomy (NCBI): domain Eukaryota; kingdom Metazoa; phylum Chordata; class Mammalia; order Carnivora; family Mustelidae; genus Mustela; species Mustela nigripes. The sequence continues at coordinate 77,813,467 of NC_081560.1, read as the reverse complement.
GAGCCTGCGATATGAGTCACCAATCTCTTTGCACCAGATGAGCACACCCACACCGTGAATTAACAAATAGTGACTTCCTTCCTTTCCTTCACTTCTTGCAATATCTTCTCACTATCCCTTTTAAAAAATGTTACCCTTTCAGAGTGGAAGGAGAATTTGCAGACAACAGAATTCTCCAGGAGAATTTCAATGAAACACAACTTTCAGTGAAAACTGCCTCCATATGTTAAAAATAAAAATTTAAAACAGAAGTTCTCATCTACTCCAGCAAAGAAAATAAAAACATACGCATCAGAGGCATCATTGTTTGTTTTCATTTTCCAAATGGTCATCATACTTCTAAGCTTTACCCTAAAATTCTCATGAAAACTCAACTGTATTTGAGTAACCATTCAGACTTGTATCTACATTCCCGTTTCCTGATGGTTCTAAGATTAAGTTGATTAAGAAAAGTGAGAAAGAGAAGTGTGGAACCATCCAAGACTTCATCCAAAACCGCCCATAGTACTGCATCTTCGCAAGTTTTCATCCTCCTGGTGAGGTATTTAGCAGACGGATTGGTCTCCCAAAGAAGAGGTCGGTATTCACACTTCTTAAGGTTACTGAACCTGGATTAGACAAAGTCCTAGAGGAATTCTGACAAGGATCCTTGGACTGGTAAGTGAAGAGGATAGCTGATCTTGCTCTGGCTAATTTTGGACAGGGCAAAGAACAAAATACGGGATACACACAAGCATTAAGGATTTTATGGATTTAAAAAAGATTTACATAAGAAGTGTGTAAATCTGGAGATTCACAGACCTGTACTCCTGGGGATAAAAATACATTATATGTCTATTAAAATAAATAAATAAATTAATTAATTTAAAAAAAAGATTCACATAAGATCATACTTTTTAAAAGGTTAATTATTTAAACACACTCAATTGCAAATTTAATTTAATTCTTACATTTCACTTAATCTAAATGTAATATTGCTTTACAATTACAAGAGTTTAGTGAATCTCAAACATAAAATTATCATTCTAAACTAAAAGTGGAAGTACAGAGAGGAAAATTTAACAGGAAGAAAACCTTTCAAACTGTCTAACCAGAAATACATAATACAATGATGTTTTACTGTATAGTAGAAACTGATTTGACATTGACCCCGACTCCGTCATTTGAAATATCGAATATCTGTCAGTTCTTTCAACCTCGCAACAATTTTATGAGACCAAGGCATGAGTTTCACATACATCTAAGTGAACAGTAAAGAAAATTTATACTTTTGTTGCATTATTTGATTGTGAGCTACTGCACACAGTTAATAAATAAGTACCCTTTTGACCAGCACTGTCTAATAGAAAAATCCTGTGATGATGGAAATGTTTTACATCTGTGCTGTCCAACATGAGAGTCCCTAGCCCACGTGGCCAGTGAGCACTTGAAATATGCCCAGTATGTCTAAGGAACCAAATTTTAAATGCATTTAATTTTAATTAATTTAAATGTACATGTGGCTAGTGTCTACTCTATTAGTGCCACTTCAAAGCAAGTAGTCTACATCAGTAACTGGTACATCAGGTCCAATGTTAAGGCAGAAATAGCCTCTATTCCCGTAACTGCCACCAGAAGGGCAGTCAAACTTGTGACTCAAGAGATAGGGTACACTACTGCTTTCCGAGGTTTGGTACTGGAATGGAAGGCCAGGCTTGGGGATAATAGACCTGGACACACCTTCTTCATGTTATCTTAGTTTATGGAATATGAGGTTGAATAAGATCATGTCTATGATAACCTTATTCCCAGTAATCTTTGCAGTTTCCCAATCACTGTATTTTGTTTCCCCGTCCTCCTGATTCCAGCGAGATGATCCACTGACCTCTGTCTTGGGACCCCAGGGTAACTCTATCTGGAAAATGGCCACTTCTCAGAATGGAAAACAGAAATGCTTCCTAAGCAAGTCAATCTTTTGCCTTAGCCAATCAAGTACTTCCTCATTATAAGAAACTCATATAGTTTCTATAATTTCTCCCTTGCTGTGCCCTAGTTTCCACGAACTGAGAAGCTCCTTGGCTGAATGGGTCTCCTGAAACATCATGCTCTTCTAATTCTGGGCTGCCTGTCCATTAGCAAACAGCTGATCTGATGTTCTCACTAACCCTGACTTCAGAGATTTTGCCACGGTCTTCCACATCACTTACCCAACCACATGTTCTCTCTCTGCTCTAGCACCTGCAACCAAACCCACATCCTCAGTTTGCTATTGCACAACGTAGTATGTAGGCACAGCCTTTGTCTGTAAATAAGGGTCCAGGAGCAGGGGATGTGCAGTCAAAACAACAGAATTTAGGCCGATCATAAAATATATCCTAAAATGTCAAGAAAAAAGTATCGAGAGCAAGAAAGACATTCCTGACTTTCAACCCCACATCTAATAGCTATCTGTGCACGGTATATATGACTTCTAGTCTATCCCCCATATGTAAAGTGGGAATAGTAATTCTCTCAGGATTATACCGGTAAATAAAATAATACTTTAAAAGTGCCTAAAATAGTGATATTATACAAAATAAGTTTAAAGCAGAAGAGATTAGCGACAGGAAAGTGGATTAACAAAGAATAAAATAGTGGCAAGAACCCAGAGATCAAGTGATGATGAGCTACAGAATGATGGTGGCCATGGAAACAACAAGGTCGATAGATATTTTGGCGGAAGTAAAGGCCCTAGTGATAGATAAGATAAAAAGGGTGGGGGAGAGGAAGGAATAAAAGATAACTTCAAGGTAAATGGGTGGATAATGTTTAGAAAGTTAAGATAGATAGAAGTCAGGAAACTGGTGTTGAATGGCAGGTTCTAAAGGGAAAATAAGATAATTTAAATTAGATTCCAGGGATTTTAGATTTTTACATATTTAGTTTTTTACATATCTCTATCTGTATCAGCATATATTTAAAGAAACTCAAGCAAAGGTTCACAACTTAAACAACTTGTAAAAAATAACCAAAGCCCCCCTTGTGGCACTATCAGGGTGAAGGCTTAGATCTCTTTATTCACATATGAAACATCAGTTTCTTTCTTGTGAACTGGAAGGAAAATATAAGACACACAAATAAATATTTTTAAGGGCTCTGAGTTGCAGAAAAAAGGTTTGGAAATATAGTTTCAGGAAACTTGAACACAGGAAACAGTTGGGAATCTGAGAGTGGATGAGCTCACAGAATCATGAAATGCAGAGAGAAAGAAAAAAAAGGTGGTCAATAGTTAATAAATGCTTATCAGATGTCAGTGGACCACAGAGCCTTTGGTGTTTTAGTGCCACCTCCTGTCTTTTTTACCATCAAGAATAGTGACTATGATGGTGATGACAGCATCTACTCTGAACTCTTAAAATTGTCTTCCATTAGATTTCCCAGTATCATCTTCCCTATATGATCTAATTTAATCCTTAGAACACCCTGTGAATAAATACTATTACTATGCCAAATTTTTGACAAAACAATGTAGACACAGAGAAAGGCTTGACCAAGTTCACAAATAAGTGACATTCAGGATTTAAACCTACATTCTTTAATTCCACAGAAACAGAGCTGTGATTCTTGTCTAAACTAGGACACTTTCGAGAGATACAGAACATTAGAGGTAGACTGGAAATATGAGGGCATATGGGTCATATGGTCTCCTGGCCCGTAATCACTAAGCATTTTGCTTTGACTGTCTTAGAACCACAAATGTTAGTTTTCCTAATTCTTAGTCCTTTGCTTGCATTCAGTAATCTTTGCACTAAGACTTTTCTACTTTTTTTCTTCCTTTTTCCTTTCTTCCTTTTTACTGACTTCTTTAATCACCAAGTTCCTTCAGTATCCATCCCTTCTCTTGAATTCCGTCCTCATAGCCTTGGATTTTTCTATCCCCAAACAAATATCTTCTATTTAAAATATTTGTTGCTGTATATTCTCACATCCATCTCCACTGGCAATACCTCTGTTCTTGTCCCGTATTTTCCTATTTCCTTGCTCTGGCTTCTTTCACTATCCCCATTCTCTTCTAGTGTTCTCGTCATGCTAGTGTCAGTTACCTTTATAAAAAACAAAGATCTGCTTCCCTGATTAAGACCATGGTATGGATGAAGGGGTAAGAAGGCACAAACTTCCACTTATAAAATAAGTCCTGGGGATGTAATACACAGCATGGTGACTATAGCTAATATACTGTATTGCATATTTGAAAGTTACTAAAACAGTAGATCTTAGAAGTTCTCATCACACACAGAAAAATACTTGCAACTATGTATGGTGACGGATATCAAATAGACTTTTTGTGATCATTTTGCAACATATACAAATATTGAATTATTATATTTTACCCTTGAAACTAATATAATGTTATGTGTCAATTATACTTAAAAAAAAAAAAAACAACAACAAAAAACTAGGCCATAGTTAACTTCCCTGTGGTGTCAGGATAATATTTACAGCTTTCCAGTCCCAACTCCCACTCTCTCCTCCTAATGATTCCAGTAGCCGTCATCTGTGAGGTCAGTAACCCTCCCTTGTCATCTTTGTAAACCCAGGAGTAGAACAGCATTCATTATACCAAGGGTCCTCAAAAGTTGTTACTAAATAAACCAACTAAAGTCTTCCTTTGTGATCCTTTTCACACAGCATTAGAAACATGCTAGTCAAATAATAGTTGAATAAAGATTTCCGACATTATTAATTCTGCAATGCCATTGACTTCTAAATGGACCTGTCATTGTTAAGGGATAAACAGAATAATCTCTGAAAAGAGTAGCAATTTAATGACATTTGCCATCCCAAGATAAAGAAATACAATCTATACTTCATTTTAAAGCCATATGTATATCTTGTTACCTAAACAGATATGGGTAAGTTTTTCTATTTGGTAAAAATCCATGGAGTCACTCTCAAACCAAGTATTTCCACAAAAACCTCACAATGCTCAAGAAGATAGTCTTGTCCTGACTGAGTGTAGAGAAATTAATGAGAAATCACATAATTTGGGAGATATTCTAAATTTGTCTTCCCCATTAATAAGGCTCTTCTTAGGTCAAGGGAGAGCCCATTGTTGTGTAAACAAATGTATCTGGAGGTTCAGACTAAAGAGATGTTTTAAAGTGTTTTTCCCTTCTGTTTATGTTGTCACTGCTTAAATGATACTGAGAGATGGAGAGATAGCCCCTAGGAAATGTCTACCAAGGCCTCCTGCACTAAAACCCAGTATTTATGGTGGGAACGAGAAATGTTGTTTGCTTAAATGGCAAAATGTTATGTGATTCTGCCACGCTATATCGCAATAAAGTCCTATGATAATTAGACAACATTAGACTACCATGATTAAATCTGACCTGCTGTAAGGAGAACATAAGCAAACAGTAATTAATTAATTAGTCAATTAATTCATTAGTGGCTTTCTTAAAACTCAGAATACTCAGAATAAAAAAGTCCCCAGATAAACTAATGTCAATATTAATACGCTTAAAATTTTAGAGGGACATTCAACCCAGGTATAAATTACTTTTAACCAAAGAAGTTAGCATCACAACCTACCCCCTTGTCGATAGTATTTGGCTTAGTCATTAAAAAACAGACTTCAGGAGAAAGATCGCCAACTTGAGCCCCAGGGTCTATAAGTGACCCGTTATAAGAATTTGACCAAATTTCTCAACCTCACTCTGTTTAGTCATCTGTAAAAGGCACATAATAAGAATGCATACCTCATATGTCATTGTGGACATTTAAAGGATCAATTAGAGCATGGAACAGCATCAGGACAATAGCACACTCTCAGTAAGTGTCAGCTGTTATTATTATATACACAACAGGTCCTGGGGATTTGTCTTAGAGGGAAATTAATCAAATGTATTTTATAATGTTAAGCTAAACCACTTATTCCCAAACACATCTGAATGAGTAATAATGAGTTTCTTATCTACCCAAAAGCAAAGGCAAAAAAAAATGAAAAGAGAAAAGCACTAACCATTGAGCCAGTAGTGCTCTGAAATGTCAGTTCTGATGTAATGATGGTCGTGAGTAGGCCCAAGGGACCGCGTGAATGCCGTGTCTTTGCCAAGGAAATCAGATGCTGTTCCAGAGTAGAGGTACTCATCTGAGAGGGAGAAGAAAATACACAGGACTTCTATGAGTACAGCAGCAGATACTACTGGCAATACACTAATTTCATGGCATGAAACCAAAGGCGTTCCTTGCTTAATATGAAAAGATACTGTTTCTTTAAATTTTACATTCAAATTTTGAAAAATCTGTAGCGTCAAAGACCGGATAACTCAATGAACTTTGGTATGTTGATGCTAGAGACCTGAAGATAAAAATGGCCAAAGTCTTCAGAATTCATAACTGCATATGCATTAGCTTCTCTTATGAATAAGCTCTTCCTCCTTTCTCCTCTCCCCACAAATAATTCAAAGATACACTATAATTAGGAGTTTGCCTTTGTAGCAGCCCCCAAAAATTACTAAAAAGTAAATGCCATAATGAGGAATGGATTGCGTAATTAGTATTTACTTAACCGACACAACCTCAATGACCACAACTTTTCTCTGCCTAACCTCTGCTGAAAGGGAGCTTTCAGCATTGAAGTCATTCTTGGTAATTATAACATGTTGCATTCCTTGTAGCTAATCACATCTCTAATGGTTCTGATAAACAGGAATTCCTGAAAAGAAAAAGATGTGGCTATTACTGCATACCGAACTTCTTTGTCCTGTTATTTATGTAAAATGCATATCCATGTGTTGCCAGAAAGAGAGAAGTGGGGGTGGGGGTGGGGATGCAGAAGAGAAAGAGCAGGGGAGGGAGAAGGATGGGGAGAGAAAAGGAAGAAATGGGGGAAGAAGGGGAATAGAAAAGGATTGAGGGAGAGAAAGAGGGGTGTGGGCCACTGTTCCTTAATGCTAGTGGGCACTTGGAGAGGAGAGAGACAAGAATGCTGTCCCTACGTTGGAATATATTGCCCTTTGAAAGCTATGCTTCTATTTTAAGAAATCCTTACTTATAGTCAACAACGTTGAGTACACCTAACAGACAAAAAAAAAAAAAAAAAAAAAGACTAATTTCTACAGAACATTTAGATTTATAAATGGCCATGTATAAGAACAGTGAAAGACACCGTTTTATCACTAAAATCCAATTTTTTTCAGAAACATTATCTTTAAAATTCTGACTTTTTTTTTTTTTAAAGATTTTATTTATTTATTTGACACAGAGAGAGATCACAAGTAGGCAGAGAGAGAGGGAGAAGCATGCTCCCTGCTGAGCAGAGAGTCAGACGCAGGACTCAATCCCAGAACCCTGAGATCATGACCTAAGCTGAAGGCAGAGGCTTAACCCACTGAGCCACCCAGGCACTCCTAAAATTCTGACTTTCTATAAGTGATTGAGATATTTCCTGAATCTTCTGATTACATCCATCTAAATAACCTGTTATTCAACTATTTGAGTCAACCAATCTAAATAATGACAGGAGTCAATTTCCAAAGGAAAAAAAACAAACAAAACAAAACAATACACAGAAGAGAGAAATCCAGTTAGGTAAAATAAATATAGATTGGTATTACTTCCTTCTCTTAAAGCAATCTCCTAAAATTAATGGTAAATGATAATATTTCATTTGTGGAGCAAATTTTTAAAAAACGGAAGAAAAAAATAACAACATCAAAAAGGCATTACTTGGTAAGAGTTTGAAACAAACTATTCATTTGAAACATAAAAAACTATAGATATTTGAACATATTGTCCAAAAAAAAAAAAAAAAGTGTGTGTTTCAACCTAAAAACTCTATCTGTAGACCAGGCTTTAAAACTGTCTTTGTATTTAAATCACTTAGGGATTTGTAAGAGGGGTCACTGATGCCTGCAATCCATTGTTTTTATTAAGGCTCTGTCAACCCCACTTGACAGATCAGAATCCCAAATCATCTATCTCACTTTCTGAGGATAAAGACTAAACATCAGTCATACGATTTTCAAAACACACAAAAACACGCACGCTTTCACTTCAAAGGAAGATCACTAGTTCTCACTAAGTGAAAATTAAAATGTCATGGTACTTCACTCTTACCGTCTATTCAAACATTTGATAGACAAGTTCAATAAAAAGAGAGTAAAGTCATGAACCAAACCAAGACAAAAGGGATCCTTATAATGTTGGACTTCAGACCACACAGCACTGCCTTCTTTAAACAGGACAGTCACCTCACAAGCGAATTTAAAATGTAGACAAAGCAAGAGAAGACTGAATGTGCTAACAAAAATTTCGCATTGAGGGAAAAGGTGTTATCACATTCTATTATCTGTATTTTATATTACCTGTATTCCACCATTTGTTTTATTAGTTTATCTGCTACATCTTATTATTAATCCTTGCACTCAAATCTTCAGCATATTTTGTAACCTGTTATGTTTAAGGAATTGCTAAATTTAACTTCCATAGAAGCCAAATAGGGACATAGCTTCGTATAAGAAAATCTAAGACATCGAAATAAAATTATAGAATAAGAAAGTATGTGTCGTTTGCATTAAAAAGAATTCAACCTGAAGTTCATTTAAAAACTGTGTAGAGCGGGGCCTGGGTGGCTCAGTGGGGTAAGCATCTGCCTTCAGCCCAAGTCATGATCTCAGGGTCCTGGGATGGCCCTGCGCTGGCTCCCCGCGCAGTGGGGAGTCTGCTTCTCTTGCTCTCTCTGCCCTTCCCCTCCTTGTGCTCACACACTCTCTCTCTCCCAGATAAATAAATATAGATTTAAAAAAAAATTAAAACTGTGTAGAAATGAAGGATTTGCTTGGTCCTCCGCTGAGGATAAGGATGCTAAATATAGAGATACGGCACTAAAATACTATAATCAAAAAGCCCGTGAAAGAGTAATCCCGGATAATCTTTAACTCAATAAGAAAATGTGGTTCAGTCCACACAAACCTTTTCAGAAAACCACCTAAAAGCGAGACCTGCCTGCCATTGATCTTACCTGTCATTACTGAGGCAAAAGGCTGCTGAGGATCAAAAGGACATTTCAGTCTGCCAGACTCCAAATTCTGTGTGTCTAGTTTGAATATAACTTCCTGTTAGGAGAAATATTAACACAAGTGAGGTTTTTTTTTTTTTGTTTTTTTTTTTTTTTTTTTAAAGAGCAGAATCAGCAAGAAGATAGGAGATAAGAACGAAATTCTAACTCATTAATTCAGCAAAAACTGATTGAGCGTTTAGCACAGGCATCATGCTGGGCTCCTTAATCTTCAGCAAATATTATTTCTGGCAAGGCTCAATTCCCAGGTTTTGGTCTGTGTTTGCCCCAAGTAGTACTGATAATACTGAATGAATTTTTCAATCGGAAGCAGTGATCTAACCATCAATTCACTAAGTCTGGACCACTCTCATTATCAAAATCACCAGCAAGCACACATATTTCTTAAGGCTAATAACAAATTTATTAAGCCCCATGAGCTAATTTCCTCATCTAAGAAATGAATTTATAGGGCGCCTGGCTGGCTCAGTCCGTTGAGCATGTGACTGCTGATCTCAGGTTCATGAGTTCGAGCCCCATGCCTTCGGCTCAGGTCATGATCTCAGAGTCCTGGGATCGAGCCCCGCATCAGGCTCTCTGCTCAGTAGGGAGCCTGCTTCCTCCTCTTTCTCTGCCTGCCTCTCTGCCTGCTTGTGATCTCTCTCTGTCAAATAAATAATAAATAAAATATTAAAAAAAAATAAAGATTTTATGTATTTATTTGACAGACGGAGATCACAAGTAGGCAGAGAGGCAGGCAGAGAGAGAGGGGGAAGCAGGCGATTTGGGGCTTGATCCCACGACCCCAAGATCACTACCTGAGTCAAAGGCAGAGGCTTAACTCACTGAGCCCCCCCAGGTGCCCCTAAGGATTACTTAAAAAAAAAAAAAAGAAAAGAAAAGAAAAAGAAGAAGAAGAGGAAGAAATGAAATTACTCTAAGAATTATATTTTCATTACTATTGTGGTTTATTTACTCATACATTTGCAACTTTACCAAAATAGGCCTTGTGACACAAAATAGGCCTTTGTGATTTTAGAGACATAAAATCATTCTAAGGCAGGCAGTTCATTTACAGATCTGTTGATAAATGTGGGCAAAAAAAAAAAAACAACAACAACAACAACAAAAACCCTGTTGTAGTATTTTCACTATTATGAAAACACTGTACACATTAAAACCACATAGTTATTTTGGCTGAAATATCTATTTTTATAATAGTGGCCACAGACAGAATGACATTGGCAGACTTTTAATATTCAGGAAAAAATAACATCTTAAGTTGAACATTCCAAGAAAAATATGAATGTATAATGAATATGGCCCCATGAGTTTGAGTGTTTCATAACAATGACAACACTACCACCCAGCAGAAAGGCTGATGACTCACCCTGCACATGCGTTAGTTAGAGAAATCCAGCATTTCAGAAATGTTCTCTAGATGATGTATCTACCAAGTTATATCAGGACACACGAGTAATAAGAAAGGAACACTTAGTGCTGCTTATCGAGAAAGTAAGCAATGAAGCACAAGGGATAGAGGGAAACGGATTGTTTGCCATAGTGTGTTGTCGTTTCAGATTTGTTTCTTCTGAACAGAACCAATAGCAAGGACCACCTTTTAAAAAAGAGGAGTGAGAGTAATTTAAATTGCATGACTGACAATGGCTTTTTCATAATTTTAAGTAAATGCACTTTAATGTTAACAGGAATAGTGCCTGCAGTGAATAGGTACTAACTGTGGGCCGGGGAAATTTATGTACATGGTCTCCGAAATCCTTGCCATAAGCCTAAAACTGTAGCTACTTTAAGAATTCCAGCTTTGCAAGTGGAATACTGAGGATGGAAGGGGTTAACTATTTTGCTCAGCATCATATAGCTAGTAAGAGCTACAGCAGTAGCTTGAACTCTCAGGGCTGTCCCCAAGTTCATGCTGTTAATGAATCTCACCTCAGAGTTTCAAACTCATGGATTTAAAAAAGTGTTGAAATCAATTTATAGACTCACCATGACCATGTCATATGATCATGTCCAAGTGTGTTTAGTTAGAACAGGCCAGCTAATGACAAGCTGCGATAGGAGCCTTGGCACGAAAAAGGTACAGTGAGAACCCATTTAGGGTGTGCTTCCCAACTGGGAATGGGGCTAGAGAGACGTCAGGAAAAAAACACCTGTAGACAGTGGCTCTTATGTGTGTTTAAATATCACTAAGGGCACATTATTTCCCACGGGTCATGTTTGAACTGTGGACTCTAGAGCCTATAATGGGATATTGTAATGGGAAAAAAGTAAACTGAAGCCCAGTGTGCCAGAGAAGGAAAGACGAAGAAAATAGGAGAATGTCACAGTTGATGAAGAGTACGAGATAAACCCTCATCATTGTACAGACTTCTGTTTTTAAGGTGCAACATTTCATTACATTCTAAAGATAAGCCCATAACACTGATATCTTGAAGTCTTAGGACAAGTTTTCCCTTATAATTTCCCAGAGAAAGGAACTATGAGGAAAGCAAGTTTCCTTAAACCAGAGTCAAGGACACTAAGAAGAAAATTTTGTAAAAAATAATGGTTGACTGAGTGGACTTTGGGAGATAAACTGACTGAATTACAAGGCACTCATTTTTGAGATAACTTCAGTTTCATAAGAAAATTCCTCCAGCATAATTAATTACATAAGATGTACCAACGTGTATTGTTGAAGTAAAGAGATGAGCGTGATAGGAAACATGTAATCATTAGAGCAATGAGGCAAATTATTGTTAATACCACCCCCACTTAAAGATGAGATTTCTGGCAGAAGAGGGGAGATCCCAGAGGAAAAAACATACCTCCAGTGTAATTATTAAACAAATATCAGGCATTGCCAGTATCACAGAATAAATGTATATATTTACACACAAAGAATATATACATACATATATATATATATACAACCCACAAACACCTACACACGTATGTACCCGTACACATATATACACACAATTTACACATACATACGCATGTATACATACACTGCAGACATTATTTTTACACGAAGTTCCCATACACACTTATAAAATCCTTGCCTTGCTGCCTTTCACGCTCCTATTGCCTCGCATGGCTCAACAGTAAGTAGTAAGTGCCTGGAATGAAGCAAGTGCTCTGCCAAAGCCCATACAAGCATTTTCTCATTTTATCCTCCAAATAATTCTGTGTGATAGTTACTATTATCATCATCCTCATTTTGCTGAATAAACAGACGCTTTTGGAGTTTATGCAGGGCATGTAAGTCTACAGAGCTGGTAAGTGACTGAAGCCATAATTCAAACTCTGGCTCCCCAGGCTCCCAGATTAGCTGCTGACAACTGCCCTGACGCCTGCCCTGGAATCTGGATCCAACCAGCTGCTTGGCATGACCTCCCTGAACATTTCCCAAACGCAAAACGTACAAAACTCACTCACTGTTTCCCTCGCAAACTTGTTACTATTCTCACCTCAGTAACACCGCTCTCCAACTCACTGCCAAGGACAGAAATCTGGGATTCATTTGAGCTTTTCTCCTCTTTCCTCTCACTGCCCCAGTATTCCCCAGAAGGGGGACTTCCTACACTTCCCTTCTCCATCCCTCATGTATACTGCCGGTCCCTCTTTCCAGCCACTTCAGGAGCAACCTTATCTACTTGAATGTGGGAGATCCTTCTGACTCTTCTTGGAAGAGCAGTGAATTCCTCACTGAAAAACATTAACGATCTTCAAGCAGTGTAGCCCTACAATTACCTGACTCCTGATCGGTGGAAAACTCATCAGGCTCCCATCGCAGCTCACCCATAATTCTCTGAGTCACAGAACATGCATATCTGACTGCCCCAAGCCCTCTTGACAGTCCCAAGCTAGGTAATTAGCTCCATCTAAATTCCCTTTCAGCCCTCGTGACTTTTAGGAGTTAGAGAACACTATGTGCATCCCTCAGCAAGTTGTGAGTTTGGCCTTTAGCCTCAGGCCTCCCAACACATCCACGCTGTGGGGCTATCTAATATAATTACACCCTATGCTACGAGCTACTGTTATATATTACCCTTCATCAAAGCGAGGCGAGCGAACATTATACCAGCAACAAAGAATGATGGATTCAAGTTGCCAAGTCTCCTAGTGGTTCAGAGATTTAACTATGAGGGTTGTTTTATTTTCAAACAGTTGAGAATGGGCTGGTTAGACAAGTTGGTTAGAGAGGAAAATTAATCCAGCCACAGCTGTGGGTTTGATCTCTGCATGAATCAGTTAAATCAATGTAAAGAAACCTGTTCCATAAGCCCAGACTTTACTTTCAAACACACAGCCAATTATCCTGCAAATATGTGTGGTTATTCACAAGTGGTATATACATAAACATAAGGATGACAGTACAACCCATCAAACCCATACAAAGAAACAATTTAGAGTATGTACTCTAAAGCCCAGTTGGGCATGCTTGATCTAGAGACAGCTTTGGTTCAATTCCTTGCCAAACCACTTATTAGCTGGATGATTTTAGGCATGTTATTTAATTCCACTGAGACTCCATTTTTACTAACTTGTAAGTTGGGAGTTATAAAGGTACTAACTTCAATTAAGAACTTTGTGAAATTTCAAAGAGACAATCCATGTAACGTGCCTGGCACAGTCCAAGATGCAAAGAAGTCACTTTAATGTATTAGCTATTCATTAAATTACTGAAATCTACATGTTTGCCATTTATTAAAATGTTCATTGATAGCTGGAATATAGTACTCTTAATTTAGTGCATCTTTATTTGTACTACGGCAATTTGGCATGGCAGAAATAATGAGTTCAGTGTGCTAATGACTATATAATTTTAAGAAAATAATTAAAATTCTCTGGACTTAGCGTGCACCACTGTCACCGTATGTAACAGGTCAAATTTGCTGGACGGGAAAAATGAAATTATTTATAAGATACAATTCCACTGCGAGGTTGTGTGGGATTTGGATTTTTACTAAGAGCAACCAGTATAGACCTAATTACAATGGAAACTCAAGAGAAAATAAAGACATACATGGAGCCCATAGAAAACAAACACTTGAAACATTTTACACTTTTAATTTTGATCATCTCATTAAAAAAACTTCTAATAAAAAACTTTTTATTGGGTAGATAAAGTGTGTAATCAAAATGACAATCTATAAGGTGCCTGGGAACCTGAGTTCTTATGATTCATAAACTATATGATACACACTTTATATTCAAATCTGCCTGTTTTATGTCAAAGACATTAAGTGACAAGATATTATAACTAATTGTTTTCATGCTATTTCATTATATTACCTCCTTGTAGACTCCAAGATCAATATAACCACATATTGGATGAAATGCTCCAGTTCCACACACATAAAGATGAGTTTTGTTATAGGGTTGAAGTACACGGATGAAATTTGCACATTCTGTCTATTGGACATAAAAAAAAATTAAAGCATTAGCACGCGATTCACGTTTTTGAAAAATTATCATTCATACCACCTGTTTTCCAAGTAGATAAATCATTAAGAAAAACAATAGAAATGAAAATGATTTATAAGACATGCTTAAATATCTGACTTAGCGAAAGAGGCAAAACAAACTAGAAACTGTGGCTTAAATGAGTGACTGAAGCTTTTTTGAAGTTTTACAGGTGTTGAACTAATCAGAAAGCTAGAATGCACATCTCCACGGTATTCAGCAGGGCCTAGAGAATGGATGTCAACAGAATGAGATATCCACACCTTCTTTCAGGAATTACCTAAGAACAAAACCTGTCATGTTCTCATGTTCCCACATTTTTATCCCGCATAGATCCTACTGTTGACAACATCAACCGTCTCAGCTACACTGAACAAAACACAAACACACTTGTGTATTCCCATGTATGTATTCCATTCTTATTGGATGGAATGCCCTACCACTTTATTCCCATCTATTTTCAATGTTACAGAGCATTTAAGATTTAATTTATGTTTATTTCAAGAGTCTTTTGTTTTTCCCACCCATTTTCTAACACCAAGTCAAATTTTTAAAGGGATTTTTATATTTCTGCCCATTTTGCATGTGCTTGGTCCTAAAAATATATCTTGTATTATTATTTTTACTTATCTTGATTCCAATCTATATAAAATATCAATATCCCTGTGGCTATTCAGATTTTAGAGTGAAAACCTATGCCCGCCTATTTGTCGTACAGAGTTCCTAGTCTCTAGGATTTTCGTGGGCCAGGTAGCCTTGCAATTTTATGTCTCAAGAATTCATAGATCCCAATTAATAAAATGTGCACATTCTAACGCAGAAGAATGTTACAATGAATTAATGGTATCTTCTGTTCTCTGCTTTCCTATAAACAAAGCAGTTGCTTAAAACTGCCTGAAGGGACCGTATCATTATCGGTCTCCAAGAGAGCTACACAAGTCAAGAAAGTTTCTTTCACAGATAGGCAGACTTAGTCCTCTTGAGGCTGGGCGGGGGGTGGGGGGGTGGGAGTGGGGGCACTTCTAAGAATGTGCAAATTACACTATAGACATCTTTATTATCTTGAATATTTTCATATATTTTGTGTATGTTCTCAAACATTCATTATATGCAGTCTCTTAAGAAATGAACACTTCAAATTCACTAAGACAGTTTTCTGGCAAATAGTCTTGTTTAACAAAATCCTTATTATATCAGTTTTCACCTTTCTGTCAAGGTGTTTGATGGAGAGAATTTATTTTCTGTTTGCACAAAGGCACCACGGGGTTCTAGCTTCATATTCTTTAACATCATGTTAGGCAATCTCCAACGAAAATCGAATTCAGATAGTACATATGTCATACTCATGACTTAGAACAAATTATAGAGACACAGTAATATGAGAAAAGCCAAGGCAAAGGGTTTAAAAATGTCTGTGGTCACCAGATCAACTGTAATGACGGCTTCATCACTAGAATGAGAGGTTTTAAAATTCTTCAGCTTTTATTTTACTCACTCATGCTCACTGAAGGAACTTTTATTTCTTGGTCGTCCCCCTCCCCTCCCCGCCTCACCATGAAGCCCTTTATACAAGGGTGAGATCTATACCAGGAACAGGACACAGGGAGGGGAAGAGTAGAATTACACTGCTGGAGTGAGGAGGGACTGACTCGCTGCCCATTATTTCATCATTTTTAAAAAAGCTATTTTAACAAATAGTCATAGAATTTAGAGGGTAATTGTGATGAAGGGAGCACATGTGTCCTCTAAAACTCAGGGGTTGAAACCCTAAGCCCCGCAGTGGGATGGTAACAGGAGGTGGGGCCTTTTGGAGATAATTAGCTTTCCAAAAAGACCCCGAGATGAGGATCATCATGATGGGAAGAGACAGAACTCTCTTTCTGCCTTTATCCCCCTCCTTCCCTTTCTCTCTCTCTCTCCCTCTCTCTCTCTCTCTCTGTGCCAGGTGAAGATAAAACAGGATGATGGTCATCTGCAAGCCAGGAAGAGAATTTTCATCAAGCACCCAATCTTTTGGCACATTGGTCTTGAACCTCCCAGCCTCCAGTACTGTGAGAAATAAATGTTTGTTGTTTAAGCCACCTAGTTTTTGAGGTTTTTTTTACAGTAGCCCACGCTAACTATGACAGCAATTTTAAAAGATTCTGCAACAAGTATTTGTATAAAGAGATAAAGCCACTTCTTTTCCAGATTATAAATTATGGAGTCGGAAAGAGTGGGGACTATGAGAGACACAGCATTGTTTTTAAAAAGGCTAATAAGGTCCGGGGTGAAATTTTATACACAGAGGAGACATAATGTTACTGATTATAAAGAAAAAGCTCTGAATCACACCTAAAATATTTCACATCCTTTAACTTTTCTAGGAGTACCTTATGAAAACGCAGCCAGCCCTGGAAAGTAATTTATTATGTTAGTTTTCTGACTTGGTGAGATATTCACTAGGATTTATGACATTCCTCCTCCTCCCAGATTGGGCTGACATGGACCAGAATAATTTATGGGTGAACCCTGAATTGTCTGACAGTTTACAGAAAAGTCAGTTCTGCTCCAACTGTTCTGTAGTGAATTTGAGAGAGGGTAACTCTCAAAGCAGCCTGGAGGCAAGGGAAAGGCAATAGTTGCCTGAAGGAGAAGAAAGCTGGGAACAGATCCTGCAAGATGGAGTTTTGCTTAAATAGCAGGAGCAATGATTAACTTGATTTAACTCAACTTAGCGACCTGCATGGGTATTCATGGCAGTGTAATTCCGTGAGGCATGAGAAAAGATAATTTTGAGAAGCAGCTTTTTTAACTTTTCCCGAAAGCTGGCTAATTTGTTAGCTATTCCCTACAACTCCAAGTGTGGTTGCATGTGAGCGAACATTTCAATTTAGGGAGTAATATGCTCAAATTTGGAAAAATATGAATTTCTCCTTCCTTCCTTATTCTTCCCACCTACTTCCCCCCCACCTACTAGTACTTCCATCAGAAGAAAGAGAAAATTTAAAACTAGTATCAACTTTTCGATTCTCTCAAGTAATGCTTCAATATTTTACCTCACATATACATTTACAAAATGAAATTAAATAAATAAGACATATGTAAAACTGAATAAATATTATGTATTAACACTTGGAATTTTAGTTTCACCCTAGATATGGTGGGGGGGGAAGCAACACATAAATGCATCAATTTTAATTCTCTAGATTTATATATAGTCCAATTAAATCTAATTCAGCTTTATATATATTCTGATAACTAATTTATAATTGCCAATTTTAATTTATTTAGGTTATATGTTGAGAGACACTCATGACTTAGGTATCAAGTTTGTTTTTATTTTTAGTGTATTTTGCAGAATATAGTGATCATTAAACATTTTTGGTCATTACCACAGACTTTGCACAGTGCTCCAGGGTCTAACAGACCTCAGAACAGAATCCAGTCTACAGAGTGTATGAGTGGTTAAACGGCTTAAGCAGCCACTCTTGATTTAGGCTTAGGTCATGATCTGAGGGTCCTGGGATCAAGCCCAGCTTTGCTCTATGCTCAGCGGGGGTCTGCTGGAAGATTTTTTTCTCTCCCTCTTCCTCGGCTCCTCCCCTGATAACACATGCATGCATTCTCTCTTTCTCAAAAAGAGATAAATTCTACACAGGTATGTGCTTAGGTCTTACAGTGTTGAGAATATTTTGATAAGTTGTCAACACTTCAAAATAAATACATAAAAATCCCCATATTACATTTCTCTCTTAAAAATGCGAGATCTAAAATAAAAGTTTCTACAGAGCAAAAACTAGCTGTTGTAGCAAGACAGAGGAAAATATTTTAAAGAAAAAAAGGAAAGTATGCCTATTAAAATATTTAAAAGTGGTTCAAAGGATCAAATTTATCCTATCAAATAGGATAATTGGGAAAAAATATTTTCAAGTAAGTTGATCACAAAGTAATAATATATTTTATACATATTTATATATCTTAAAACATGTATAATAATGATATAATAATATATATATGTTGAAATCTGTAAATAACCAGTAAGGAAAAAGAAAACACTAAAATTTAAAAATAAAGAAATTATAGGGATATGAAATTCCAAAAAATAAGCCCTAATTTTACAAATACATAAAATATTTAGGATTTATAGTGATGAAAGAACTTCAGGCAAAAATAACAAAAATAATTTTCTTTTTGTTGGCAAAGATTAAATACATTTATTTTATTCATTTACATTTTAGCAGTAAATATTAACCATATGTTATACCCACCATAATTAGTAAGGGTATGGCAAAATATACCCCCTCATGAACATGCACTGCTGGTTCAAGCACAAAAGGCATAAACGTTCTGGAGGGTAATTTTTGCAATGTGTATAAATAATTTTATACCCCCCCCAAAACCCCCAAATTATATCCTTGACCTGTAATTCTACTCAATAATCAAAGATGTTCTCAGTATTTACATATTAGATTTTTCATGTGACGCATCACTTATAATAGCTAAAAACTGGATATATACCAAACTTCTAACAATAGAGGATTGATGAAATAATATATAAAGGAATGCAGTGTGGCTATTAAAAGTTGTGTTATAAAAAGGAATTTAATGACATGGGAAAATGCTCATGGCAGTTTGCAAAGTGAAAAAAAAATGTTTTAGGGGACTATGTATACAATGATTTCATTCTGAAAAATAGTAAATAGATAAGATAGAAGAATAAACATCAAAATGTCACCAGCTATCTCTGGGCAGTGTTCATGGGGGAGGAGATATTTACGGATGACTTCCATGTAATTTGCAAACTTTCGACAAGGAGCACTTTGTTTTGCTTTTAGACGTTCTTTAAAAAAGAAGAAAGAAAGAATGTAATCACAGAAATTGGGAGATGGAGGATCCTTGAAGTCTACGGCATGTCTCCATTGACAAGGTAGTGTGCCTCTAGGGTTAAGATGACAAACACAACCCAGGCTACCCACATCCTGTGCGTTCTTTTGCCTGAACTGAGCTGTTGACTCCACTCTTTATAGTCAGGACTAAGGACATTTCTTTAGCGACTTTCTTTTGAATAATATTCTAAGCAGAAATAAAATACTATGAAATAGCTTCCTGTCACTATTTCCTTTCTTTGGACCAAACTGGAGACTGTGGTCCAGAAAGGGGAATAGTTCTCTTTTGTTTCCTCATCTTCCACTCCCTCCCCACGCCAATTAGTTAACTTTCATTACGGTAAATAATTCACTATTTTTCCAGTTATATAGTACCTTTGTGTAAAGGGACAGTCTTTCCAAACACTTGTTAATCCTAAAAACACTCTTGGGAAGTAGGTAAAAATTACTAGAGAGAAGGGAGGAGAGAGGGTAATGCCAAAGGTAATAAAGAGGTCAATAAAACCACACACTTGTCTCAGTTTTCTGTCGGCTGAAATCTGTGCAATGCTGTAAACTGAGGATCTCTGTTATGGGGACACTGAAGAGAGAAGGGATTTGAGGGGTACAGTTTGAGGGATAAAGTTTTCAGACCTTATACAGAGAGTTCAGACCTTTATGTGTAGATCACAGTGTTGTGTAACAGCATGGATTATGCGGCAAGACTTCTGGATTCAATTCCTGGCCTCGCTATTTACTAGATATATGATACTGGGCAAGACATTTAATTTTTCTGGCCTCAGTCTTCTCATCTATAAAAGGAGGGATAATAATAAAGTCTAGCATATGATATTGTTTTAAGGATTAAACAAGATTATAAAGCATTGGAAGCTGTTCCTAGAACATGGTAAGTGCTATAAAAGTGTTAGTATTTCTAAAATCAAAAAACACTATTATTTTAAAGATTAAAAAGATTAAACAGATTAAACAGAAGGAGACAGAGATATTATCCCTACATGAGTCAACATCAAATTCTACAGATTGCAGTACAAAGAGAAAAACTCTCCACATCTCTAGTCCTGGGCTGGTAGTAGGTGTGCTTGAAGGTTTAAGGTGATTATAGCTCCCAAATACAAACGAATTGCAGGAATAGGTTCCATATACTGGGTCCTACATGCTCTAGGATACCACCACCAGAGAAGTTTATCACCCTTTGCTTTAACTTAATAATAAGGGCAACTGAGTTACTATATAACTAGAACTAGTGAACATTCTGAAATGAGAACATTGTCACAAAACCTTCACTGATTGTTTGACCTTGAGTCTTTATTCCTCATGGGAACACTGACATTAGTTTATTGGAGGAAATTTAAACCACTTTTTCCTACTTGCCTCCTTTTTAAACAGTCAGTACTGGTATGACACAAAATATCAAAGTATTTGTGTTGTTATGGCATGTTTGTACTGTTATTAAAATAATTTTGAAAACTCTCATAATCAATGCATCTCTTTTTCCCCTACAGGTACAGAAAAAGGACTGAGGATTTGCAGACCTGAGCACCTGCTCAGTTAAGATATTAAACAGGGTGAAGAGATTAGAGATAAGACAGGAAGAAGACTGTGTTATAGAATAGCTTGATCTTTTTCATTTCAAGTAAAATAAATGCAAAAACTATTTCCTGTTTCCTTTATGCTAATAGCCCCTGATATATTTCTGTTAACATAAATGTGCCTGAAAAGATAGCATTTAATACTGAAAGAAAACAAAATAGGGCATAATCATAAGTTTCTTTCTTTTGTTTTGTTTTGATCATTTTGTGTTGCAGTGGTCGTTACTATGTGTTAAAAGCTCCATGACAGTAAAAACTGTATCTTTTCATACACATATTTATGTACATATTTAGGTTCTTAATAAATGTTTGTTGAATAAATAAATACATGAACAAATGGATGAGCAAACCAGCTGCCTCAAATTCTTAGTCTTCTAAACTTCCCCTCAATTATTAAGCATCATGTGTCATGTTGTTTTATTTTTGTCCCATTGATAAAGTGAGAATTTTTGTATCCAATTATGCTTTCCTCTAACACACACTCTTTGTTGTTATTAAATATAAAGGCATGGCTCAGCTTAATACCCCTGGGTTACTGTGTTTACAGCAACATTAGAGCCTGTTGCACAAGAAGCCTCAAGATATCCATGTTTCTGAAAAGTTTAGAACCTCTTTTCATCTTTAGTTATGTTCAGGAAGTCATTTATTTTGCCAAGAAGGAAAAAAAAAAAAAAGAGAGAGAAAGAGAGAGAGAGAGAGCGCACAATTCTTCCTATCACCACAGGGCAAGAAGTCAGGGCAGAACACAGAGCATCTGGCCTGAATCAGAACACTCCGATGAGGAGAAGAGGCAGAAAGCCACAGCACTCTTCCATCATTGCTGGAGATAAAACAGACAACACGATGTGGGGGAGAATGCAGGACAACTTGGACAATGTGAAAGCAATTCAGACAGGATGCCTCCGAAGCAATTAAGTAGGTCTCCTGTATCTATAGGTTTCCTTAAGGCAGCTTGAACCAGAAGTTTCTATTAGAACCTCAATATTTATCCTTTATAAGTTATTTCATATAGCTACGCTTAAGCGAATTTTAGAGTGAATTATTTCTAGTTCTTTTTCAGAATGTTATAATCCTTCTTAGTCTCTCTATAATGTCAGCTCTTGAAATTTTTCTTCTGGATGATACAAGTTTAATTTTAATCCAAATTAACTTAAATATCAATTGAATGTTTGTGATGCTAAAATACTCATGATTTTGTATGCATTTGCAAAATATAGGTATATAAATGAAAAATATACAATCCTATGGGTATATTTTTTATTTTTTTTAATATTTTAAGTGCATTTCTGAGATTTGTGTGAAGAAAAAAATGATATCCAGAATTAGCACTTTAGAAAGTCTAGTATTTCCAAATTTCTAAGAAGAATGGCATTCCATTTGCCAAGATAGAAATATTTTATATCTTCTTAATCTTTACACAGGATGCTAATGCAGTCTTAAAAATAATATACCAACACAATTAATTCAATAAAAACCAATATAAATATTTATTATCATATCAGTACCAGTTTAACAAAGATATTTTTAAAGTCTCATACTTACATTGGCATCTTTCCCAGCTAATTTACATAATTCCACCCGTTCTTTTGCAGCAGGCCAATAAATCTGTAAAACATTTCAAAGTGTGTCAGAATCTCAGTATCTAAAACACCCTACAATTCTAATCAGGGAAATGAGTGTTAAATTGAAGAGTGGATATCAAGCTAAAAGCATGTTGTTAGATATGATGTAAAAATCTTGAGATTCAGTTATTTTCCAAAGCCACCCTAAAAAATTTTCTAGGAAAAACTAGAGAACCATCCATTTGTATATTTCAATCTTTTAATTTAATATAGGTAGATTATGCTGAGAAGGCCATACAATCTTAACATGATGCCAGTAGAATTTCAGCATAGCATTTACTTAAGAGATTCTATTTAAGCTGTTTTTGGGTACTTACCCAGAGTAGTGGGGCATTATAAATGTGTACAGGGAAGTGCACGAAACAACACTTGTTACAAGCATTATTATCACGCCAAGTCAAAGATCAGTGTGGGTCTGCTGGCAAACGTAACATGTATGGAGCTCAGGCGCATCTGTCACTTAGTTAAACATTTTTGTCTGTATTATGTTATTTAAATTTCACAATGACCTCATTAGATGGCTGGGGTTACTCTCCCCATTTTCACATCAGAAAACTCATTCATACGGCCATTAAGTAACATGTCAAGTAACATGCCACAAACGTAGTCACCGGCAAAGCCAAAATATGACCCAAAGTCTGTCTGACCTAGTGGGTCTCAGTCACTACATAGTAATTATTATTTGGGGAAATGATTAAGGATGAGAGCAGCAAATCCCTTGGTTGGTAGCTTTTGATCATGTTTTAACCATCTTGAATTTATCCCACGTGTTTTCTTTCTTTCTTTCTTCCATTCTTTCTTTCTTCCTAACAAACTTTAGCAATTCTGTCAAGAAGGTATTGCAAAATAAGGCTCAAATAGTTACTTTACTCCATTAGCTTAAAGAAAGAAACATTGTGCTAAGCTACAGGCAAGAAGAAACAAGAAGAACTAACTCCCGAGTTGCTTATATGTTCCAAGAGTTCCTGACAAACTGATTATGTTTCTCACCAATGTTAGCAGAAAATGTCTTAACAGCTGAGGAAACAGGAAAATATCCTGAGGGAATGCACCAAAAGAGACTTGTTAAACGTGGAATTCACAAATGACTTAGAAGTCACAAGTATTTATATGGTATTATCTTCATAGTAAAACTTTAGGGTTTTATGGCTCTGAATAAAGAAGAATAGAGAATACCACTCAAACTCTCTTAATAGGCAAATTCAATAAAATTACTAAGATTTTAAAAAGAAGTAAGATTTTCCATCTAGAGCACATTTTAACAGGCTGCAAATTATGTCCAAAGGTATGCCTAGGCATCTCTAGCAAAATACAGGCAGAATGTTTAGAACCAGCAAGTACACTCAAGTGATGGGCTAACCTTGATGCGGCTCGTAAAAAGGACCTGAAGATGATATTTATTCAAAAATGGTTTAAATAATGGTAATTATGTGTTCACACAATTTTGAAAATTAGCAAGCCATAAAATACAACTAGACCACAGCAATAAAAATTAGCAATTTGTTGTCAGGTAAAAAAAGTACAATCCCCCAAATTACAAACAGAATGATCCCCTCAGAATAATGTTAAAAAAAAAAAAAAACCTTAAATAAAATAGACACTTTTAAGGTACGTGGGTAGATGGAATAAGTAAGTAAAAAGAACAAGAGAGTGATGAACACGGGATTCAGAGCAATGTTGCTCCAGACTGGAAAAAAGAAGGCTTACATGGTGGTAAGGAACAGCTATTTATCAGACCTTGGCTTTTGTTGGGGATGGTATTTCAGGAATTTAATGCATAATTTAAAACAGCTGTGTAATGCAGATTAGAGAATAAATTAATCAAAATGGGCCATGCACAGGCTGATGGACAATAGTCAATCATCTACCTAGAATCATGAGGTCCTAAATAAATGAATGAATGCAGAGTAAGCATAGAACACTGCGGTGGCTGGGAAAGTTGAAAGTTTCTTCCAGTTGCTTTTTAATTGTTTGTATATTTGCTTATTTTTTACCATTAGTAGCAAAAACACTGACGCCAGTCTCAAGTTATTTTTTTCTTGATGATTCATTTTTATTATTATTTTTAATTGTGGTAAAATGGACATAACATAAATTTTACCATCTTAACTATTTTTATAGTTCAGGACCATCAAGTATTTTCACTTCATGCAATCAATCTCCAAAACTGTAACTTGGTATTTGCTGATTCTTGAATATTATAGTGACTTTGTAATATTATAGTGATTCTTGAATATTATAATGATTTCATTGGACTTAAAACAAAGGGTATGCAGAATACATAGCCATGATCTGCCAATGCGTTTAACCATTAGTTCGTTTTACTTGGTCTCTAGATTAAAACTTCTTTGAGTCCTTAAAATATGTCAGATGCTAGTCTTTTCTGTTTTTTATGATAAATTTCAATCACATTTCAGAAATAAAGTTAGAACAAATAATTACAGATATTTGTTCTGATCTAAATATCATATTGGTATAAATTCTATAAAAAAAGAAAAGGAAAATACAGAATTCTTCTCTATTAAGTAAATAAGATTTAAAGAGGAGGAAGATTATCACAGGATTCTTTTTTTTTTTTTTTTTTAACCTTGAATCAGCTTACTGGGTAGTGAGTTAAAGCAAATCATGAGATAAATGTTTCTAATATTGATTTTGAATATATCTGTAGGGGCTTCAGGAAGGAGGGAGTTATTTAAAGAGTGATGAAATGTAGAAGCTATCCTTATGTCTTCTTTGAAATCTGAATGAAAGTTTCAAAGTTAGCACAAAGTGGGTATTGTTCACTAATTATTCCTTCAACACACACATAATTACAAAGGGACCTCTGTATGCCTGGCAAGGTGTGGCACTGAGTGAGGAAGATAGTTCTGTAAACAGAGAAGGTAACTGCATTTCTCCGGGAGATACAAAGTGAGCAGAGAGCTCAGAGGATGGAGTCACTGGGCTCAGGGGGCACCACAGGACCCCGAGTGGCTGACCAACATACAGAGCCCGACTATTGAGCCATTGTTTTCAATTACTTGCTCTTAATAGTTTCGACTCTAATTTTTTCTTAAAGACTTAACGCTAAAAACAGGAGTTGCAGATTCCTTTCTGCTCTTTGCAAAGGAATACAAATCTCTAAAAGATGTTTTAATGGTTTTGTTGTACACTTTCGGCTATTAATTTTAAGTCCTATAATTGTAAGTTGAATTGACTGTTAAGTCACATAATTATAAATTGAAATGTGTCATCCTACTTAATGAAGCAAAAAAACCTAAAATTACAAGCATCAGAGAATCAGGTTTTTGATTAGTGGGTAAATGTTTTACAAAGATACCTAAGCACTGAGAATTTGTTGAGCGCCAGAAACCAATTTTAAATAAATCTTCTAATTTCTGTTTATAAAGGATATTTTTTCCCAAAATGTAATCTCACTTTTCATCATTTACCTTTAATCCCATAATGTCTAGACCCTGTTAAAAATAGAAATTATCCTTTAATCATTATTATTGTACAGTAATTCAAGATAGTATCACAAAGATAATTTTATTTCTTAAGATAATGTAAGCCTTAAAAATAAAGATTCATTAAGATTAGACACTGGCTTATTTTGACACAATGCTGTCAAGAATTCAGGAATTGAAAATAGAATTACCTTAATGACAACAACCTAGGAGATATCTGATTGTCTTCCAGCCTCAAAACATTTACTTAAAAGGAGGTAAAAAGAATCATTGTAGTTGTGCCAATATTTAAAAGCTATCACTTTAATTATGATTTATAGCAGGATTTTCTTTTACTCACCACCTAGTCATTAGAATAAAGGGTCTTTTAAAAAATATTCCTTTTAATGCTTTGTTGGTAAAGACTTTAAAGAAGCAAAATTTCACTTAATTGAATTTAAAAATATAATCAAGCAAAACAATAAGTAAAAACAACAAAAAACCCATATACTTATATGGGGTTGGCAGAAAGATGTTCGAGTAATATTTCGGTTTTTCAGTAATGTTTTGAAATGGCAT
Organism: Mustela nigripes; assembly: GCF_022355385.1. Lineage (NCBI taxonomy): Eukaryota > Metazoa > Chordata > Mammalia > Carnivora > Mustelidae > Mustela > Mustela nigripes. The sequence continues at coordinate 77,786,890 of NC_081560.1, read as the reverse complement.
ATATGTGACATACATATCACTATATCTCTATATACATAATAAAAGTCCTTCACGACTTTCATATTCTTCTAGTCAAATTGCGTGTATGCATATGTGCGTGTATATGTGCACTTGTGCACAATATGTGAGCGTTTGCATGTGTGCATATATGTGTGTATGTGTTTGTAGGTGGATGGAGAGGGAGAAGAGAGAGAGAGATGCACACAGAGATACATCCAGAGAGATGTTAACTCTGGTTACTAACTCTGATTGAGCACAGAATAACAGAATTCATGAATACTCCCAAGTTTCAGCTTGGTTTACACAAAAGCCCAATAAGGACCTGAGATCCACAGATTATTTCAGTACTGGGTATTATCATATTCAGTAGCCCTTATTATTTCAGTAAAAATACAGTGTCCACAAAATCCATAAAAATCCCTCTTGATAATTAGGTAACGTGAACAGTTTTGAAGCAGTGGTTTTTAATATTCTCATGACTTCCGAATTTATTGGCAGTAAAATGACATGTACATTTCCTTGCACTTCAGAGCATGGTACATGCAATGTCATGCTATATTAAAAGCTGTATGAGCAGGACAAACAAAACACATACCCCTAAAGTTGATGCAGCTGTACGACTCCCTTAGAAAGTTACCCGAGGATATTTTTCTTTCATTTATCAAAAAGAGACATACCAGAGGCAGAGAAGCTACTTGCGTAACTGCCATAATAATTGTCCTGAAGTATTGCCATGGAACGCTAGTTTTTTTTTTTTTAATTAACATATACTGTATTATTTGTTTCAGGGGGACAGGTCTGTGATTCATCAGTCTTACACAATTCACAGCACTCACCATAGCACATACCCTCCCCAGTGTCCATCTTCCAGCAACCCTCAGTTTGTTTCCTGAGATCAGGAGTCTCTTATGGTTTGTCTTCCTCTCTGGTTTCATTTTGAGGGAACACTAGTTCTTAATTAACATTGTATGATGTGCCAGAGACAGCTTGTAAGGCTATCGTTTTGGCAGACAGTAGACTTTGGAACATTGGTGCTTAGATACAAAGGATCTCAAATAGGTACAAAGCTTACCACTGCTCTCTCCACCCACATGGAGAACAGATGTCAGAAACCAAACATATCTTTTCTGTGGATCCAGATGAACAAGAATTTCTCTCAACATAATTATTCAGGGTGTAACTACTAATTGAACCGCTACTAAATAATTAGGGGTTGCAAATTAATTTTAATTTGTGTGCTAATCTTATAGATCAAGTTAGTAACAGAAAACTACTCTGGGAAACAAGTAAATAAATTTATAAAATTTCTGCACTTGGAAATGACAATTTATTGGTTAATGTTTCAAAACAAGTATGTCTGAAAAGTCAGTCTCCATATTCTATAATTTACTGATTTAACCGTGCTATTATATTTATGTTGTTTCCCTAACATTTCACAACTGAAATAGAATATTTCCAAAGGATTAATTTGTGTAAATTTCACTTAGAAGGATCAAATATTAACGTCTAAAAATATATATGTGGTCCTCACTGTGGCAGCACATTTACTAAATAGAATGATACACAGAAGATTAACATGGTACCTGTGCAAAGATGACACATAAACTCAATCCATATTATTATTTTTTGTTTAAATTTTTGTAAAGATTTTATTAATTTATTTGAAAGATAGCGAGAGAGATTGAGAGAGAGAGAGAAAATAAGCTGGGGGAGAAGCAGAGGGGCAAGCAGACTCAGTGTTCACCAGGGAACCTGTTGTGGGGTTTGATCCCAGGACCCCAACATCATGACTTAAGCCAAAGTCAGATGGCTCTGACTTAACTGACTGAGTCCCCACCTAAGTGCCCTCCAAATTGCTTTTTCTTTTTTTTTTTTAAGATTTTATTTTATTTGATAGAGATCACAAATAGGCAGGGAGGCAGGCATAGAGGGAGGGGGGAAGCAGGCTCTCTGCCAAGCAGAGAGCCCGATGCGGGACTCGATCTTAGAACCCTGGGACCATGACCGAGCTGAAGGCAGAGACTTTAACCCACTGAGCCACCCAGGTGCCCCCAAATTGTTTTATTTTTAAAGACTAAGAGTAAAAATACATACATGTATATATATAAATTTTTTCTTTCAGAGTTATAGAATATAGATTACAGTATAATAAGAGATCATTTTAATGAAATGAAAATTGTCCTCAGTGTCACTTTACATATGCTCAGTGGTTATAAAGTTACATTTTATGAGACAGGCCCTACTGACAAAGTTACATTTTAAACAAATTTTTAAAAGAGATTTAATATCAACTTCCTTATGAAAATATAATGGGAGTGGCATGCATTTAAAAATACAACCTATGATCTGATTATCTTATACTGATTTATTTGCTTATCTCTATCCAAAATCCAAAGTGTTTTTTGTTTTTTGTTGTTCTCTGAAGAAATTTTACTTCCTTTTGAATACAAACAGGTTAGAAAAACTCACAGGTAAAGGCTGAAATGTCTCTAACAATTATTGTTTCATTCATAATTTATAAAGCATATTAACAGTATCACCCGGTAAGGTGAAAATGTCAGGCACTTTATTTTTAATTATTTAATCTTAGGCAAGTTACAGAAACATTCAACTAATGAAAAGGCCTATAACAACATCTTAAGGAAATTCTGATTATATCTGCTCTTTATTCCATCTTTGGAGAAGCAATATGATTGACTCAAGTTAGCCAGTGTAAGGTCAGTCAAAGGGCCCTTGGCCTAATTCAGAGATGCCAAAATTGAAAGGAATACCCAGAAGGGAAAGTTACAACTTATTCATAAAACCTAATTACGGACAAAAATCCAGAGCCCTAAAAATGAAGATGGTTGTTTTTGTTTTGTTTTGTTTTGTTTTTATAGACAGGACCACAGCCCAAGTACCTTTTTTTTTTTTTTTTTTAAAAGATTTTATTTATTTATTTGACAGAGAGAGATCACAAGTAGGCAGAGAGGAAAGCAGAGAGAGAGAGAGGAGGAAGCAGGCTCCCCGCCGAGCAGAGAGCCCGATGTGGGACTCGATCCCAGGACCCTGAGATCATGACCTGAGCTGAGGGTAGAGGCTTAACCCACTGAACCACCCAGGCGCCCTGCAGATGGTTTTGAACAGTTGTAAAAAGAGTTGGGAAAATGTTGGCCTAAATGCCATATGGTAAAGGATTTGAAACAACCAAGCGAGTAAGGACTGCTCTGGGCTCCAGGAACGGAGAGAGGTAGGAGATCTGAGCTCAAAGAATGATGTCCTGAAAAATAAGGACAACAGAACTAAAAGTAGAGCTTGCATGGTTAAAACTGGCCGGGGTTGGAGAAGGGGCACGGAATTGTTATGGATGGGGAGATTTACTCTTAAGTTTGGGTATGATCTGCCCATGTACCTTCCTTCATGAATGAAGTCTTGAGTGAGACTTGACTCTCCCTTTTCCTTTTTAGGACTCAGCTCAAAGCCGATTTCACATTTAGCCTTCTTCCACCAAATGTCTCTGAATGCTAATACACTGGTGTTTATCATATCCATTGGGCACTTTCCTTTTGCAAGTAAATTGAGTTTGGGACCCTTTCCTGGGCATAAAGATCAATGGAATGCAATGGAACTAGAATAGTAAATTTGAGCCCCCACTTCACTGATCACCATATGATCACACTCCTATGTGGAATTTAAGAAACAAAACAAACAAGCATACAAGAAAAAGGAGAGAGAAGCAAACTAAGAAACCGAGTTTTCACTCCAGAGAACAAACTGGTGGTTACCATAGGGGAGGCGGTCATGGGGACGGGTGAAATAGGTGACGGGGATTATGGAGCACACACTTGTTTGATGAGCCCAGGCTGGTGTGTGGAAGTGCTGAATTAGTATATCACACGCCTGAAACTAATATTACACTCTATGTTAATTACCTGGAATTGAAGTAGAAACTTTGAATGAATGAATGAATGAATGAATAAAGTTGGGTCCCCCCCCCCTCCGCCCAGGATTATCACCACAGTTTTTAACAACACTTATGTGATATTTTCTTATTTGTTTCCTTTTTTGGTCTCTATCGAACACTCCTTTTAGAAACTGGAGAACAGAGACCTAACCAGTTTTATTTTCCACTGGATGCCCAGCATCTGGAAGAGTGCTAGAGACAGGGTAGGAGCTCAAAAATCATATATTGCAAGAAGTGAGAGGAATGTTATTGTATCACGATACCTAAAAGCAGTTTTAGGAAACCCATGAATGGACTAGTAGTTTTGAATTTGTGCTGCAGTCACATGTGAATGGGAGTGCAATTATGCTTGTGGATAGATTTATAATTCTGTATGACATACAGTCGCAGTCTTCATTCCCTTCCTAAGTGTACAACTTAAATAAATGACTCACTGAAGTTTAGTGACTACCGATCTTGAGTGACAAAGAACATTGCTTCTACTTCCTACTCTCTTTAGTACCTGGCACAGTATCACATGCGTAGTAAGCACTCAATAATTATTGAAAAGTGATCTGCAAAGTTTCTCTTAAAATTAGAGATAGGAAAGGAGTTCTTGTGAGAGTTCTGGCAGAAATCTGACCACATCCTGATAGTCCGTGACAGTGACCAGATGGGACCAGCCCATGGGCACCCAGGCTGGGTAGCCAACACGTCCATGAACGAGGTGATTGTTTTACCTCTACAGTTACTAGAAAGCATGTGCTTCACAGGCCCTGGGAACAGATTAATCATCATGAAACTAAGCAGGGTGCCGTATCACAAAAGTTAACTTATTGGGATGTCCACATGGTTTCCAACGTTTATATTTTCTTAATTTCAAATATTAACTAAGAATAAAAAAGGTGGCAATTTTCTTTTTATCAATCCCTTTGATTTTAAATGAGCAGATATTTATTCTGAGACTTTCTCCCTAAATAATAAATTTATAGGGCAAAGCATTAGAGGGGACTGTCCTATTCAGCCATGATGTGAGTTAGAACTGGAGTCAGAAGGTCATTCAGACTTATAAAAGCCTTTCTGCCTTTACTCAGTATAAAACAAGCAAATGCAGGATCTTCATGTATGAAAACCCTCTTGTTTTAGACTTCCTTGAGGAAAGGGAAATAACAAAGCTCTTTTCATGCATGCTATGCGAGAGGGTGTTTAAACATTCCACTAAAAAATTATTGTATTTAAAATTACAAACTCACTTAGCTTGGTTATTTTCTTAATATAAGTGCTTAAAAATAGGGGCACAGTGATGAACTTTAAGTAACTTAATTTTTATAATCACATATTGAGTTGATGTTAAATAAGGAGAAAAATAGTACAAAAATTGCATTATGACTGTTAAGTGGAAGAAAAACAACTGTCACATTTATAAACATGGAATTGCCTTACTAACATTTTGTTAAAAAGAAAATAAAAAACAATCTTCTTAACGTAAGCAAGTTCTAGGTTAAGTGTTTAATATTTATGTTTATCCAATGTTTTCTTTTAAATAATTCTGATTATTTTGTGGTTAAACAACCAGCAGAGTCAAGTTCTGAAGCAAATGTGGGGACCTAAATTTTAGCAAGGCAAAACGAAGTTGTGTCAACTTATTCCACAAAAATATGGGTTTATGTTAGGTAGACTGGGTAATGTATATATTGCTTTTGTACAGTGATTTTTCATTTTAAAATCCATAGGAAAACTTCCCTCCCCCTGAAACATATTTAGGAGTTTTTATATTAAAAAGCAAACATAAATTACTTTAAACATAAAAATTATAAGTATTCTACTGCTTTTTCCTTGAAAACTATAAGGTTAATTAATAAGTTTTAGGTTTTTGGTAGGGCTCATTAAAAGATCTCACTTAACACAGCAACTCTTTGAACATTTTATTTTATTTGTTAATATTTTTTTTAAAGGTATTTATTTATTTATTTATTTATTTATTTGAGAGAGAGAGAGAGAGAGAGAGCATGAGCGGGGGCGGGGGGGGGTGGGGCAGAAGGACATGGAGAATCAAGCTCCCAGAGAGCAGGGAATCCTATGTGGGTGATACCAGAACCCTAGGATTATGACTTGAGCTGAAGGCAGATGGACTGAGCCACCCAGGTAACTCTGAACATTTTATTTTTAAAAATTTTTTTAAAAGATTTTATTTATTTATTTATTTGACAGAGATAGATCACAAGTAGGCAGAGAGGCAGGCAGAGAGAGAGAGCGAGAAGCAGGCTCCCTGCTGAGCAGAGAGCCCAATGTGGGACTCGATTCCAGGACCCTGAGATCGTGACCTGAGCCAAAGGCAGAGGCCTTAACCCACTGAGCCACTCAGGTGGCCCCACCATGAACATTTTAGATATAATATTTAATTTTGGCACAAATGAGTATTAAGAGAAATGATTTTTTAATTAGTTAAAAAGGAGCAAAGATGATTAAGTATTATCTCAAAATGAAAGAAAACCATTTGAAGATCAATTTCGAAGATCATTGAAAAATGGAATCAGATTCCAACAGAAATCATGCAAAACAATATGTAAAACAGCATATGTTTTGTTTGAGGCTCTACTAGTCAAAAGGCAAATAATACTACGAAGAACATTAACATTTTTCTTTCGGTTGCCTCTATGGTTCTAGTTTGTATACTTCAGGAATGATATATAAGAAGGATGCCCATTAAATCTGGAGGTAAAACAACATCCTTTTGAGGGTTCATTTTTTGGCTTTGGCAGGAAGGCAAAATGTTAAAAGAGAAGTTTTAGCTGAACAAAAATTCAAAAATGAAATGCTAGGTCAAGAAGCAAAAATTCCTTATGTAGGCAGCCAAGAATCCTATAGATAATTTCACCCATGTTTGGCTGTAAATACTCGGAAACTGGAGATTAGAAAGCTTTTTCCTTTCCCTAGAGAAGGATATTTCACCTGAGACGGGTCTATAATTTGTCCTACAACCCCCAGTGTGAGGAGTAGGTGCCAGGAAAGGAATTCTGATAGGACCTCAAGAAGCACCTGCTATTAGACATGCAGTTGGTTGGAGCATTCTAGATTAATGTCTAAAGGTGAGAGAAAGCCTGACAAGCTGCAGGGAAAACAGAGACCAGACTCAGTGGCTATACTGACATCAGGCTGAACTTCTAGAGTGTGTCCAGGAAAAGACACATGATGGCTTTCCAGGGAACAGATGGAAGCCATGCTCGCTCAAAAATGGGATGGCATGAGGTCACCTTAGGTCTTGTTCAAGAATGTTGAGCGAAAAAACTTCAGAAGTTAATACCTCATTAAAGTGCAATCCATCTTAGGATAAAAAATGGGAATATACCAGTCAGAGAAGAAATGTAGTCACACTTATCCAGAGAACTGTGAGGGAAAGAACTCCAGAAAGAGGAAATTCCCCCCAAAACTCACCAAGATGCCATTGAAAGAAAAGTCACCTTTAAACATCTGACAAGGCCAGAAAGTTGAGAAGTGAGGTCCCTTTGATAATGACAGTAGAGTAGACACTTGTCCAAAGCCCTCTCCTCTTCCCTTCTTCTGATTTGACTAGAGGGGTCATAAACTGTGTTTAACAAGCTTCAGGAAGAGAAGGAGTGCTAGGTAGGGACAAAGACAAATCTCTGAACACCCCCCTGCCGGGAGTCTTCCCTCACAAGGCATGTTCAAACAGGAACAGGTAGAAGAATCAGAGGTTTGATGTTACATGAGGTTAAAAGTTTTATTACATCAGACCAGGCCTTTTAATTGCTGGATAACAACTGCATGTACTACCTTAGAGTAACCCCGAAAACCATGGTAGCCTGCTGGAGTTACCAGACAGGTCTGGAGAAGAGTTCCACAGAATAGATGAAAGAATTGCAGGAGGTAAAATAAAGTTGTTTATTATTACACTCATTGAGTTGATATACCAGTCGCTATTGGGTTATAGGTAAAATAAACAATAACTATAGTCTCAGAGTAAGTTTATTTCTCATTGATCTTCATATGTCTGCTTCTATAGCCCACTTGAGAAAGAAAAAAGAGGAGAGAGAGAGAGAGAGTGAGTGAGAAGCAAAGGAAACCAAGAATAAATCCTTGAATAATATGAATACAAAAGAAATACTTAATTTAATAAATCATCCCCTTTGTGACCTGTTTGCTTACATCTTGATTTAGAGGCTCACTCCACCCATGCATGGTTTGAAATGCTTCTAAAGTGAGTAACGTTTTCAGATAGAAAGATCCCAACAATTCATTAACTCAGAAGTCCAAGTAACTAAGTTCGGTCACTAGGAAGTATCCCCAGGGTCCCTGGGTGATACTGTCTGTTAAATGTCCCACTCTTGGCTTCGGCTCAGGTCTGATCTCAGGGTCATGAGTTTGAGCCCTGCGTCAAGCTCTGCGCTTAACGAGGAGTGTACTTGAGTTTCTCTCTTCTTCTCTCTGTTCCCCCTTACTCACTCTTTCTCTCTCTCTAAAATTAATAAATAAATATATATTTTTAAAAAAGCCTCCCAAGTTTTACTTCTACAATGCATATAGTTGGTTTCCACCCAAAGACAGATAAAACAAAATCAAAGGAATATTATTTAGGGTATAATTCTGTTAAGATATATATTCAATGATGCTTAAGTGGTATTTGTTATTTTATTTAAAAAATATGTTCTCTGCATATTATTTAGTGGATAATGCTAACTACTCATACTACAGAGTAATTATGTAGTCTTTAATTCTTTCAGTTAATTATATTCTTACTCCCAACAACCTCAGCCCACCAATTCTTACAATATTGAAGGAAGAAAACTTACAGAGTATAAGAAAATCTGAAGAGATCTGCAGAAGACCAGAGTTCATAAAGCTTACATACATTAGAGAGTAACAGAGAACTTTCATTGTGGCAGATGAACTCTCACATAAGCAAGAAAAGTAAAGTTCAGCTGATTTTTTGACCTTCACCATGTAGGGTGTTGAAAAATGAATTACCTCAAGGATGTTTTCTCATAATGAATACTTTCCAAGGCTATGTCCTAAAAGAAAAATAAATCCTGCCAGATAAGTTCCTTGCAGAACTATCTAATCTTCATAATTCTCCCCAAATAGGCAACATATACTTTTCCTTTTGACTGGCTGAAGAAACATCTGTTTGCCTCAGGTAGCCTTAGTTAATGAGAAAAGTGTGAGTCCCTAAATAATTTTTTTTGTCCAGAAAACTTGTTTTCTATTCCCTCTCTGTAAATGCAATGATCAATGTAATTGATTCCTGCACATTTCTTCTGCTTGAGGTAATTGATTGATGTAAGCACCTATTTTAAGTTCAAAAATGGGAATTGACATATTTCAGGCCAATGAGATGTGAGGGTTCAAGAAAGGTCTTCTTAATCCTAAGAAAGAGACATAGTAACTGATGATCTTTAATCACTTTACATTTTCTTGTCTGAATGTGATCCCTAAAATTGTCACTGTCATCTTGCTACCAACCTAAGGATAATGCCAACAAAGAATGACAGACAGAAGAGACAGAAATAACTGGGTCCTTGATAATGTCTTTAAGCAGATGATAGTCCATCTCTGTAGCCACCCAAACTCTGGACATTATTCTTATTATATAATGTAATAAATTTCCTTAAATTTTAGCTGTCTTTTCTTCTGTGTAAAGCCTGACGCATTGGTCTTACGATCAAGAGAGAAAAAGAACAAAATTCCCAATTCAAAAAACAATGAAGAAACATATTTCTGTAGCGTCTTTTATGTGTAAGACACTGTACTATACGCTAAAGGAGAATCAGAAATGCTTGGAAAATAGCTCACTCCCCATTCAAAAAGGGTATAATTTGGATGGGAGATATACTTATTTATACCAATGAATAAAGATAATTCTATCTGTAGGACAACTGACATTGATATTAAAATACAAAATGCTGTAGTAAACACAAAGGATTGTCAATTCCTGTACCATAACGGGAGCCTTGGGGAGCAGAAAGCAATAGAAGGGTAAAATTCGGTAACTGCCTTGGAGCATTGAGCAAAAAAGTGAGTGGCAATTTCATGAAGTTTTAGCAAAAGCACAGAACTTGAAAGGAATTTATTTTGAAAGGAACTAACAGAGAATATTGGGTAAAAGAATGAGAGAGAGGAAGGGAGGAAAGCAGAAAATAAATGGCAAGTGAGGGAATAATGAACAGTGGATAAAAACAAGACTGGAAACAGGGAGCGCCTTGGAAGTCAACAGAAACCTGCAGTTCATTCAACTTCATCGGAAATCAAGAACTCCAAAAGTGTATAAACAGAGAAGAAATACGGTCAGATTTTTATTTGCTTAAGAGATAACACTGATGGTCATGGTGAATGGATTAGATAGGGAGAAAATGGAGATTCTCTTTTATAAGATAAACTCAGTTGAATAATGGTATTATCACTTACACTACAGGGAAATATTGAAATACTCACCACCTTATCAGTTTGGCCTGTCAGCTGAGGCTTTATTTGGTCTGCATCACAGCTCAGTTGTTTCTTTATCTAATACTACTTCCCCAGTGGCCCTCTCACACGTGTTGATCCCAAGAACACTTCCTGACAAATACCCTATAAACTAATCTCCCCCTCCTGGATGGCTTTTGGGGGAATTTAACCTATAGCACAACAGTAAGAAATGGTTCCAGATGCACATCCTTCCCTTCGAATGGAAGCACATTGGGCTGGTTCTGACTATTTTGTTTTGGTCTAGTGGTGGGAGGAGGAAATGTCCAATCAATGTGCATATCTATCCTGAACCTGTCCCACAAAGGGATGTACAGAATATTTCTTAGCTGAAGAGAGAGGCCTTATGGACCAACAGTGGAAAAGCCTACTTGAAGTGAGAAGTATCCCACCCCATGCGTGCTTACACTTGCCGCTAAGTCTATTAAATCCCTGTGGAAATAGTCATTTCTGTCAAGAAAAGATCAGAATCTTATCCCTCTAATCTAAATAACAACAACAAAAAAACAAAAAACCCTAAAACACAAAACAAAGCACCTGGTGTACTTAAATTTTACTTTCTAGAGAGGAGAAATATCCTAAAAGGTTGAATTTTTATGCTCTTCCTCTACAGTCATTAGTCATCAAAACTATTGAGCATATAACTGTACCATTCATTGTAGAAGACTCAAAATCTCTTTTGAATAAAGATAATACAAAGGATATTTGCTGAATTCATCTGGTAAAGGATGCTGCTAAAAATCCCAGGGATTCCCCACTAAAGGCCTGTGGCAGTTATGAAGTAATGATGGCCATTTTTCAATAGGCACATCCTTGTTTGTACAAAGACTTTTACATAAACACATATCCTAAAATTTGACACTGCAAATGAATGCTTTCTGCAGACTTTTTTTTTTAATTTCCCAGAGAAAAATATCCCCAACCAGTCACTCCTAACTCAATTATATGTTGTAGATTGCTTTAAGTCTAGGGCGTACAAAGGACATCCTTCAGCCCCACAGAATCCCACCATGTGTGGTTTCTTCCACAGAGAAGTTTGGATTTTTGCTGAAGGGCATAGAGCCAATGCAAACCACATAGGTCTAAACACTGCTAAAGCACTCCATCTTGACACTTAAACTTGCTACTGTGGAGTACCTTTTAGCACTGGAGTGATTTATATAAATTTTCAATGTGAATACCTACATAAACATAAATTATTTCTTTTGTATACATAACCTCTTCATGAATTATACATTTTATAAAGATAAAGGAATATCAGCTGGGCAGAAAATCTCTGGTACAGTCCCTAATTTTACAATGTGTTCAAATAACCATTTATTTCAATAGTATCATGAGGGAAATCAATATTTCATAAACATTTATTTTATTAAATATTAGCACATTTCAAGGATGGAATGCAGCCAAAGAGAGATTTGCTTAAAATAGTCACAGAAGGAAGTTATGTTATCAGAACTTATTTTAAGCAATGATCTAATACACTCATTTCAGATAAATGAACTTTTTCTTCTAATCCCTGAAGGCAGAGAATAGCATAAGAACAAATTCCCTTAAAAGTATGAATCGCTTTTTGCTCTTATACTAAAACTGAGACATATTTAGAAAAATGCTTTGTTAGCTATGTAGGAGCTCTTAAAGCAAAACTGTGAAACTAAGATTTTCTTTAGTGGCTTTCATAAAAGAAGTTATCTCTTAAGATATTTATTGATGAATGAGCTATTAGTTGATACCATCAATAGGCTCTCTGATACAAACACTTTTTTAAAAAAATTACTAAGGAAAAAATACACCCTTAAAAATAAATGGAATGGAATCATAATGGCACAATGAAGGTAAGCTTTTCAAATTCTAGCACATAATTCACAGCTTATCAAACTACAGAATTAATTTTTTTTAAGAAGATAATCTTATGAATTTGTAAGTGTATTTGGACGACCACAAATCAAGAACAACTACTGGTAACATTTTACCCTCAAACCTTCTAGAATCATCTAATACATGCATATACACTTGCATTCAAAGACTATTTCTTTTTCAAGTCTGAGCATTCATAAGAGGTATCTCCTTTTCTTTTGGTAGACCTAAAAAATGGGCAGGAGAACTACTTAAAAATTAAATTATTAAAAGGCAAAAAACTGTTCTGATGCAGGCATTAACTAAGCAATATTAATATATATGGAGATAAATATTTTGCCTATCTAGACTAAATCTCCTAGTCCTGAATGATATTAAATAACTGAGCAATAAATATTTAGTTATTAAAAGCATTTCCAAATTAGAGGTTTAAAAGTGATCATTGAGGTGAAAGCTATTTGAAGCTTCAAAGTTCTATGATGACCTATGAATAGCCCTTTCTGAATGGAAAGAATCCTCTATTAATTCAGTGTTGGAAATTATTGACCTGAAATCTTTAATGGCTCTTAGCATTTTTTTTGAGGGTGGTGGGAATACTTCTGAAAAAGGAGAGAAAGAGAAAACAATCTAAGATGTCTCGTAGATGCAGAATGGGTCAAGGATTATGACTTCTCATCCTTCAATCCCTTCCAGTCTTGGCATCCATTTTGGCTTGCACAGATAATGGTATTTGTTAAAGTACCAGCTGGTCATAATTTATAAAGCCTAAAGTGTGACACTGTTTCCTTTGGGTACCATGTTCCTACTGCAAATGTAAAGCACAGCAGCAGCTGCTTTTTTTTTTTTCAATAATTAGCATATATTTTCTTTTAGTGGTAGATTGCTTTTCATGAGCTCATATTTGGGTTATTACTAATCTTACCCTCTGAGTGTGATTGGGCCATTGGAGAATACTATTCAGTGAAAATACAAGAGTGTAGGGGAAAAAAAAAAAACAGTGTGGTGTTAAAATGCCACCATAGTCACACTGCCAATTTAAAAGTATGGTTGTTAATTGAAAGTTAATACAAAACTTAATTTTGCAATAATTGCTTTAGATATAAATGTTAATTATTAATAACCCATTTGCCAGATTTTCAATCTAAACCATTGCATTTCTCTTGTATAATCTCTTTCATTCATATTCTCAATGGTTTTATTACTATGCTTATTCACTCTAAACGGAGAATATGTATATGTACTTAAATCCACAAAAATCTAAAACGTGTAGCCCAAGCAAGGTGTCCTTTTAATATGCTCCTTTTGGACATGTAAATGACCTAGTGATTTGACATTGAGTCACTTAAAACAAAAGAAAAGGAAGGCACAGATGAAGATAAATGGATATTCAGTCAACTTTGTAAAAACAAACTGACCTTCTTAAAATTTTTGTTTAAGTCAATCAGACTGAGCAGGAAGATGTGGTCCTTGGCTCCTACAAGCAGCCTGCCCCTCTCCTCATCCAACAGAATGGTTTGGAAATCTAGTCCTTCTGATGAACCCAAAAAGGGTATGCAGCTATTTGAAAGCAGCAAGTCTATGGGAAAGTAAAAGGAGAATAGAAAGAAGGAAAAAATTAATTGGCAAAATATTTATTTGCCTCAATACACACTTTTCACACTCTGTAAATGAATAAATACAGCATGAATGCTTCAATTTAGATACAAGCAAACAATATACAGTTTTAAGCACACACTCATGTAGAAATCAATATGATTTATGACATTTGTATTTTATTGATACAATATGGATCTAACATGAAAAAATGAAAGACACTAAAATGAGTATCAAAGCAATTAAATGCAAAATATTTCACAACTCTGGTCATCTTCTTAAGTCATAAATTAAAGCATCATTATATAGCACCTTTGCACATGGATTAAATCAATTAATATAGGCAAAGTTAGCATCGAACTGATTGTGACAAACCTCAGAGCATTTCTTTGCCCTCTACTTTTGATAACATTAAGACTCATGGGTGAGTTTGGAGGATTATACTCTTCCTAGTTCATGTATTCAGAAAGTAAACAAAGTAGCCAAATCCGAGAAGATGGGTTCTGAAAGATATATGACCCTAAACCAGTATCGGGATCAAAACTGTAAAGCAAGAAGAGACCTTGAAACTCAATTAATACTAAATCATGATTTTATAAATGAAGGTATTTAATTCCTCCAAGGTGAAGCCACAGGCCCTAAAGTCACAATGTCACGTGGTGGTAAAGTTGATAATGTGACCTCAGTCCCAGTCTCCATTTCTCTTTGACACGTGTCTGTATGTCCTAATTCTTTTTTTCAGTCACAGTTGTGATATGGACAGACTTATTTAAATCTAGGTCTGGGTTTATAGAAATCCAAATCTTTTCAACAGATTTTGCCTCAAGTATTTGTCTTAGCTTCTCATTTTCTACAACTGTATAATATTGAATACCAATAAAGTAATAATATCACTCATTCCTTATTAAAGTCCATTAGATATTGCTGGACTTTAAAACTAAAGCATTATTTTCAAGTAAGTTATTATTAATTGATGAGAAAAATATGAAAAGATGATGTCTCAGAATAGGTATCAAGATACTTCTAAAATGTATCATGGCATTGTTTAATCTCTGTAAAAGGGATCTTTGAGTCTTTGAAATTTAAAGTCTATATATTCCATATATCAACTGCAGGATTTATTATTATTTCACCTTTTTATTTTTACTAATTTACTAATTTATAGTGGTTAAATGTTATTTCCCTTATTCAGCAAGACAGATTTTGATCTTAGTTTTGACAAACCATGAGACTCTATGCTGGAGAAGATACAATACTATCTGAATTCTCAGGCAAATATGGTATTAATGTTCATGAATCATGCTTTATGTACACTGGATAGAAGTCTGAACTCTACATTAATTATTTTCTATTAAGCTTGATATAACTTTAACAGGTTTTCAGACCAGAGACACATGGAATAATATTTTCTAGCATCTACAAATACGTAAGCTTATTTTTGTAGGACTCATATCCAATAAACATTCCATACTAACCATAAAGCAGAAATGAGGAATGAATTATATAAGCTGTTAATAAATCATGGAGCTGTGAGGAATAAAGGACTTCATATATGATCAGCATCAGAATGGTGCCGAGCACTCAGTAGGTTCTATATAACTATCGGCGATTGCAATCGTGATGATGTATTTTTTAAACTTTCTACAAAATCTATGAAGAGGAAGTCATTATACTTCCCAGCTCATATAATTGTTAGGATGATTAAAAGAGATCATTTATACAAGGTTCTTAAAACAATAGCCTGAAGATAGGAAAAGTTCAGTAAATATTGACTGTTACTTTGAGTACGATTATTAAATTTCAGCTTGGGCAAAGTAAGTTCTATGAAAGAAGAATGTTCTCTTGCCTTCCCTTAAACCTGAGTTGTGAAGATGAGAATTCCTCTGTATTTTTTTTTAATAAAACTGGACTAATATTAAAAAGCTATTCAGGGGGTGCCTGGGTAGCTCATTCAGATAAGTGTCCAACTCTTGTCTCAGCTCAGGTCTTAATCTCAAGGTCATGAGTTCAAGCCCCACATTGGTTGGACTCCACACTTTAAGTAGACATGAAGCCTCGATTAAAAAAAAAAAAAAAAGCTAGTCAGTCCACAGATAATTATAAGAATCTATTACGTGTTAGGCATTGAGCATGCTGTTAAGGGTGTGGTCATGACTAAGCCCTGCCTTCAAGGGGCTCACAGATCAATCCATAAATAGATACACATACAAAATACAATATAAGTGAAATAAATTCTAATACAAGTATACACAAAAGAAATCTTTCAAGTAATTGTGTATCACCATATAAAAGAAGATGATAACCAATAATAGTGTTGAAAGACAAATGGAAGTTTTACAGGAAAGATAAAAAGAAAAGTTTATTTAAGGCAGAAGAACACGGGACTGTACAATGGCATCATACATCGTATTCAATGTATTAAAAATTTTTTTTAAAGATTTTATTTATTTATTTGGGAGAGAGAGAACAAGCCGGGGGAAGGTCATAGAGAGAAGGAGAAGCAGACTCCCGCTGAGCAGGAAGCCCAGTGGGGGACTCAATCCCAGGATCATGACCTGAGCAAAAAGCAGATGCTTAATGGACTGAGCGCCCCCCAGGGACCTTCAGACACTGCATTTTTAATATGTCTCCTACTCTGCAGTGTCAGCTCCTTCAGCAGAAAGACTGTGTCTAACTTATCATTGAATCCAAATCACTAGCTCAGTGTCCTGGAGACAAATTAAGTACTTATTAAATATTTGTGGAATTAAAGTATAATTTGGAATGCTAGAACATATACTGTCCATGTGAGGCTGGACATCAACACAGCCTCCAGATAATCAGAGCCCAAAATGGCACGCTGGGGAGTTTGGTTATCATCTAGGTAACCAGAAGTCACTAAAATATATTACACAGAAAAGTGACAAAGACTTTAACTGAGTGTTGGGGAAAAAAGTCTGGCTGCAGTGTTTAGGATGGATGGGAATTGGAAAAGTGGGAGCAAAGAGACTACTCAGAAGTTTCTGGAAGATGGTAAGACCCTGAGTTATGGCAATGCTAATGAGGGGAGCGAGATGTTAAAGAATCTTGCCTCTCATTTGTTGTTTCTTTTGGTACCACCAGGGAAATAAAATTGAAGTAGTCACTCGCTTTCTTTTACTATAACCAATTCTATTGGGTTTAGTTTCAAATGTGACAAGGACAAACAGCTGTGAAAATAATGACTAACGTAAAGTATTATCATTTCAAAATGATTTAATGTTGCCTTGTAACAATGTTAGCATCAAAACGATTAAAGCATCCTTCACCAATCCTTTGTAGCCAAACTAAATAATTAGACTTAGGCATTACACATGAAAATTTCTCAGGCTGACGCATACATTTTGAAAAGACCTTGGGACAGGGATTGGAACAGGTTCCCTCTTCCCCAAGCAGCTTATCTTTCTTGCATTTTTGCCAAACCAAGCAAACTCATTTCTGTTTCCACAGGATCAACAGCTAAAGTCCGGGGGTGGGGGAGGAAAAAGAAAAAAAAAAAATACCACACAACAACAACCAGGGGTGTGGATGGGGGGTTGTTAATTCCAGACCCTGCATCTTCACACCTGTAACTAATACACCCCTAGGATTTCTGGGATCAGAAATGGATGCAGGCTCTGAAGGCTGAAAATTCATGAATGTTAAAGACTAAAAATTTGGCAATATAGTTCAGAGGTTTATTTTCTTCTTCTCCTAAAGTGGCAATTCTCAGACATATAATTTTTAAGACTGTCCATAGTGTGTAGTGCTTTTTGAACAGAAACTCTGCATGGTGGGGCAAGTGTGTTGCTTTACACACGCCATTCAGAGAGGCCTGTTCTGTACATACTCAGCCCGCCTCACCTCTCCTCAGAGGACAGCAGCCTTTGCCTCTAGGTCCTAAATGCATTCTTTGTTCTGTCTACCTACATCTTTGACCTAATCCACCGTAATCACTCCTTCTAACTGTTCTTGTAGCAATTCATTGTCCTATCGCCTTATTCTCAGCTTGTAGGGTCTCTCAATGTCCCAGGCCCTCAAATCCTTACTCTTGGTCTAGCAATATACTTTTGGAAAAGCTACAAGCTGATTTTTTTTCTGAAATAAATGAAACAAGGATTATTAATTTATTCCACTAGGGAAAATATGGACATCATTTCCACGGTGGATTTTAATCAAATGATGACACAGACAAAGTGTTCATGTTCCAAGATCAATTAACCACGGCAGAGCAACAGGATGGTTCTGAGGATCCAAAACCCCTACCAATAACATGATTTTTCCTATGTCTGTATCTGTGTGTGCACTTTTCTGAAGGGTACATCCAGAGTCTTCATCAACATCTCCTGATACCTGTCCAAAAGTCACAGAAACTGTGTACTTCCCAGATGTAGTTAATACCCATGTTTTGAATAATTTCTCACTTCTAGCACTAAAAAAGTGAGTCACTACCTTTATAAAACTTGACTTTGAAGGCAAACAACTGAGTCACCTAAGACCACCAAGTATACTCTGCCCATATTGCAAAGACTCTGGCAACAAGTTCTCAAGGATTGGACAGCCGAGCGCAGAGGAAATGCTCTTCCACAACAAAAATGAAAATATGCTTGTAACAGAGGACAGCAGTAAAGTTGTAGGCTGCTAAATATCTTTAATAGTGAAATGGAAAAAAATTCCTGTCTGCCTTTCTTTTACCAAGCCAAATAATGCTACTTAGTTCTCCCATCATTACCTGTGGGTGGAGACACCAAATGGTCTCTAAGCTCCTTCCAATAATGGAGTTCCATGGCATTAGAACCTTATGCCTAACTTTGCTAAAATTAAGGAGGTATCAAGTTAACTCTCCCTCACCTACCTCTTTCTCAGCATTGCTCTGTTTCTTGGAGCAGATCCCCTCTACCATTGGGAAGAACAGAAATAGAGCATAAAGAAATTCCAACTAGAAGGAAATTCATTCTATCAATATTCCTTGTCGGATTCATGTGTTACCGATGCAGTGAGGTCCAGAATGGTTAAGTGGGCTTCACAGAACCAATTTACTCTTAACAGTGAAAGTCCTCACTCGCAGCCAGATGCCCTCTCTGTGAGGGCAAGGCTACAGATCCCGTAATCACTGCCCCTATTTGAAATAAACCTTTGTTCTGAAAAGAATTCTTTGTATCTCCCTTTTAGTGTCCCTTAATACAATTGTTCATTCAGCCTGAAGAACATTTGACCTGATGGTCTACATTCTTCCTCTTCACCCCAGAAAGGAAGGGAGTGGTTAGTCACTTTGAATCTAATAAATTTAGGATTAAGTAAGACAGACTTCCTCAATGTTTGTTAAGTGAACAAGATCCCATACCCTTGAAATCACATTTATTGCCAGAAATCCTGAACAGGGTGGAGTTGACAGTTTCTCTTACAAGAAGACAATGTAGCTAAAAAATGGCTTCCCATAACCTTTAAAGAAGAACACTTAACAGATTATTTTTTTAAGAAGATAATCAAAGTTATTAAAGGCAGAACTTCATGGGGTTAAAAGAAAATCACCTTTGAGGAAAGTCAATTTCTAATCTACTCCAATGTAAGGAATAGAATTCTTCAGCACAGAAAGCTTTCAACTCAAAATGGGCCCAGATCAAAACTTGATTGCTTTTCCCTACGATCTCAAAATATTCAGCACAAAACCTTATCACACCCACTCTACTTGTCTTGGAAGGAAATCACCATTATATCAGTAAGGCTGTTCTGAGGTTTCTTGAAATACGGTCACCTCTCTAGCGTGTTCTTTGAAGAGCTGTCTGAGTAAAGAAGTAAAGAAGTTTTTATTCCTGTCTTCCCCATAAATTCAGCTTTCCTCCCTTGATCTCTGAATCCCCAAGGCTTTCATGTTGTTAGTATCTAAAGATTCCTTCTATGGATTCCTTCTTGACTTTGTTTCCAGAGATGTTTTGGCTACCAAACCATTCCCCCCCAAAAAGCCTGTTCTCAGTTTGGGTCAAGAGTTGAGTAAAAGGAGCTAGCTATTCATTCCAAATGAAAATTAGTCCCTAATGTTGTTGTTCACTGAGTTCCTTTGGCTCGCTGTGAGCTTGTATTTGCTTCCTCACCATTTGATCCAAGGAAACGCATGGATTCTGTCTTGGAATCAAACTTTGGAAATTTAACTCATCTTAAATTGGCCCCACCTGACTTTCAATTGGTTTTCTGAGGCGGGAGATCATATGAAAAGATTTTGGTTGCCAAGATAGCTCACTTCCACCTATCAAAAACACAAATTATTCTCTATTTATGTACAATCAGTCTCCATAGCTAACTGCTCAACAATATCAAATATATCAAGAAAAAAATATTATTCAGACCCAAAACCCTTACAAAAGACTGAAAAGACTGCTTCAAAATTATAGGTGAGTATTATATTATCTTTATACTTTCCTAAGTGAGAAGTCCAGCCCTGTTTTTCTCCTTCCTTCCAAAAAAAAAAAAAAAGAAAAAAGAAAAAAAAATCAGATTTCCATTTGCTCTTCTGCAATGGAATGCTGAAGATCATTCTTCTCATTAGGTTTTAAAACATTCTCTATTTCAATAATAAATCAGATGGTACCATGTAGGGAAACATAAATTAGAAACAAATAAAGCCTATTATATCATCAGAGCTTTGTTCTTGCCAGGACAGGATGTGCGGTAGAGTATGACAATTTTACATTGTCACATTTCCATCAACATCCATGCTTTTAAATCACAGGCTTATTCTTATTTGGCTAGCTTTCAACAGCAGATGCTTTATATAATCCATCACACGTGAGATTCATAATTTATGATTATAAGTCCTTTTAAAATCTCAAAAGCTTTGCTATGATAATTTTTCCCACTGACCTGTAAAAGAAGGCTAACATTTTAAGTACCTAGTACATTTCCAGAAAAACAAGGTCAGAAGTAGTTGAAGTAGTTGACAGGATAATTTCAGGAAGACTGATTCTAGTTTGACAATTATTTTCTTAACTCCCTTCATGGTCTGAAGATGTTCTCAATTTTCAAATTTTAAGGAATGTTTAAAATCAAGATACCATGTTGCAAATGCATTTGGATTGGTTTTCAATCACGTATGTAAATTTAATTTTTATAAAATCAGAGGGGCATACCTTAAAATACCACCTGGTATGAATTCTAAATAGCAAGACAAATACAACAGGAACAAATAATTCCTTAAGCTAAGATCATGACAAATGAATGTACAGAGCAAAGAGCTGTGAGAATAACTTTTGAAAAGGACAATATTTTATAACAACATTACTTTTTAAAATTAATTATATTCATCAAAATTAAGTATCTGCATACCAAAAAGTAATATTAAAAGGCATATGTAAGCCATCTTCCTCCTTTTTGTCCACCTCCAATCTAGTCCCCATAATAAAACATTTCGTTTACTTTCTCTTCCGTTTTATATTTCTAAACAATACGAATATACTACTATCTTTGAAAACAGAATTTACAAATATTTTCATTGGATTCCCATTTATAGAAGTTGACAATCTAAATTTCTGATGCCAACTCTTTCCCTCCAATCAAGATCCTAATGTAGTAATAACACACCCATTTTTACGAACACTATATTCAGTGACTCCATTATTTTCAAAACGTAAATATTCTTTCCTACTGAGAAAAGTAATTTTCAGGAAAACATTATACTTTTTTTTCTTGAAAAAAACCTGTTTCTTTTATTGATAATTTCCTAGTTATGACATATGCTTAGTTTCGAAATCATGATCGTCTTTTTTTTTTCTTAAGATTTTATTTATTTAATTGACAGAGAGAGAGACAGTGAGAGAGGGAACACAAGCATGGGAGTGAGAGAAGAAGAAGCAGGCTTCCCACCGCTGAGCAGGGGGCCTGATGTGGGGCTCAATCCCAGAACCCTGGGATCATGACCTGAGCTGAAGGCAGACGCTTAATGACTGAGCTATCCAGGCGCCCCAAAATCATGATTAAATCTTTCCACACTTTCTGAAAGGTGCCTCCATAAAATTTTCATATGAAATTCTGTCAGATCATTTTTTTTTTGTTTTTTTCCTGGAGACATCTCAACTGGGCCCTTTCTTCTCCTCACAGATTGGATGGTCTGTTCTCTCCCCTGATGGACAGCTTTTTCAAACTTCCTTCCACCTCTCTCTTATTACTAATCCCACCTCTCCTAGATCCTGTGTCTTCCTCCTTGGTTTATCTTCTTAATTTTGGTGAGCACATCTCCAGAACCTTCTTAAGAAAGGGTGACTGAGACTTAAATTTTTAAAACTTTCCATGGGTGAAAATCCCTCTAATTATTACAAATTGGGCTAAATACAGAATTCTGGGTTGAATAGCATTCACTCTCAGTGATCTGAAGCACATGAACATGACATTCCAGCTTTCAAAGTCATGACTGAGAAGTCTCATGCCATTGTATCCCCAACCTTTGAATATGTCTTTATTTTTTCTGGAAGTTATTTGAATCACCTCTTCACTCTTGCTATTATGAAGTTTAAAATAATTGGAGTGACTACATCTTGGATTTTGTTTGTTTGTTGCTGTTTTTCATTTATCATGCTGGGTACTCAGTGTGATATCTGACCTAAAATTTAATTTCCATTAATCCAAAAAAACTTTAGTTTTGTTTTTCACTCCCAACAAACAGAGGTCAATTCCTGGTAGAATTTTTCTCTAGGTTTCTCCAGAAAATGTCCTCTATTCACATGCTCAAGGAAGATATTCTTGGTAGAGGTGTCCAGAGACTTTGCATTAAAATATGCACACAGACTTCCAAAAGAGAGATTAAAAATACAGTCATAGAATAATGTTTTCCTGAATTTCAAGTCATATTCATAGGCATAAGCATTGAAATAATGTTTTCCATTTATAGTTTCCTATAAGTTTTTGTCTCACAAATTGCTAGAACTCTGCTGATGACTTTGAATAAAATACCTAAAACTGCACTGCCTCTATCAAATCACAGTTCAGAATTTCCAATAACCTGTTTGATACTGTAGTTTTCCCCCCAATCAACTGATCTTACTGAGTTTGATGACTTAACAACATGACTTAGTTCCCACGCCCAAAAAATCAGAATCCTTTTTAGCTCTCCTTCCTTGGTCCCTTACTCTTTTTTCCTGTATTTAAATAATTGGTACTTTTTTTTTTTTTAAGATTTTATTTATTTATTTGGCAGAGAGAAAGATCACAAGTAGGCAGAAAGGTAGACAGAGAGAGAGGGAAAAACAGGCTCCCTGCTGAGCAGAGACAGCCTGATGCAGGGCTTGATCCCAGGACCCTGAGATCCTGACTTGAGCTGAAGGCAGAGGCTTAACCCACTGAGCCACCCAGGCACCCCAATAATCGGTACTTCTAAGTCTATTTCACTTCCCTCCCACCAACACCCAGCTAAATTTAGTCTTACAGATTCGATCATGCACATTTTTTATTCTTCCTCCTCAAATATTTATTCCTATTGTCAGTCAAGCCAAGATCCCCAACTGACTCATAAACAACTTTGTTCTATGCCTTCCTCCTTCACTAGTCTCTACCGCATGATGTTGTCTATTTTGTTTTTCCTCCTAAATCACAATTAAGTTAGGTCATGACCAAAATCCTCCAGTGTCAATATATAATTCATTAAATAAAGTCTGAGTTTTGTCCAATGTTCGAAGTTCCATTTCATACCCAACCTTATTCAAAATTCTTCAACAACATTTATTTTAAAATTATCCTAATCTTACAGCATTAATATATTCGCAATTACTTTGTCCCTTAAAAAAAAAAAAAAAGTAGAAGCCCTTGTAGATAAGAATAATGTCTAAATCAATGCTGTAATTTATGGCCACTTCTTGCATATAAGAAGTCTAATAAACACTTAACCATCAATTTTTCAAACTAGTGATTCTTATGTGTGTTGGTTTACCTAGCTTCCATCTAAATCAGAATTTATGGGCTTATTAATAATTTAGAGAGGTTAATGTACCATTAGAAGACCTAACTGTGGCTCTAATGCTTTGCAGTCATTAAAGGTTCCTGTTGTTATCTCCAAATGCTTGGGGGTGAGGGGAGGGGAAAGAGAAGGAGGTCTGAAACAGAACACTCTAGAACAGGGCTTCTTAAGATTTAACATGCTTTCAAGTCAGCTAGGATTCTTGTTTCTCATTTAGAAGAGGGCAAGGGGCTAGGATTATTTAATTCTAACAAGCTACCAGATTATGCTGATGCTCCGGATCCTTGAACAAAAGCTGGAGCAGAAAAGCTAAAGTGCAAAGTGAACCCACTGCACTGAAGAGAAGAGCTAGACCCCTCCCTCTTCACACTAGAGTTTCTTGCAAACACTTGGAACATGATATGTGTTAGTTTATGCAAGAAGGCCAGATTTTTTTTTCCCCCTTTACAATTCGACCTTGGTCAAATCTGCACATCCCTAATTTATTCTAAATTAGCCTAACTTAAATTATAACCAACTTAATTGCTATAAGTAATAAATGACCTGCTTGGTTTAAATCAATAATATGCGAACTATTCCCCCTCGGTTTTCTCTTACAAAGTAGGGAAGTACCTGTACTTCATATGCATTAACCCGGAAGGAAGATGCAAAAATGACAAATAATGATTCATTCTTGACTTTTAAGCAAATTTCCTGTTAAATGCAGCAGCAGAAATCCTACCAGAGATGCCTAAACATAATTGTATTTGTAAAGACCTTCCATTTGTACTTCAGTTAATTCAGTACATGTTGCTTGGACTCTCTTTGAAACCTGTCATGATATTCATTTTGTGCTCTGTAAAGCTCAAGGAGCTTTTCCTGTTTTATTTAATTTGATCCTGAAGGAGAACCAGAGGATTATCACCATTTTCCAGATGAGAAAAACTAAACTCAGAAAGAGCAAATCATCGTTCTAATGATGCCAGAGAAACAGCTAAAATCAAGGTCTTCTGAAGTGAAGCCCTGTCAACCACTACAGCTATATTTTATATTTGAAGATTTAGCATTTATTTAGAAAAACGAGATTCTTTTTCAAAACAACTCTACTTATATTTTTACGGAATGTACCCACAGACAAGTTCTATTGCTTCTTCCACTTCATCATTCCACTGGGATTACTAAAATATTTATCTTACTTTCTTGACTGTGTCTGGCTCACTGTAGCTTCAGACAAACCTCTTTATGAGTGAGTATCTCTCTTTGGAAGTAAAAAGCACTTAGTTCTAATTTATGCCTCTTTTAATTAATAGGATTAAATCAGCATGTTTAAAGGACTCTTACAAAAGTACAAAATATATATTACAACTTCTTAAGAAGCAGAGAGGCAATTTATCAAATTTTCTGTGAAAAGAAAGACATTAATTTTTAAAATGACCTTGAATTTATATTTTTACACATGTACTGAAAGAAGATCATTGTAAAAATTTCTTTAATAAGATCCAAAAAATTAGAGCTAAATTTTAGGTAAGCAAAATCCTAAAACAAGCAGTGGCATATACAAAATTTTATCTCCTTAATAATTCATGGAATAGTAAATCAACCATATATAACATCTGTTTAAAAGGAACTTTTTTAACCAAAAAAGAGCTGACTGGGTTTAATCCCAGAAAAAAATTGCCTTTACTTAAGCAAAGACCATCCTAAAGTCCCTCCCAGGCCTACACATAGCCAAAGACACACCCGAAGTGTCTCAGGATGTAGCTCTCTTTTACCCTGCTCGGAGGATATTGATGACCTTTGTAGACATCAGCGATATTTACACATCTTCTTAATTCCAAGAATGCTTTTTTGTGTGATACTTCTATGAAAATATTACGTCTTATGTTGTACCTTACACTACTGTGTAACTTCCATCATTTTGTGAAACTCCACAATCAATGTTTAGAACAGTGCTCAAATACAGTATTAAATAGATTTTAATTATTATTAATTAATAGGCTTGGATGCAGGCAAACTGTAGTATAAATACCATTGAACTGAAAAGCAGGAGAGAGGGATCAGTTTTTGTTGTTGTTTTTTAATTATCTCTTATGTGACCTTGGGATTGTTATTTCATGTTCCTGGAGTTTTCTATCCAAATCAATAAACATATATACTACTTATAATCTATAACACTGTATCTAACTGAACACATTCCTCCTTAAACAGTTCTCTATCTGTTTGCCCTCTGTTTCCATCTAAATAATAGCTGATATCAACAATGACCCAGATAATAGTTCATTATGCAAAATAAGCCAGTTTCATTAACATTTGTTCTAAAAGTAGCCTGGGGCTCCTAGGTGGCTTAGTCAGTTAAGCATCAGATTCTTGATCTCAGCATTGTGAGTTCAAGCACCACACTGGGCTCTACGCTGGACAGGAAGCCTACTTAAAAAATAAAATAAAATAAAAAACATAAAAGTAGCCTGTTTTAGAGAAAAGAATGGTGTTTCATCAATGTTTTCTTCAGTAAGGTATGGATTATCTCACATCTCTTCTGAATCATGGATTATTTCTCTCCTAGATTATTTCAACTAAAATATAATTATGATGTTATTTAGTTCACAAAAAACCCCAAATCTCTTGATTTTATTTTCCTTCTGGCTACAACTGCCCATGTCTCCATTACAGAAAAAAATCCTTGAAAGAATTATCTATAATTGCCTACAGTCCCTGAACCAATGCTCTTAAGTATCCATCCTAACTGCCTTGGCTTTCCCACTCAACGACACTGCCTTTATCAAGGTCAACAGTGAACTCTTATTGAATTTAATGTTAATTTTTACTTGTTATCTTTGAAGACACATTAGCTGAATATGACACTGCTGATAATCCCTTTTCCTTTACTTTCTTCATTGACTTCCGGTGTCCTATAACTACTGATTTTTCTCCTACATGGGCACTTCTTTTCAGTTCACTTTGATGCTCATCATTCTTTTCTCTACTTTCCTTGCTTGAGAGATTCCCAGAACTCAATCCTTCAAATTCTTCTATGTCTCTTAGTTATCTTTTAGAGTCTCATAGATTTAAAATTTTCTATAGGCTAACTGCCAAATTCATATCCCCAGTCATATGTCCCATGAACTCTAGCAATTATATACTCAAATGCCTTCCTCTCATCTTACTTAGACATCTAGTAATCTTGTCTTCTCAAACAAATATGTCCACTTGATTTCCCTCCAAAATCTACTTCCTTCATAGTCTTCTCTATTTCAATTAATGGTATCTCCATCCTTAAGTTAAAACAAAACAAAAAAGATGGAGTCAGATTTGACTCCTCTATCTTTTACTTTATATTTTATCCATCAAAAAATCCTGTTGGCTCTACCTACATATCATCCTCTTTTCCTACCTCATTGAAACCTCATTGATCTGGCCCAAAGACCATCATTTTTCACCTGCATCATTACAACATGTCCATTTCCCTGAATTCTCCCTTTTGGTGTATTTACAACACAGAAACCAGAATGATCCGATAACAATGAGTCAGATTGTGTCACCTTTGTGCCAAAATTCCCCAGTGTGATTTCCATAACACTCAGACTAAAAGCCAATATTTTAACAATGACAACAGTGGAAGGATCTAATCCTTTTTCCTCCCATTAACGCTCTGATTTTGTCAAACGTTTTCCCCCATCCAACTGTTTTTCAGCCATACTGTCTTCCTTAGGATCCTTAAACATGGCAGACACATTTTCACCTCATAATCTTTGCATTTGATGTTCCTTTTGTGAAAAAATATTGCTTTCCCAAGTATACCCATAATTTTAACAACAATTTCTTTAAGTACTCGTGAAAATATCACTCTCCCAGTGAGATCTTTTCCTTTCCACCATACTTGACTACCACATCCCCACCATTCTTTAGCTAACTTTCCTGATTCATTTCTCTCCATAGCATTTTTCATCTTCTATTTTTGCTATGCAATGTACTTATGTATGGTCTGACTTTCCATATCAGTGTATAAACCACATGATGACAGGGATTTTGGCCTCTTCTGTTTGCTGCCAGAACAAGGCCAGAAATGTAATGGGCACTCAGAAACTATTGTTATTAACTGTTGACAGTTAAATATCACATACACAGTAAGATTATCCTTGAACTCTTAAAACTACAGAAGCCCAACAGCCGCAATTTAGAGAAAATACATCTGGGAAAGCAAGTGACCCCATTCAAATATGGCACATCTCCTAAACTTAAACCATCAATGACTTGCTTTATAGAAAAATACATGTATTACATGAGAATTCCTACTATAAGATTGATAATGTTTGTTCACTAAATACTTAGGGAGAGGTATTCAGAGCAAGTCAGCTTCTTTTCCCATGAACTTGACAACAAAAATGCCCACTTTAGATTGCATCATGTGGTCTGAACCCCTGAGTGATTTTATGATTCATTTTAACCCACTCTGAGGGCTACCAACCAATCAATGACATTACTCTTATCAAGGCCAACAATGATCTTTTTCACTGTAAGGGCTTATTACCTACTAGAAGACCATAATAGTAAAAATACTGGAGAGTACCTTTAATAAATTTATAATCTTTGTGTGGTACTTAACTGAAGGAAACCAACTCTAGTAGAAAATGGTTTGGGACTAAGTGGAAGCTATTTTAATATATGTGGTAAACAAGAGGGATCTATATATCTTTCAAAGTTGTTTCCAGAAGGAAATCATTGGTCTGCAACCATTCATATGGAGCAGGATAATAACATTTCACAAAAAATAATAACTGACAGCATTTATTAAATGCTTACTATACCAAACACTGTTTGAGGTGCTTTACATGGGTGAACACACCTTAACAATATGCTGATTGGAATGAAATAAATTAATGCATTTAGATTTGCTGTAACACTTACTGTGTTATGAATAAGAAAAGGGCAGAACAGAAAATAAACATCCAGATATCTCACAACTAGTAGTAGGAACAGTTAAAACCTAAGCAGTTTGGCTTTCTTCACTGTTAAATCATGCTGACTCAAGATAATAGAATTAATGTTAGACTACTCAAATCAAATAAGTTACATGGGTCAAAAAACCATGAATCTCTTCCCGAGACACATGCTACATTCTTAGCTAAATAAAGTAATTTATAAAAAAAAGAAAAGTATACAGATTAATCCACTCATTTCTCAGAAGATTCCAACAAAACAAAGAACCATTCTATTAAATACATTGTTTTAGTTAAACAATAGAAGAAAAACTTCTAAAGGTGATTTTAAGTTTTTCTTGCCTATGAAAATACATATAAGTTTTGGAGGATCAAAAACTTATACTTTGATAGTTATTGAGAACATATTGCCCAAAAAGTTAATGGTGAAAACTTATATATATTTTTGTATCTTGATATCTGCATTCCTGAATAATGTTTCTCTCAAGAACACCAGGTAGCAAAAGCCTGGACCTTGAACTGCAGAGATAAAAACCACAACTTAATTTTGCCATGTAATACACACTTCTTGTTTGGGGACAAGGCCTTCAGGCTCTGAGTCTCAGAGCTTCTTATCTAAAAGATAGGTACAAAAACAATGGTTTTCACGGTATCCTAAAACAGATACAATAAAGTCCAAGAGGATCCTTGGAGCCTGTCACTCTCTTGTTTTATATTCTTCATTGCACTTCCCATTATTTGAGATGATATTCATTTATTTGATTACCTGTTCTTTGTCTCCTCATCTGAAAAAGAAATTCAAAGGGAACTGCGACTTTTCTTGGACCTATTAAACATAGTGATTGCACCATACATATTTGCAGAAGGAGTAAATATATGGTAAATACTAAGTGGGTGAGTTTCCCTCCTCATGTCTAATACTGGTGTTTTGTGGGTTTACTGTGATTCTTTGAGATAGCAAGAGTTTTAGGGTAAAAATTTTCAAATGGAATTGATAGCTGAATTCTCTTTATGCCAGGTTCAAAAAGGATGTGGTAAGAAAAAAGACTATATGAGATACATGCATATACATGTATCATATATATACACGTGTATAACATATATCATAAGACATTCACATATAAATTAGTACTAAAATCTAAAATTAGGAAAGGAAAAAGAAAGGCTAAAGAGACTATACAAAAAAGAAAAAAGTATAAAAAAACCCTACAATTCATCGTAAGAAATGAGACTTTGTATATTAATTTTCATTTTTCTTCTCCTATTTCAAAGTTTTTGTCCATTTCTCTTTTATCTGTGTTACTTATATCATTTACTCATTTCCCAGACAAATAACATCACAGATACTAATGATTTCTGGGTATAAATATCCTTAAGTCAAAAAAGTTCCTTCACAGTGATTGTGAAATACAGAATGTTTACACTATGACAGGACTGAAATCCATTATCTCTCAAAAGTTATTTTTACTGCATCTGAAGTATAAACTGTACATATACGTATCACTGTGAGATGCCCACCTTGTGGGACAAAATATATATAATAAACTTATAACATGAAATCCAGAAATATAGAACATCCTCATCTTCAAGGTTCCTTACTTGTTATTTAAGAAGCAGATTTAGTAAGCATAATGTGCAAGAATTCAAAATATGCAACTCAAGGGAAATCTCTTTACAAAACAATAGAACCAAAGGAGCTCCTGTGGATTCAGAAGTTCAAAGCTAAGTCTTTATCAAAGAGCATTCTTTGGATAAAATGGTTATTACATTTTCTCTTGGCCTTTAAGAAATCCCTCAAAATAATCTTTCAGCTGTTCCAAGTAGCTAGCTCTACTGATACTGGCTGCATCTCTGGTCAGCATCTAAGGAAGCATGAACCACGGAAAGCAAAGAAGACAAAGCTAAGTCTGTGACCATAAAAGTTATTTTTGAAAACAAAATTAATTTTTCACTTTAGCTGATTTTTCTAACCTCACATTCTGGCAGTGTTTTAATGCCCAAAGCACAAACTTCAGACTCTCCCAAAGCTATCTAAGCCATGGGTGGTACTGGCTGATCTCAATTCATTAGTCAGGTTCAGAAGAGAAGGAAAATGCCAAGAGAGACTTATGATCATTATCTCAGAAGCAGGAATGTGGTTTACAGGCAATTTCCGTCACCATAACCCCAAACTGGCAGGAATTTTGTATGTCATAACTATTTATTCTGGAATAGCCCACTTAAAAATAGTGGGATTTGACCTACTTGCCTCCAAAACTCTCAGATATGGTATAGAAAAGGTAGACAGGGAAGCTGTTCACATGCTTGGAAGTGGGTGGGAAATATGGAGATGGTAAGGCAGAACAGATGATTTCCAAAGAGAAGATGCCATATTCTTTAAAGTGGAAAGAGGAGTGCCCTGTATGGGTTGTGAGTGTTTCTCCTAGGAAAGATGAATAGTAGTTATTCATATGGGGAGCTAGTAGGGGCCTGTGTGTGTGTGTGTGTCGGGAGATGGGACTGTGTGTGTGGGGGGGGGGGGGTTGGGAGATATATGTAATTCCTATCCTACATTCAATCTTTGCTACTGCTTACCAGACTTCGACATGTAAATTACCTAAATGTAGAGAAAAACCTAAAAAATATAACACTAGGCGCTGAGAGGAGTAACAGTCGATACAGAGATAAGGAAAACAAGATTTTTAACACATAGGGTTGATTCCAAGTCCAAAATCATATCCATAAAAAAAAACAAAACAAACCCAAAAAACCTCTAACTAGATGAACTAACTAGTAGCAGCTGTATGGAATTAATTAATGATGTTTTTCTATCTGTAGAAATCGATTTATTTTCCAATGATCAATTACCACATTTGGGCTAATATTTTACAACAACTCATATGAAACTGTGATTATGATCTAAATGGTCGCAATGACAATCTATTTTTTCCCATACTTTATCAAAAGGCACAACATCTCACAAGTCTGTAGATCTCTTTTGGCCACCCAGTGATCTTAAATAGAGCATCTGTCCTTCTTCAATTCTTAACTCTGTTAATTTTGACAATTGGAAATCATACCATCAGTCAAATAGGAACATAGTGCTGCTGTCAATCAATTTTCCAGTTCACTCTGGTCTGTAAGTGCCTCAGTGAAGAACAGCTAGTGACCATGGCCTAAGAAACTGGATCAGGCACCTGGGCTCCATGCAGCATGAAGCTGACTTCAGGGGCTGGGTCATGACTATGTCTGAGACTCTGGCAAATTTTTCAGTTTCTCAGTACCTCCACATCCTCACATAAGGGACGGGGACGGTAATAATCCCCACCACACCGGGTGCTGGTGAAGATGAAATGACAACCCACCGTCCTTATACCAATGCTTTGCTCATAATGAATCACCAGTGACTGTTAACTATTATAGGTTCTTTGCAAGCCTGATTTCTTTTGCATTGTTCACAGATTATCAATGCAATGTTCTTTTTTGATTTTTATTTATTTGTTTGACAGAGAGAGATCACAAGTAGGCAGAGAGGCAGATAGCAAGAGAGGAAGGTAAGCAGGCTCCCCGCCGAGCAGAGAGCCCAACGCGGTGCTCAATCCCAGGACCCCGGGACCATGACCTGAGCCGAAGGCAGAGGCTTAACCCACTGAGCCATCCAGGGGCCCCATCAATGCAATGTTCTAATCTTATTCATCGTATCATGGGAACCAGAAAGCATCCCCTTTTTTCCCCTTCAATCTCTTTATTTTCAAACTTTCTGCATCTCTCTTTCTCCCTCTCTCTCTTTTTCCATTGTTTGGAGTTTAATATTTGTTTTCTGTTCCTTTTCTTAAGGTGAATTTTGAATACAGACAAATGAACAAATCTGACTTGTGCATATGATGGGTTGTGAAAAAAGCCACATAATTGAGTAATCACAATCCCTTATCAGGATAGAGAGCTCTTTCATAATCCCAGAAAGTTGTCCCTCATATCTCTTCCCTGTTAATCCTCCCTCACCCATACAAAGGCAAAGTTCTGGTTGTTTTTTCCTTTTTTTTTTTTACCTGTTTTAAAAATCCTAGAAAAATATAAAAACTCAAAAATAATACATTACCTTAACTCTTTAATTCATGAGATATAAATTCCAAATAAATATCAACATATGAAATGTATATTGGGTATAATGTTAATTCCATTTCCATTTCCATTCAACATCAAGTTAGGTTTTATTACTGATATTTCATCTGGTTTCAGAAAGTAAATTGTCTTAAAGATTAGTGAATATTAAAACCACAGGCATAATTTTTTCCTCCCAAGTTCAGAATAAAGGACTATAAGTCCCCTACATTCCTCTCATTACTGGAAGTATGAAAGAACCCAAGAAAAGAAATATCTTCAAGCATAAAATTTGACATGCCCTCCCTTTCTCTGTGAATATTTGTCTATGTATACACACAAACATATGCATATATAAGATGACTAAATATAACTCATATAAACTTTGCTTTTATATTAATTTAAATATTTAAAAAATTACCTTAGCATATTTCATTTCTTAAATAGTTTTTCATCTCTATATTTCAAGCCTTTCACAGGATCTTTTTAAAATAGTAAATACACATATGTTTGAGATCTTGAAGGTACCTTACTGTGATAAACTTTTTAAAGATATCTTACTGTGTTTAAATATAAATTGTCTCAAACTAGAGATAAACTAATTAGCATGAGCCATATGAAATTAATGTTTTTTATTTTTAGGGATTGACTTGTTTTAATACAAAACTGATTATAACCTACAGACCAAAATCTCCTAATTATGCTAATCAGTAGTTGATTATTGTAAATAATTAGCTGAAAAGTGTACACAAACACCTTTGGCATAATTTTCCTCATAAAAATAAAAAAATAATTGGGCTTTGTGTTTTATAATAATAATTTTATTAACTGATGTCAATATTATAAACATTTCACTGAAGTCAGTATGCATTTCTAAATAAAAGAAATACAGTAACCAAAAAGACAATCTGAAGAACATTTATACACTTACCTTTGTAAGTCAGCTTGAGTCGTGGAATATTTTGCTTAGAAGTTCCAATGACTGGAAGAAACAGCATGGTCATGCTTAGTATCATCAAGGCATGGAAAAGGTGAAAATCGTGGCTTCTGAACTTCGGTCTCTCATTTTTATTAGCAGTCATGATGAAAACAATGACCTCTTTCAAATGGTGTTAATTTAATCTAAAAAATAAGAAAGTGGCTATTAATACAGCAGTTTATAGATTTTCCTAGACTTATTAAGGTATAATTTTCTGAATGTGTATAGTTTTTAAAAAATAATTTTTGTTTAGATCTTGCAAATTGTTATAAGGGAAATAAATCAGAAATAAATAATAAAACTTAGGTCTGCCTTTATTCAGATGCAGAGATCAAGACATAACTAAATTTCAACTATTTAGGATGATTAACATTTCTTCCTCCATTAAAGTTTGTCTGTTTGTTCTAACATAAATGCAGAAGGATCCAACTCTTTCTAACTTGATGAGGTCTTTACTCAGATAGGAATACTAGTAGAAACCCATTCTTTCCCCAAATCATTCCCAAGGAAAAAAGATGTCTAAGCAAAAACAAATAAAAGCTGTTATTTTCAGGGAGTTCATTTCTTGTTTCTGATATAAAGATGTTTTAAAAGTCTACTTAAGGGGCACCTGGGTGACCCAGTCCATTAAGCATCTGTCTTCGGCACAGGTCACAATCCCAGCGTCCTTGGATTGAGTCCCGTGTCAGACTCCCTGTTCCATTGAAAGCTAGCTTCTCCCTCTCCCTGTGCTGCTCCCCGCTGATTGTGCTGTCTCTCAAATAAAGAAATAAAATCTTTAAAAAAAAAAATAAAAATTCACTTAAAATTTGAAAAAATAGGAATGATTAGGTCGGGTCACCACCACAGATTTTAGGACTGGGATGATGCAATCTTACCCACACCGTATATACTACTCCACACAGGACAATACTGAATAGAAAAACAAACTAATATAAAAGGGTTGATAAAAGAGAGGAAATTGTTATTAACTAGGCTGCCACAAATAAGCTGCCTTGGTTGTCTTTTTCTGTTTTTGATCACGACCTGAGCCAAAGTCAGACTGCTTCTAACTGACTGAGCCACCCATGCACCCCAGTTGTCTTTGTTAAGACATGGAATAAACTAAAACACATATTTCAAACTAAGACTGATAACTATAATTACAAATAATAGTCATCGAATATTTATATGTACCAGATACTTTTTGTTTTAAAGTGCTTTCCATAAATGAAATGACTTAATGCTGTTAAATTAACTAAACAAAGGAGGCCATTAGACTCAGGTGGCTTTGATGAGGTTTGGCCTCCTTAAGCAAATGGAAATCTAAGTCAATAAATGCATCAAAATCATAAAATCAAAGCTTTAGGGATAACCAATCGCAAACAACCAATAGACCTTAGGCTACAGCTGATTCTTTCTTTGCTTCTGCACTTTCCTCACACAAGTCTGTCCCTGACTCCTGAAGGCAAAGCTTTGCTAACCACTTCCAGTTTGGCCCTACATGACTGGAATCAATTTTTGCATAAAAAAACTTAAAGTTTTAAAATGTCTCAGTCTATCTTTTAATAATGCTACTACAGCCATGAAGGATGGATATTTACCTCATTTTACAGATGAGGAAACTGAGGTACAGAGTTAAATGGTTCTCCTAAGGTCACATGGCATATAAGAAGTAGATATAAATATGTGGTCAGGACTTGAGTTAGAGTTGGCCTCTTAAACCCCTAGGTCTTTGGGTGCTTTTCAGTATGGTAGAACATGTGATCTTCAACTTTTGCAGTCTTCAACTTCTCTTCTTTCTCCACAAAGTTACCACTGCCTTTTTGTTTTTTTTTTTTTAAACATATAATGTATTATTTGCTTCAGGGGTACAGGTCTGTGAATCATCAGTCTTACACATTTCACAGCACTCACCATAGTACATACCATCCCCAGTGTCCATAACCCAGCCACTTATCTTTCCCTCCCACCCCTCAGCAACCCTCAGTTTGTTTCCTGAGATTAAGAGTCTCTTAGGGTTTATCTCTCTCTCCAGTCCCACCTTATTTCATTTTTTTCCCTCCCTACCTCCATGACCCCCTGCCCTGCCTCTCAAATTCTTCATATCAGAGAGATCATATGATAATTATCTTTCTCTGATTGACTTCTTTTGCTCAGCATAATATCCTCTAGTTACATCCATGTCATTGCAAATGGCAAGACTCTGGGGGTTTTTGATGGCTGCATAGTATTCCATTGTATATACCCCCACAGAAAGAATCTTGCTATTCTTACTTCCCAGAAAGATTTCAGATATAGTACCTGCTTTAACTTCTGTCCAAATAATTTCTGTGCTTTCTTGGTAATAGCTGTAGCTATAATAAAAACATCTTTAAAAAATTACCTTAAGTAATTTTCTTATTATTTATTATTAAAGTATTCTCTGTTTATATGGTTTAGTTTTAAGCAAAGGTGTAATATGAGTGAACTTTCTTATGAAAGATCAACTCTTTAGTAAATGCCTATGCATATCAGGGATCTAGTTACTTTGAATCTCAGAAGTCAGGATCAATCTGGGAAAATGAATTAAAATAAAATTTAGGGATGTACTGATTTATTTTTATACATGACAAGCATTTTAAGGACAGACAACAAATTTTATGTTTCATGAAATGTTAAATATGAATGCTAAATAAATTATATTTTATACATATTTTTAAATATATATTTATATTATAATAATTTAATTATCTTCAAAGATACCAACAGGAAGTACCTAACTATTCTGTCTTGTGTGTAATCTGTGCATATTTAATTCTTTGATTTAGAAAATTACTGCATATGTGAATCATCAAGGTAATTTAGACACTAATTTAACTGTGGCACCTGGGTGGCCACTCAGTTAAGCATCCTACTTGATTTTAGCTCTGGTTGTGATCTCAGGGTTCTGGGATCCAACCCCAAATTGGGCTCCATACTCAGCAGGGAGTCTGCTTGAAGATCCTCTTCCTCTGCCTTTCCCTTTGCCCCTCCCAACCCTCTCCCCAACAACCTCCACTCATACATATTCTCCCTCTCTAAAATAAATTATAAATATTTTTAAAAAGTAGTATTATACTAAATATGCCACATATGAGATATTATATTCACATTTACTTGACATTCCTTGAGCAGTATTAATTAAATATAATTTGAGAGAAAACAGAAATGTCCTTCTAACCACAAAGATCTATGCCATCAGTAGCAGTCCATGAAAATTTTAATTTTTAAAATTTCACTTATGTATAAAATAAAACACTAACAAAGTCCTTCTTTATATATTTAAAATAAGTTCTTAAAAAAAAATAATTGCAAAATAAATAAATAAATAAATAATTGCGTTATTTTAAAGGTAGTAGAAGAAAATGTCTGTTACTGCCACAAAACAGTCATTTTAGCTGCTCCACAGGAAAATTTATCAAGATTAGATTTAAATTATGTACATTTTAAGTTACTCAATCTCTTCAGAAATGAATCTTGCAATCTTTCAATTTGTCATTTATACCAGTAAAAAATAGATACATTCTATTTTTGACTTACAGATCCTCCTTAAAAACTTACTACTTTTATGCAAATAAGAACATACCTACAAGAATATATATGTAACAGTCATTAAGATCACAGCTGGTCCCCAACCATTTATTAAGATGAGAAAAAAAAAATAAGACTCTTCTCTGAAAGTAGTTGATTACATATAAATAAGTAAAGCACCATGAAATGATTTCTAAAATCAAGATAATTATGGGATGCTATGGAAGATAGATAGCTCAAAGGAGTATCATACAGATTTAAGCAAGACAAGGATAGTTGCACAGAGGCCAGTGAAAGGAGAATGGAAAGCAAAAAGAGATAGTTTCAGAGGACAGTGATAACTCATTAACGGTTCTTGAAAAGCCAGAGCATTATAGACTTGGTTAGACTGCTATGATGAGAAGGGATAGAATAGCATAATCCAGAAAGGTGGAAGAGAGAGGACACCAAAGATGAACTTGACCTAACTGCTAAATGTGTCTGATGCCTGTTTTGATACCTAATATATTATGACTCAAATAATGCCATTACTCCACACTGCCTCTGATATTAGATCATATGTGCAGATTCTACGCATATTCACCAGCGACTCTAATCCCATTTGGCTGTTCCTTTCATTTTTCCCTTTATCTACACGTTAGCCAGAATATGGGTACTAATTGCAGAAGATCCAGAGCTTTGGCATACACACATGTATTCCTTCACTTACCCTTCCTCCTACTTCCTATACCCTCCCCCAACCAAAAAAAAGGAAAGGTAAATGGAATATAGAATTTAAGTATATTAAACTTCTCATTAGGTTTAGTTTTTCTGAGATTCTGGACATGTGAAATACTACCTTTTTCTTCATGATGTGCAACAAGGCATGTAATGCGAATGTATGTTTAGGTACACAGGCAAAAGAGAGGGAACTTTCCATGTGTGCATTTTATTAGCAATAATGACCTCAGTACAGGACCTTTCTTGGGAATTAATGACCAGTTGGGGTTAATGGCCCTTGGCTCTGTATTGAGATATCTACTCCTCCAACTGATCATTAATCGCTAAGACGTGCCCTGTGCCTCCAACACTATAACTTAAGAAGATTGATGTTTTGGTTTTCAATGAACAGTAGTCATACTGTTCCTTGTAACCCAACTCATTAATACTGTTAAATAAGTTAAAAATCAAAGTGCCGTTTTCCTGGCTACATGACATTCCGGTAAGTGCATGCACGTGTTCTTACATATGCTAAGGGTGAAAGACAAAATAAAACAAAAATCCTGAAACTGCCGGAACTTGTTTTTTTTAAACTTTAAATATTTTTCTACTATAAAACAGTCATTCTCCATAATCTGCTGTTCCTGATTCATTGTTTTTCTTCCCAACAATCCTCTGAATTCAATAGTTAATCTTTTAATTGAGGTAATTTATGGGTTAAATGGAGAGCCAACAACCTCTCCACGAATCTATTGATGTTTTGCTATCTTCCTTCCAGTGGATGTGGATGTGTGTGTGTGTGTGTGTTATGTATGCACACGTGTGTGTCCTGCATCTGGGAGGAATTACAGAGAGAAGTAGGTGTGATTTAACCTAAAGTGGGTGGATTTAGTGAATTGCATAGGTTATACTGCATGCTACTGTCTGTAACAAGCTCGACCTGGAGCCAATTAACTGAATGTAATCTATTCCAGATGTTCACTGGAACAAACAGCACTCTTGGGGATCTTCAGATGTGGAGCCAATGGAGAGTGTTCTGATTATGAGAGATTTTTACACACTGTTCCACTAAATCAGAGATCCAAATGCATAATCTAACATTCAAGAAGGCCTTGTGCCATTTCCCAAAGGAATACAAAGAGTCCAGGGCTTACTGGATGGATATTAAGTCATCAAAAATATTATTTGAGGAGCAAGGGATATAAAATTTTATATGTGAATTTCATTGAGTTGCCTTATTTACTTATATCCGTCTATTCCAAGTGTCATTAAGATAATGTATAATTATGGGGAAAAATATATTCTATGCATAGGACAAAAATTTAAATAGGTAAGTCTTGAGACTAAAAATCTGAACACATAGGTTCAGGATTTTTTCTCAGGGGTGTGTGTGTGTGTGTGCGCGTGCGCGCGTGCGCATGTGTATTTTGGGGAAAGAGGCAAAGAATCCTTGATTTTTTAATTTATAAAGGGTTATTGGTTCCTCATACCTTCGTGGTACACATAAGGTCACTTGAAACTTTTTTACTCATTCAAGAGACATGAGGAATCATGACTACACACAAATTAGTAGTATTAAGTGTATAGGCTTACTTTGGCTTAATTGTAGCTCATACTTTTGAATCACTATTTGATTAGATGATTTTTCTGTAGGATACACAAAACTGATAAAATATTAGTAATACGACTTCATGGTAAGGATGGGGACAAGAAACCAGACAGAAATTATAGAAGAGACTTGAGAGTCAAAGAGACAATATAGGCAAACAAAGAGAAGTTTTTTGTTTGCGGAGGGCTATCTTCTATTCCATGGATCAAGTACAATGATAACAAAGAAGAATGCAAGTGGTATGTATGAAGATCCACTAGGATAGGCGCTTGGAATGCTAAAACTTTCATGTACATGTATTTTATCTCATCCTTTCTAAATTTCTTTTTGCATGTTTTCTAATATATCTAATATCTTACTACTTAGCACAATCAGGGGTATGAAATCACTGTGCAAGTGTATAGTACTCTCACCACTGACTAGAATTTATGGGGCAGAAAGTTTTCATTGAAAAATTTTAACTATTAATGGGCTTCATTGTTTTAAGAAGTCAGGAATTCCTCAACGATTAGTATATTCCCATGGAGTCTGAGAGACCATCTGATGTTTTTAGACATCATGAAGAACATTTAATTAAATGTTAATTACTTCCTTAATCCTTATGGATATTTCACCATATACCAAACTAAACATGAATAGCATCAGTAATCAGCTATAAAGTTGAGCTGAATTCTTTGTAAGTAAAGATACACTACAGTAGTTACATTTTTATTTGCTGGGGTTTAATCACAATGTCTACATTTCTAAAATATACTGAAAATATTTCGTATAAATACCTGCTCAACAAAGCCCTTTTGTTACATGTTACTTGGGTTTACATGTCTTATAAGCTTGTACTTACAGCCACATCAAATTATATAGGATCTCAGCCCTAATGAATCCAGTTCAACAGAAGATAATAGTAAAACTTCAGCGCATACAAGTGTAACCTGTTAAGATTACTACTGTGGATGGCACTTTTTTCCTGAACATAACAGTAATAACAAAACAATGCTTGTAAAGGGGTCCTAAAGAAATAAAGTGTCCCTAAGGCCCAAATTGCTCAAATAATACAAAAAAAAAAAAAAAAGAAAAAGAAAAAAACCACTACTGTAAGTGACTTTATGCTAGTCATCTTCCTTATCCTAAATTTCCTATCATTTTGCTACTCAAGGAAATACAGTTATCATCTCATAGGGTCAGAAAAAACACCAAGAGCATAATCTTACTTGGTCTCTCCTTTAATCTGATTACTCCACAATTCAAAGACTTAAGATTTTCCTTTTCAAAATCTCACACTAGAGAATGGTTTGTTCGATGCAACTTCTCATGACCAAGATCATGAGAAGATCTTAAAAAGAACACCTTTTAGAATTCTGATATGCATTCTGAGAATTATAGAATATTTATAGGTATTCTATGGAAATAATTATAGAAATTATAGAATACTTGGCAAATTTCAATGTCTGCCCTTTATATTCAAAATATAAATGTATAAAATGGGGCACCTGGTTGGCTCAGTCAGTTAAGTGTCTGCTTTCAGCTCAGGTCTTGATCCCAGGGTCCTGGTATGTAGCCCTGCATCAGACTCCCTGCTCAGCATGGAGTTTGCTTCTCCCTCTCCCTCTGCCACTCCCCCGGTCCATGGTCTCTCTCTCTCACTCTCTCTCAAATAAATAAAAAAAATATTTAAAAATATTAATGTATAATATACTTTAATTGATTATTTTTTAAAATTTAACAACCTCTACCTCAAATATTCTGATACTTGACTCTCACGGTTTAAAAAAAGTTTTTCTTTTTAATAAATAGAATGTTAAATTAAGCAGGGCAGGTATTAATGCAATTAAGATGGCAAAATAGTTGTATTCTCTAGAAATAATAAAATAAGAATTAGCCATGTGTTTATAATCCAGAGGATCTTCTAATTTATTTTTGTGCTTTTATGTTTAAGGAATGTCATTATTATCAAAACTGAGTGATATTTTGGCGAAGATCCAAAAAGTTTAACTTCCTTTTCTGAAGTATACATCTAGATATTAATGTAGACATTGAGCTGTATGTCCAATAAAGACTTTCCCAGACTTTACAATATTTATCTAATACTCCTGCTAATGTGATCAGCAAATAGATTTAAATCTTAAACTCATTCTTTAATGATAAAATGTACAAAATATTCTATATACAAACTAATCTCGTATTCGGATGGTCTCTGTGTCATCTAAAATAACCACGCACTAGGAAACTTTTCTTTCAAAGTAATACAGGTGTTCTATTATATTAAAAGATATTATCATGGCGTTTGCTTCTGTAAGGCTTATACTACTGTTGAAGCAATGCAAAGACACACAAAGAAAAGAGGATGGCACCAGCATAAGAATGATGGACAAGTGTGTAGAGTTAAGAATTTTTTGTTTCCTGACATGCATGGTGGTCCT
The DNA here is from genome assembly GCF_022355385.1 of Mustela nigripes. Taxonomy (NCBI): domain Eukaryota; kingdom Metazoa; phylum Chordata; class Mammalia; order Carnivora; family Mustelidae; genus Mustela; species Mustela nigripes. Next base: position 77,744,873 of record NC_081560.1, on the reverse strand, counting down.
GAGCTTTACAATTTTCACATGTATGCTGCATTTTTCAAATAAAATATTTATTGAACTAATTAATTATGTTAAAAAAGGAAATGTACAGAAATTTTTTACTACTTAATGCATACTTTCTAATAAGACTGTGAAACAGGAAATTCACCATATCCTCAAAAACAGTATACCGGGAATTATTAGTTACCAAGCTATAAAAATTATATAAATGTTATACAAATCATTTATGTATACAAAATAGTATTTAAGTAATTTCCCACAGTGAGTCCAAATTAAAACATGGGTTTGCATTATAGTTAACTTAGAATCTCAAGCTTGTAACTATTGGAAACTAATAAATATTTACAAATGAATTAAGTCATGTTTTAAGACATAGAATATAGAATAAATATAAGGATTGTTTGTGAAGCTCCTCAACTTTTAAATAAACAGACCAAGAAATCCAATCAAACCTACCAGTAATTCCAATATTTAACAGCAATTTTTTTAAGCAAAAAAGGCTTATGGCAAGAAAAATTTGACCTTGAACTTCATATTCACATAAATTCTCCAGGAATGCATGTACTTTCAAGATCAAAACACTTAAAGTAAGTTAAATGACTCCTTTATGGCCTTTTTCTTTCTTTCTTTTTTTTTTTTTTTTAAGGAAAAAAGATGTACTAAACACATTAACACTACTTGTTTCATCACTATTTAATGAAACACCTAGGGAAATAAACTTTTCTAGCACCATGAGGCATTCATTCCATCTGCATAGGGAGGAGACTTTAAATAATTCACTTCATAAACAGCACTACCTGGGAATAAAAATAGGCAGTGTGAGAAAGGAAACGTAATGTCACAGACAGACTTCAGTAACCCAGTCTTCAAAGTAAATTTTAATTTCATGGTATTTGAAATTTTATGACTCAGCTGGGTTAAATGGGTGATGGGCATTAAGGAGGGCACTTGTGATGAGCACTGGGTGTTGTACGTAAGCGATAGATCACTAAATTCTGCTCCTGAAACTAATATTACTCTGTATGTTAACTAACTAGAATTTAAACAAAAACTTGAAACAAACAAAAGTAAATAAAATAATTTTAACGTGATCAATGTTATTTTACTTGTTTTTAGCACACTGAATTCAACACAACTGATGACTATGCAAACAACAAGGCAGCCTTTCAACAAATAAAACATTTTCCAGCACTTTTGGCAGTAATAGTTTTTTAAGGATTATTGCTTATATTTTCAGTGATGGTGACAGATGTTAATGGATTTAATCTTGATTTAAAATGTTTCATATGCAATTGTTATAATCCACATATTTTTATTTTCACTCAACAATTTTGAACTTGGCAGATGAGGAAACTGTGGCAAAGAGACAGTACTTCAGTGGCCAAGGCTTCTCAGCCAGGATCAGATGCAGGGTCAATTGACTACACACACAGAGCCCCTCCAGGAATGCAAGCGAGGTGGGGCAGGTAGTGGGGGGAGGAGAGCCTATCCTGGGGTCCACATTGTCTAGAGAATGTTTCTGAAGATGAAGAAGGGCTTTCAACCCAGTGACTGTGACTGCTGGGATGCTCCCAGTCTCTCTTTGGCAATGTCCAATAGAACATTTGCTATAGGGCAATGCTCTGGATCTTGTCCAATAAGGCGCTACAAGCACACATGGCAAGTGAACACTTGAAAGGCAGGACATCTAGAAACTGGATTTTAAATTCTATTAAGTTTTAATGAGCTTAGATCTTTTTTTTTTCTTTTTCATCTCTTTCTGATGTGTAGGTCAGGGACTAGTCTATCTAATCTAGAGTAGTAAAATTAGTATTTACTGGGTAATAACAGTAACAGTTCTGGGATAGTAAATGTAAGTACAGAACAAGAAAGGGCGAAACATTTTATTTTCTCTCTTTCTTTTTTTCCTGGTAAGAAAATCTAGGCATTAACTGAAAGAATTTATAAGGCATAATTATCTGTTTTATAGTTCTGAATGGAAAACTAACAGAGATTAACCCTAAAAATTTCCCTTTTCTTTCCCCTTAAACTTATTTGAGTAAGATGAAGACAAAGAACTCTTTCATCTTTCTATTTCAGTAGCATTGGGAACTATTTTTTACAAGCTAAACACAACTAATTTTTGTTTATAAAGGAGCTATTTCTTTTTCATTTATTTGCATTTTTAAAAAAGATTTTATTTATTTATTTGACAGAATGAGAGAGAGAGAGAGAGCATGAGAGGAGAGAGGGTCAGGGGCAAAAGCAGACACACTGCTGCGCAGGGATCCTGATGTTGGACTCGATCCTGGGACTCCAGGATCATGACCTGAGCTGAAGGCAGGCGCTTAACCAACTGAGCCACCCAGGCACCCATTTTATTTGCATTTCTAATTGTGCCTTTCTTAGATGTCTATTGCAAAATAAATTTGCACATGCTCACTGTAGGGGGGATGCTAGCCCAGAAAAGGGCTAGGCACCTAGAAGATATGGTTATCCATAATAAAAGTCTGTGAAATCTGTCACAGATTCTTTACCAGCTCCTATCGGAAATCAAGATGCCCCCAAACCCTGACAGAGTCAATATTCTCATATTTAGTTTAGTTCTACTACTAAAACACTAACAATAATTTAAAAAATAAAGTTACAACTTTTATAAATAAACTGACATTATAATTTCCATTTTTCTACACTTAGAGGGTTGCATTGTTAAATTTCTTTTATTTACATTTCTAAATGGCCCTAGTTATAACTGTAACTCTGGTGGGACACGTCAGAAGTAGAGAAGAGGTAATTAAGCACTCAGGCACAAAGCTCAGCTCTGCCATTTGCCTTCTGTTTCTCAATAAAGTTACTTAACCTCACTGTGTCTCACTTACCACACCTGAAATAGCAAAGAATATGAGTATTTAACTCGTATGTTGTAAATATTAAAAAAACATGCTGTAAAGCACTCTATTATGCCCAATACATAGTAAGTGCTCAATGAGTATTAGATCTTTAGAAATCATTATATTCCATCTGTCTTCATTTTCCATTAAAATTCTTTTTAAGTACAAATGCAAATTATGAATATAAAGACATTTAATAATGACCTAAATATATGTCTACAAATTTTAAGGCCCGTAAAATAAAGATACTTAGGAAAATAATATATAACCTCCAAGAATATGAAGACAAATGAAGAAAGTATTTGAAGAGATCACCAAAAAGGACAAATGAACACGACAGCAAATGAACAAATTCCATTTTTATGGCGTAAGAGGAGGCTGCCAGTGATTGTTTGAATTTTGTTATAAAGGATAAGACATTGTACCTCAAGTGTTTCCAGTGCTCTTCATTTAAATTAGATCACATAATTTATCAGGAAAGGGAAAGAAATAAATACCCAATAAAATAATAATTTCATATAAACCTTAAAATCAAAGTAGAATAAGGATTGGTGAGTACATATAATACCTAACTTTAAGATTATCACTTGTATTAAAAAGATGAAAATAATTAGGGTTCTTTTGGTGTGGGGTTTTTTTTTATTTTTTCTCAGAAAATATACTAGTATCAAAGGGGGAAAAGGGAATTTAAATAACTTTGTGGGCTATGCAGAATTGAAGGGTATAGTATACTCAATGGTATATTCAAAGTATAGCAATAACATACGTCTATAATTCAATTTATCCTTTTTAGTGGATCTTAATACACTTAATACAAAAAATTAAATATTTGGGGGTTTTTATGCAGCTATCCAACCTGTTTCACTCAGTGTATTATTTTCCATTCCTAACACTAGCCTTTACTTTTAAAATGGGTATAAAGATCTTTCATGAACTTAGCTCTTTGTTTTCCACATTCGTTAAAACAATTTACTCTGCCTAATTACAATGCCACTTTAGAAGTTTACATGTTTTACACTGGATAACTTATGATATCCTTTGACACGTGTATAAGATTATTTTAAATAGTTAATTTAAATAATTGTTAATTTATTATAAAATAAATTTTAAAATTCATACCAACTCATAAAACACACTTGATCCTATCAACACCCTATGATTATATAACATAATATAGCAAAATTTTCTCTGATATGTAACAGGAGTTAAAAAATAATTTTTAGTTTATAATAACCCAGAAAACAGAAAAGCAGTATCTCCTGACTGAAAGCAGAGCAAAATTAGTTATTATGTTCATATTCAATTAGGTTTAAGTAAATTTAAAAAAAAAACTTTGATTACATTTTTAAATCATTCCAGGTCTGTAAACATGCCAAGTATTATTTATAACACTTTTCAAAATTACTATATTTACAGCATACCAAAGATTTGAGGTTGTCTCTCTCACAGATTCAGGGTTAGTTCACCTCTTAGAGCATCTTAATATATCTGCTAGCCCTAAGATGGAAGATAAAAGCACATATTAAAAAAACCTTTCCATATTCAATAATTGTTTCTGTATATATTTGTGTAAGTATTCAATGTTTCTATAACATGAGCTTTACTGTCCTTAGAATGCATATTTCAATTCACGTTAATTAGAAACTAGTAAAGCTAAAAATAAATGACAATATATTGTGTAATACCAAATAACATTATTGTAAAATGATTAAATATTGTTTTATAATACAAGTTTTAAACTTTCTTTATATATATCTTCCTATGAAGATATTATATATGTAATATTTTAAAAATATGTTTTAATATACTATTTAATATATTCTATATAATTATTGTGTATATAATAATAAGTATTTATGTATTCTATATATTTTTATGTATACTGTGTGTGTGTGTGTGTGTGTATGTATATAATACACACATATATATATATGCAGGGTGGGGCAGAGGAAGCATGGAGGCTGACACAAGGCTTGATTTCATGATCCTGAGTTCATGACCTGAGCCAAAACCAAGAATCAACCTTTAACTCACTGAGCCACCCAGGTGACCAGAAGATATTGTGCTTTAAAGTATGACTCTATAATTCCTTCAGAAACAATGTTGAGTATACTAGATATGCAGCAGAGAAGCACAGTGTGAACCTTGTTGAAGAGCCATGGGTAGTAAAGCAAATTAATTCCTTATACCTCTACTCTCTTAATACTTACAAGGGAGTAGTTTCTGGGATCACACACATTTGTATTTAAAAAGCAACATACAAATGCCCAGTGCATGAGCAGTCTGCCTGTGTAAAGAATGGACTGGGTACAGGGTGCCTGGGTGGTTCAGTTGGTTAAGCAGCCTGCACTTGATATCAAGTCAGATCATGATCTCAGGGTCCTGGGATTGAGCCCTGCCTTGGGCTCCACGCTCAGGAAGGAGTCTGCTGGAGGATTCTCTCTGCCCTCCCTTTGCCCTGCCCCTTCTTTTACATGCTCCCTCTCACTCTCTCTAAAATAAATAAGTAAATCTTAAAAAAAAAAAAATGTGGCTGCTGCCTTACGAAGTGAAACTGATCAATTTCTATTTCTTTATCAGACAGCCCTGTATTTCTAAACACCCTCTGATGTTTCTCATGTAAACTTATTTTGCCTTTTGTTTTGTTTTGCATAACATGTTTTGTATGTTCTTTTGAAGTCTGTTCTGAATATTTGGCCGTCCAGTTAGCCCTTCTACCCTCACAGCCATCCTTACCAAGTTCCCTATTAACCAACATCAGTTTCTTTTTCCTTCCTCCTTTTTGAGATATAATTGACATATAACATTGTACACATTAATATCAGTTTCTGAGCTGTGTTTAATTCCATCTTTGCACCCTCTGCTATATGTGAAGAACTGGATTTAAATGGCTATCCCAACTCTTTTAGGATAAGCAAGGAATTCCTGTGTTTAGCACGTAGCTACAGGTGGACATTTCCCCATTTTTATTTTTTACTAGAGAAAATGTTTTATCCACATGACCTCGAAAGTTTCACTAAAAAATGAAATCAGCCCTGTAGTTTGGCTTTTTAAATGCAGAATTCACTTTAGGTAATCTCTCAAAATCCTCAATAATTCAGTTCATTTATTTTTGCCACATGTTATAGCAACTGAGATAAAATTCTCGAGTCTCAGGGAGGTGACACAGCCTAAGAAATCAAGGCTTGGCTGTGCAATGATTCAGGTTGCAAATCCATTTTCACTACTTATCAGCTTTACACACTAAGAGAATTCACTTAATTTCTCTAAGTCCAGTTCCCTCACCTATATAATGGATTCTCAGTTCTTATCAAATATGACTGTTGCAAGAATAAAATGAGATAATGCAAGGAAAGCACTTAGTACTTTGTCTGGCACATAACTAGCTCTCAAAAAAAAAAAAAAAAGCTTTAGCATAAAGCTTTTTCATTTTTTTTTTTTTTTTTTTTTTTTTTAAATTTTTTATTTTTTATAAACATATATTTTTATCCCCAGGGGTACAGGTCTGTGAATCACCAGGTTTACACACTTCACAGCACTCACCAAATCACATACCCTCCCCAATGTCCATAATCCCACCCCCTTCTCCCAAACCCCCTCCCCCCGGCAACCCTCAGTTTGTTTTGTGAGATTAAGAGTCACTTATGGTTTGTCTCCCTCCCATCAGGGAAATACAAATCAAAGCTTTTTCATTTTTGCATGGACTGTGATAGCAACTATTTTCCCGAAGATAGAAAGTGAATATAAAACTTATAAGGAAGCCTGAAAACTCCCATGTACTCCTATTATGCTTGCAGATGTGTTTGTATAACTTGACATTAAAGTTCCCAACCTCATTCCACAATGTAAATTTTTTCAATGTATAATCAGATAAAAATCCCTATTAAAATAATAATAATACATTATTTTCTTTAAGCTAAGAATTTGATGGGCCATATGCACTGCCAAAATGAAATCCTAACCAAAAGAACACACTTAATTGCTTTATTCGTTATGGAAATTGTTAGAAAATAAAAATAAAGGCAAAATAAAACAAATATTTTTGTTTGAGAACATTCAACTTGGCATTACCAAATATGTTTGCAAAAAAAGTCTATGGAGGAAGTCTCAGAAGTGAGATTAATATTTATAAACAGTTTTGACAGTCAGCCAATCTAAAGTTACTCCTGAAAGCTTATTTGGATATTGTTAAGAGCCCAAAGAGTTTATATACATAAAGAACTTTAGCTTTAATTATAACTGCTGTACTTTTCCAGAGTATTCAAAACACTGAAATGTTATAGTATAGTACAGTTTAAAGACCTTTCCAAATAATATTTAGGCCATTCCATACATCTCACAAGATTTGTATTTGTTCTTTCCAGAACAAGTGTAATTTCCATCTACAGACACTTCCACTTTTTCAGCCACATGAAGGCAAGGACATCAATCACATTCACCACTCTATCACCAAAGCCTAGCACAGTGCCTCGCAGAAAGTAGGTGAGGAGCATATATTTGTTCAACAAATGAAAGAAGCCGTCATTCTCTTTTTTCCTTTATCAGCCCACTTCTGTGGCATACGGTAATAAGTAGCTACAATCTCTGTATATCATTCCTATGTGTGATATCATGATGACTCAAAAAATCTGGCAAGCTTCAAGAGTCCTAGAATCACATGGAAACTTTGTCAGACCAAATTAGAATGACCCATAGCTGCTACAAAAATCCATATCAAAAATGAAAAAAAAAAAAAAGAGAGAGAGAGAAGAAAAGAAAAAAATTAGAAGGAATGACTGAGTCAGAAACATTCTTGGTATTTTGGTATTTCTGGATATCTTTTTTTTCAAGAGGGTTCAGAATCACATTTTTCTATGACCTCACTTGAGAATGTTACGGAAAACCCCTGTATGGAGAAAGGCCATGAAATGTGAAGAATTTGAAATTTGGAGTTAAGTAAGGTTAGGTACGAATTCCAGTTTTACCACTTTCTGGACAAGATTTTCTTAAAATTTAGGAAACACTGTCATCATGTTATGTTTTTCATTTTGAAGTAATATATATTAAAATCCTTATCCACACAGTAGGTGTAAAGTAAACCTTAGCCATTCTGAGGATAATTCTTTATTACAGATTAAGATAGCTCCACTCTCCCAGTGGAGTGTGATCTGTCAGTGAACTCTGTTGGTACTTAAGATTTGGAAGCAAGCAAATACTCCTTAATGATTTGGAAAATTCTGAGATTCACCCCTTTCCCCCATCCCCGTGGTCTCAGTGGAGAAACTTTCATAAGGAAAGGTTATTTTAATGTGATTCTTTCTTTACTATCACCTTTATACTCCTTATTTCTATCTTTGGTCAGTTACTGACCTTTATCTAAAAGACAAAGCAGAAAACTGAACATTGGTAGAAATTAAGCACATATTAAGAATTTTCCATTAAGGGGCACCTGGGTGGATCAGCCAGTTAAGCATTGCCTTAGGCTCAGGTCTTGATCCCAGGGCTTTCTGCTCAGCAGGGAGTCTGCTTCTCCCTCTCCTGCCCATCTCACCACTCATATTCTCTGTTGCTCTCTCTTTCTCTTAAATAAATAAATAAAATCTTAAAAAAAAAAAAGAATTATCTGTCAAGCATCCATCCTGTCTTTACAATTTCCACATTCCTAGAACATTCATAGCACAAACCTTTTCCCAAGAAAATGTACATCCAGATTAAAAGAGGATGGGAGAACAGTGTCTAAGTGGTAAAATATGCAATCCACTTGAGAAAAAAGTAGAGAAGTAAAGATTATTGCTGTCCTCGGCAAGAAAGAATGTGAAGTTCAATTATAATATCACATGCATGTGTCTTTTGGAATGTCAAAGAACAGCAAAGAATTCTTGATCATAAAACAAGAAGAAAAGATATCTTCCTATACTTGGCACTTCAAAAAATTCATTTTTTCAGACATCTCTTCAATAAAACTTACATTGCATTACTCCAATAAAATTAAGAGTTCTCTTTGCAAAAGGCATTTTGTGTACTATTTTAGTTATTTGCTCAAAAATGGCTGACTGCCACAGACTGTGATAAGCATCAGTATTAAGTAGTCTTACAACTTTGATTTTTTAAATATTGCACTTGAGTCATTTAAAACAAACATATATAACATCTATCTGGTGCAGAAATTCAGACACTTCAGAAAAAACTGTCACAATCTATCAATGGCATTACAAAACTAAGTGTAGAGTATTTAAATTATGCCTTAGTCTATGACTGTTTTTCTTTGTAAAAAGGGTAAAATCATTACCATCAGAAGGCAAATTATGCCTTATTATTGAGAAAAATAAATTTACATCAACTAGAAGAAGACATTGTCAGTATTTTGCTCTTTACAGATTTTTGTCACACAAACTCAACTATTAAAATGTGACTTTTTAAAATATATGTCAGCTTCTCTGGTTAAAATTTTGTAAAGGACACAGAGAACACAGGCAATGAGTCACATTATAGCAGAAAGAGCACTGAGTTAAGGGTCTAAAGATGTGACTGAAGTCCTGGGTTTATCTCATGCAGGACATCTTGTCTTTAGGAATTTAATCAACAACTCAGAGACTCCTTTTATATAAAGTTAATATCTTGACATGTCACTGACCTAACGTGGATATTAGGTAGTTCTCCTAGGTAGTGCATATAAATATTTCAAAAATGGCTAACAAACAATATACATAGCCCTAACAGCCCCTTTACACAGATTTGCTTTTTCAACTTCATTTCAGAAAGTTTACTTTTAGGTCTATTCTAATTTTTTCTTTATCAAATAGACAAGAATACACACTTACAGACACACACACACACACACACACACACACACACCCCAAGAGGGAAAGGTAAAGAATTCTCTGTTACATCTGTTTTTTAATTACCAAACAAGGTTGTCGTCTGTGTCAGTGATGCCATCTCATAATGTACATGCCATTTAACCTCCAGGATTAATTTGTTCCACTCCATTTTCAAGGCCACTAAAGGAGCCTGAGTTGCTCTGACTGTAAGCCTAAATTACTACAATTGGTATTCTGGACTCTGTACTTCAATCCAGGCAGTGCCTGCCGTTTCCAGATTTGTTTTCTTAAAGTGCTTGCTTTCAAAATGCCATTTCTAATTTAAAATATAAACACCCTAGTTTGGCATGCCAGTTCCTTCTTTACATAAATCTCTGTTCTTCCGTGTACACTCCCTGTTTTGAGCAAGATGGTCAACGAATCCTTGCCATCCAAGTCATGTTCATTTCCTTCTCCCTGTGCATGATGCCCTGCCCTCCCAGATCCAATCTCATCCAAAAAGCATTTCTGGATAAATTCCAGGTCAAAACATTCACTCCCTATCAGGATCACGATAGTACATTTTTTTCTACCACATTAACTTACAGTCAAAGTATCTTGTATGTGGTTTGAATTGTACACACCTCTTATCTGTTCAAAAATGCTGAAAGATGCTTAAACACAGAAAATTTCTTAACCTACCTTCAATAGCCCTTAGAACCTGATGAGACTCCAAGTAGAAGCCTAATTCTATCTAATCTGATTCTAAAACAAACTCTCATGTAAATTCATTTTCCTAAAATCCTCCAATGGTTTACAACTCAGCCTAAAATAGCCACATTTCAGAAAACACATCCAAAGTCATGGTTATGATTTACATGTATAGCTACATAACAACTTGTGTGATTCTTAGTCAGGTGTGGTTTCATTTAAAATCTGTCATGAAATCATACTAAAAGATACCAATTAGCTTGTAACTTTACAAATGGTGTTTTCCTTGAAAAAAATCTGTTGTTTGTTTAATGATCTCTTATTTTATGGCACGAATGGGCATATGCGTATGGCAGGACTAACTGTCCCTAGTATAAAGACTCCTATTTCCTGTTAGGGATACAAATGTAACCAGCCCTGAATTTGAGTAAGGCACATGGTAGAAATTACATTTCTCATCCTTTTCTCAGAGCTAGTGAGACAGGGTTAATAAAGTCTCACTAATTCAAAGTGATGTGTATAATGCCCTTGACATTTCTTTAAAATAAAGTGCTTGCCTCCTTTCCCTTTCACACCCTATCCCAACAAGCTAGAACGTGGACCAGGTGCTTGTAAGCCAGCTGTGGTCACGTTGCACCCGAGGGCAACACTTGGAGGAAGTCAGGGCAAGAAGATAGAATCTGAAGGCAAACAGAGCAACTTACTCACCCTATTATTTGTCCTGCACAACAGACAAAGATGTTACAGTCTCCTTTGAGTACTGCATTTGGGGGTCTTTTTGTAGCAGGAAAAAAATGCATGTTCATTTTATTAATAGTTTTTAAAAGCTGGTTTATGGGGTGACTGGGTGACTCAGTTGGTTAAGTGTTTGCCTTTGGCTTAGGTCATGATTTCAGGGTCCTGGGATCATACCCCACGTCAGACTCCCTGCTCAGGGGGGAGCCTGCTTCTCCCTTTCCCTTTGCCCCTCCCCCAACTCCTACACATGAGCACATGCTCTCTCTCTCTCTCTCAAATAAAATCTCTTAATAAATAAATGAGATAAAAGATGGTTAAGGATAGGTTTAAAACCTATAGATACAAAATCTCTGATAGGATCTGTATCCTCTATTACTTATAACACATTTTATAATGCAATTATTTTAAATCAACTTAAATGTACCCACTTAAGCCTCCATGTTGCATCACCTCCTGTACCCCTGGGGATAAAAATATATGTTTATAAAAATATAAATCAACTTAAATGTAGAATATTTGCCCTAAAATTATGAGCAAGTAAAGTTTTAAAATTTCTGTCATATTATCAGAATATAAGAATTCATAGATGAGATTTGTCTTTGTAAAATTCCATCTCTCTCAGCCAAAGATAGTTCAGCAGTACTTAAACAAGTCTTCTATGTTTGTGTGTTTCTTTTAGCATATCGAAGCTCTTCCTTTTTTCTTTATTCATTTTTGCTATGGATCTCACAGACATGTTCTCCAACATCAAATACAAAAATAATGTTACTGCTGAAACGCTAGTTAGTAAGCTGTTAATAAGTGTGGATCAAAAGTCTGAAATGATAACTGACATGGAATTGATTAGAAGTTAATAAAGAAAGAATGATGGGGGGGCACCTGGGTGGCTCAGTCAGATCAGCATCTGCTTTCAGCTCAGGACATGATCTTGGGGTCCTGGGATGGAGCCCCACATCCACGTCCAGCTCCCTACTTAGCAGGGATTCTGCTTCTGTCATTCTCTCTCTGCCCCTACCCCTCTTGCTTGTGCTCTCTGTCTGTCAAATAAATAAATAAAATCTTAAAAAAAAAAAAAAAGAAAGAATGGGAAAAAAGAAAGCATGCCCTCATTTTATGGCTAACAGACAGTGTATGTGTCACCTATAAACATGATAAATGCAGCCCAACCCTACTCAGTGAGAAGAAAAGTACACTGTGGAATTCTTTTGGTAAGCTAACCTTGGAAAATACTACTCATATTCATAAAAATATAGGACGCACTATAACTAAACATCTCCTGTGCCTAACTTTCACAGTGGTTATAATATCTTTCATTTTGTGTTTATTTATACACATAACATTATGTTAGAATACCTATGTAATATATAAAGAATATTTAATAAATATGTAAATTGATTTACAAGTATTCAACATTGAAATACATGGGAAAATAATATCAGATTAAATATAAACACATTCTGAATACCTCTACTTCAAAACGTATTTAGTGTAATCAGCATAGTCCTCACACAAAAGGCAAACCCAAGAAACTTCATTTTCAGCCTCTTAGAATTTTTCATTTTTTTAATAGCAACCATAACTAACAAACATCTTTTTGTAATGATAGAATGGTCTTTAACTGAAAACATCCTGGTATAAGTAAACATTTAACTATCCAGTCTGAAGAAAGCAGTATTGTCATTGATTCCTGACACTAGTTTGAGGCAATAGTTTTTTGACACCAGTTTTTCTCCTTAGACAATTAATCTGACCTTGCTATGGTCTGAATGTTTGTGTCCCCCCCAAAGTTCCTATGTTGAAATCCTAAATGCCCACAGGAAGGTACTTAAGTCATGATGATGAAACCCTCATGAATGGCCTTAGTGTCTTTAAAAAAGAGGCTTTAGAGAAATCCCTAGCCCCTTCTACCAAGTGAGGACACTGGAGATGATGCCAACTATAAATTGGGAAGAAGTTCCTCAGGAAAAGGCAACCATTTGAAACTTTGATATTGATTTCCAGCCACCAGAACTGTGAGCAAGTAGTTTTATAGAGCAGCCCAAACAGATGAAGACAGATCTAAGTGTTACTGCCCTTTTCTTTACTGTCCTTTACTTTAAAATAAGGCATCTGGAACCAATGGAATGCTAGGGTCTCTTTTAAACCTAAAATGCCAGGATGGCAGATCTGGTCATGTTAGTGTGTCTCCCGTTCCCCCAAATTAAAAAGCCATACGGGGGGAATTCGGCAAGATGGCGGAGGAGTAGCAGACTGAAATGACATCAGGTCCCAGGAGTTCAGCTAGTTATCAAACCATTCCAAATACCTACAAAGTCAACAGGAGGCAGAAGAGAAGAAGAGCAGCAATTCTAGGAACAGAAAATCAACCATTTTCTGGAAGTTAGGACATGCGGAGAAGTGGATCCAAAATGACAGGAAGATATAGCGTGGGGGGTGGCGCCTCCCAGCAAGCAATAGAGCAGCAGAGTACAAAATCAGAACATTTAGAAGTCTGCTCCACTGAGGGACATCACTCCAGAAGCTAAGCAGAGGTGGAGCCCTCACGAGGACAGTATGATCTCAGGGCCTGTGGGGTCACAGATGGATAGGGGGTGTCTGAGTGTGCCTGAGATCCCAGGAATCGGAGCTAGGAAGCCAAATACAGAGACAGAGCTGAGGAGTGAGCTCTCAGTTCAGGGTTACCTTAAACCATGATCCAAGGCACAGTTGGACCATTTCTCTTCGAGCAGGGACCCCACAAGAGGCAGATCCAGAGAGACTCCCACTCCTTCCTCCTCCAGGACGATAGAACAGGAGAACACAAGGCAGGAATCTGCTGGGTTTGTAGAATCCAAATGGGGCCATATGCCAGCCATAGAAATGCCCAGTCACAGGCCAGGTGAGCTCAGAGTGCAGCCAGAGACCCAGAGACGAGAGGGACCCACTGCTTTTCTGTGAGGGTGGACTGAGGAGTGGTGGGGCCCTGAGCTCTCGGGTCCTCTGGGCTAGAGATTGGGAGGCCACAATTTTCACTGCTGTCCTCCAGATCTCTATGGAAAGTGTTCAGAGAACAAAAGTACTGAAAGTGAACCCAAGCAGATTACTTAGCCTGGCTCCTGGCAAGGGCAATGCAATTCCACCTTGGGCAAAGACATTTGAGACTCACTGCAACAGCCCCTCCAACCCCCCTCTGCTGACGATCAGCAAGAATATCCAACCAAGACCAAGTTCACTGATTGATAACTGTGGAGCTCCAGAGTTAGGGGAAAGCAACGCAGAGAATTCATGGCTTTTTCCCCATGATTCTTTAGTCTTGCAAAGTTAAATTAATTTTTTTTCTTTTTCTTATTCTATTTTTTTAACTTTTCCTCTTTTAAAAATTTTAACTAGTTTATCTTAACAGTACCTTTTTAAAACAAATCCTTTTAAATCTTCATTGTTATAGCAATACTTCATCCGTTCATTTTATGTAACCTTCTTTTGTGTGTATATATAAGTTTTTTTTCCTTTAAAACTTTGGGATATAATTACTTCTAATAGATCAAAATATACCCTAAATCTAGCACAGGGACTTGTTCTAGTCTCCAGCCTGAGCAGATTCTCTCCTCTTTTTTTTTTCCCCCCTCTTTTTTCAATCAACCAACTTATCAATTCCTTTTTTGGATTTTTTTTTTAAAGTTTCATCTTTACAGTTATATTCCATTCCTTCATCATGTTTACCCCTACCTACTTTTGTATATATATATAAGTTTTTCTTTCTTTAAGATTTTGGGAGGTAGTTTCCTCTAAGAAACCAGAATACCCCCAAAATCAAGTGGGTAGCTCTGTTCTATCCACCAGTCACAAACACACACACACACACACACACACATATAAATTTCTATTTTTTAAATTTTTATTTCTTTTTTCCCCCTTTCATCTCCCCCCCAGTTTTGGGTCTCTTCTGACTTGGTTAGTGTACATTTTTTCTGAGATCCTTGCCACCCTTTTAGTATTTTATTCTCTTGTTCATATATTCTTATCTGGATAAAATGACACGGCAGAAAAACTCACCACAAAAAAAAGAACAAGAGGCAGTACCAATGACTAGGGACTTAATCAATATGGACATTGGTAATACGACAGAACTAGAGTTCAGAATGATGATTCTCAAGGTGCTAGCTGGGCTCAAAAAAGGCATGGAAGATATTGGAGAAACCCTGTCTGGAGAAATAGAGTCCTTTTCTGGAGAAATAAAAGAACTAAAATCTAATCAAGTTGAAACCAAAACACCTATTAATGAGGTGCAATAAAAATGGAGGTTCTTACTGCTAGGATAAATGAGGCAGAAAAGAGAATTAGTGATAGAGAAGACCAAATGATGGAGAATAAAGAAGCTGAGCAAAAGAGAGACAAACAACTACTGGACCACAAGGGGAGAACTGGATAGATAAGTGATACCACAAGATGAAGCAATATTAGAATAATTGGGATTCCAGAAGAAGAAAGGGGAGGGGGGAGAAGGAATATTGGAGCAAATTATAGTAGAGAATTTCCCTAATATGGCAAAGGGAACAAGCATCAAAATCCAGGAGGCACAGAGAATCCCCCTCAAAATCAATAAGAAGTGGTCCGTACCTTGTCATCTAAAAGTAAAACTTACAAGTTTTAGTGACAAGGAGAAAATCCTGAAAGCAATCCTTATATCAGACAAATTAGATTTTAAGCCAAAGACTATAATAAGAGATGACGAAGGATACTACTTAAAGGGTCTGTCCAACAAGAAGATCTAACAATTTTAAATATCTATGCCCCTAACATAGGAGCAGCCAACTACACAAACCAATTAATAACAAAATCAAAGAAACACATCAACAATAATACAATAATAGTAGGGACCTTAACACCCACTCACTGAAATGGACAGATCATCCAAGCAAAAGATCAACAAGGAAATAAAGAGCTTAAATGACACTGGAACAGGTAGACATCACAGATATATTCAGGACATTCCAACCCAAAGCAACTGAATACACATTCTTCTCTAGTCCTCGTGGAACATTCTCCAGAATAGATCACATCATGTTTCACAAATGAGGCCTCAACCAGTACCAAAAGATTGGGATCACTCCCCACATATTTTCAGACCACAATGCTCTGAAGCTAGAACTCAATCACAAGAGGAAAGTTGAAAAGAACTCAAATACGTGGAGGATAAAGAGCATCCTACTAAAGAATGAATGCGTCAACCATAAAATTAAAGAAGAATTGAAATAATTCATGGAAACAAATGAAAATGAAAACACAACTGTTCAAAATCTGTGGGACACAGCAAAGGCAGTCCTGAGAGGAAAATATATAGCAATACAAGCGTTTCTCAAGAAACAAAGGTCTCAAGTACACAACCTAACCCTACACCTAAAGGAGCTGGAGAAAGAATAGCAAGGAAATCCTAAACCCAGCAGGAGAAGGGAAATCTAAAGATGAGAGCATCAATCAATGAAATAGAAACCAAAAGAACAGTAGAACAGATCAATGAAACTGGGAGCTGGTTCTTTGAAAGAATTAACAAGACTGATAAACTTCTGGCCAGACTTATCAAAAAGAAAAGAGAAAGGACCCAAATTAATAAGATCATGAATGAAAAAGGAGAGATCACAACCAACAACATAGAAATAAAAACAATTATAAGAACGTATTATGAGCAACTATAAGCCAGCAAATTTGACAATCTGGAAGAAATGAATGCATTCCTAGAGATGTATACGCAACCAAAAATGTGCCAGGAGGAAATAGAAAACCTAAACAGAACCATAACCAGTAAGGAGATTGAAGCAGTCATCAAAAATCTCCCAAAAAACAAGAGCCTGGGGCCAGACGGCTTCCCACGGGAATTCTACCGAACATTTAAAGAAGAATTAATTCCTATTCTCCTAAAACTATTCCACAAAATAGAAATGGAAGGAAAACTTCAAAACTCATTTTATGAGGCCAGCATTACCTTGATCCCCAAACCAGACATAGAACGCATCAAAAAGGAGAGTTACAGACCAGTATCCTGATGAACACAGATGTGAAAATTCTCACCAAAATACTAGCCAATAGGATCCAACAGTACATTAAAAGGATTATTCACCATGACCAATCTGTGGGATGTATTCCTGGGTTGCAAGGTTGGTTCAACATCCACATATCAATCAGTGTGATACAATACAAAAAAGAACAAGAACCATATGATACTCTCAGTAGGTGCTGAAAAAACATTTACAACGTACAGTATCCTTTCTTGATGAAAACTCTTTAAAGTGCAGGGATAGAGGGTACATATCTCAATATCATCAAAGCCATCTATGAAAAACCCATAGTAAATATCATTCTCAATGGAGAAAAATTGAGAGCTTTTCCACTAAGGTCAGGAACACGGCAGGGATGTCCATTATCATCACTGCTATTCAACATAGTACTAGAAGTCCTAGCCTCAACAATCAGACAACAAAAAGAAATTAAATGCATCCAAATCGGCAAAGAAGAAGTCAAGCTATCACTCTTTGCAGATGATATGATACTTTATGTGGAAAACCCAAAAGACTCCACTCCAAATCTGCTAGAACTTGTACAAGAATTCAGTAAAGTGTCAGGATATAAAATCAATGCACAGAAATCAGTTACATTTCTATACACCAAGAGCAAGAAAGAATAAAAAGAAATTAAGGAGTCGATCCCATTTACAACTGCACAAAAAAGCCTAAGATACCTAGGAATAAACCTAACCAAAGAGGCAAGGAATCTGTACTCAGAAAACTAGAAAGTACTCATGAAAGAAATTGAGGAAGACATAAAGAAATGGAAAAACATTTCATGCTCATGGATTGGAAGACCAAATATTGTGAAAATGTCTATGCTACCTAAAGCAATGCACTCATTTAATGGAATCCCTATCAAAATACCATCAATTTTTTTCAAAGAAATAGAACAAATAATTCTACAATTTATATGGAACCAGAAAAGACCCTGCACAGCCAGAGGAATGCAGAAAAAGAAAGTGAAAGCTGGTGACATCACAATTCCGGACTTCAAGCTCTATTACAAAGCTGTAATCATCAAGACAGTATGGTACTGGCACAAAAAGAGACACATAGATCAATGGAACAGAATAGAGAGCCCAGAAATAGACCCTCAACTCTATGGTAAACTAATCTCTGACAAAGCAGGAAAAAATGTCCAGTGGAAAAAAGACAAAAGACAGTCTCTTCAACAAATTGTGTTGGGAAAATTGGACAGCCGCATGCAAAAGAATGAAACTGGACCATTTCCTTACACCGCACATAAAAATAGACTCAAAATGGATGAAAGACCTCAGTGGGAGACAGGAGTCCATTCAAATCCTTGAGAACACCAGCAGCAACCTTTTTGACCTCAGCTTCAGCAATTTCTTCCTAGAAACATCACCAAAGGCAAGGGAAGCAAGGACAAAAATGAACTCTTGGGACTTCAAGATCAAAAGATTTTGCACAGCAAAGGAAACAGTCAACAAAACCAAAAGACAACTGACAGAATGGAAGAAGATATTTGCAAACATATCAGATAAAGGGCTAGTATCCAAAATCTATAAAGAACTTAACAAACTAAACACCCAAAGTACAAAGAATCCAATCAAGAAATGGGCAGAAGACATGAACAGACATTTCTGCAAGGAAGACATCCAGATAGCCAACAGACACATGAAAAAGTGCTCAACATCACTGGGCATCAGGAAAATACTAATCAAAACCACATTGAGATACCACTTCTCACCAGTCAGAATGGCTAAAATTAATGAGTCAGGAAATGACGGATTTGGAGAGGATGTGGAGAAAGGGGAACCCTCTTACACTGTTGGTGGGAATGCAAGCTGGTGCAGCCACTTTGGAAAACAGCATGGAGGTTCCTCAGAAAGATGAAAATAGAGCCACCCTATGACCCAGCAATCACACTACTGGGTATTTACCCTAAAGATACAAATATAGTGTTCCAAAGGGGTACGTGCACTCCAAGATTTACAGCAGCAATGTCCACAATAGCCAAACTATGGAAGGAACCTAGATGTCCATCAACAGATGAATGGAAAAAGAGGAAGTGGTATATATATACAATGGAATCCTATGCAGTCATCAAAAAAATGAAATCTTGTCATTTGCAATGACATGGATAGAACTAGAAGGTATTACACTAAGTGAAATAAGTCAATCAGAGAAAGACAATTATCATATGATCTCTCTGATATGAGGAATTTGACAGGCAGAGTGGGGGATTTGGGGAGTAGGGAAGGAGAAAATGAAACAAGATGGGATTGGGAGGGAGACAAACCATAAGACTCTTAATCTCAGAAAACAAACAGGGTTGCTGGGGATTGGGGGTAGGGAGAGGGGTGGCTGGGTTATGGACTTTGGGGAGGGTATGTGATATAGTGAGTGCTGTGAAATGTGTAAGCCTGATGATTCACAGACCTGTACCCCTGGGGCAAATAATACATTATATACTAATGAAAATAATTAAGAAAAAATATCCATATAGACAGTCTGAAAAAAAAGTTTATTGGTAACAAGAGTGCTTCCCTTTATAAAGAGAGTGTGCCCCATATTCATGACATTTACTTAATGTTGAATATGATTTTGTCAAAATGTTTGATATAAATTTCAGGTTTACTCAAGAAAAAGAAAGTATATCATCGACACATCCAATCAAGGACTCCAAGACAGAAACAAAGTCCAATGATAAGTTTCAATAAGCATGTATAAAATAAAATAAAATTGCTTTTCAAATAAACCACTTATCTATAAATGCTTAAAAAATGAAAACATTTTACTTTGCCAATGTTTTAAACTTAAAGCCACAAAATAGGACACTGATGTAACAAGATACCTATTCTATTTGTATTTTGATGGTATTTTTGTTTTTCCCCCACAAAAAACGCCTACAGGATGCAGAGTTAAAATATAGTAATACATTTTTATAATTATTATTGTCAGCATAATCTCCAATCATATTTGAAATGGTGGGATATTTGTAGCAAGGAAAACAAAGGGGTATCCATAAATAGCTTTGGTTGGGCTTTGGTTGAAAGGAACATGTCAGTATGTAGAAGAACGCTAAGAAACTTGTAATAGGGGCGCCTGGGTGGCTCAGTGGGTTAAAGCCTCTGCCTTCGGCTCCAGTCATCATCTCAGGGTCCTGGGATTGAGCCACACATCGGGCTCTCTGCTCAGTGGGGTGCCTGCTTCCTCCCTCTCTCTCTGCCTGCCTCTCTGCCTACTTGTGATCTCTGTCTGTCAAATAAATAAATAAAATCTTTAAAAAAAAAAAAAGAAAGAAACTTGTAATAAATTTATTTGTGGCAATGACAATACATTTGCTCATTTGATATTATTATACGTTTTAATCTAAACTTGTAAGTGAAATGTATAATAGAATTTAGTAATATAGCAGGGTTAATTATTAGAAGTACTGGAAAATCGTGCACTCAAACATGGTATGTTTCTCCATTAGAAGGCATTAAGAAATTCTGGAAAGAAAAACAAAATTGTTAATCTAAATCACTGAAATTTTATTTTTTAAAAAGTTAGCAATGATATCTAACATTAGATTTTTTACTTCTGTCAATCTGAGAAACCATTACTGATTAGAACTAGATTTTAAAATGGGTATTTGTTCACAGTATTTGTCACTTAAACTATTGTCCTAAGTACCTTATCCTGCTATTATCATAAATAACAATGTGGTGGTAACATTTTTGTCACACTTAACACATTAATGTTTTGCATTATAACTTATTTGGCTACACATAAGTAAGAGGAAATCCACAAGGGTTTAGACAATGCAAAATGTATTTGGATTGGGATTTCACTTTAATAAAGAACTTACCCTTATCCACTACTATTTAATTGACTTTCATAAAAAACATATTAAATTCCTTAATAAATTACTCAACAAAATATACAACAGTTTACTATAGTATAACTCATCCTTGGGGAAAATCTGTTGAACTATAATGTGAATAAAGATAATCCCAAAATTGTTTTTAATAAAGAGTTGTCATAAGCTTTAGATACACAGCTAACTGAAGTATGTGCTCTATGAGCTGTAAGTCTGAAACACACATTAGATAATATGTTTTGCTGGAAGGAAGCTAAGAGGAGAATTAAGGAGTATTTTCGATAGTGGTAATGCTGATAGCTTTAAATTCTTTCAACTACAATTCATAAAGCATTTATAACCTGATAGAGATTCTTCTAGGTGTTGGGGATAAAACACACACAAAAATTAGTCAAGTTCTTACCCCCAATGGGGCTCTCTTTCTATTAAGCATGGGTACAGGGAGGCATATAGTAGTCAAAAGACATATTACACAGATCCTGACAAGTGCTAGAGAAAAAAAAAAAATTGTGAAAAAGAAAAGTATAGAGAATGACACTGGTTGGGGTTTGCGATTATAAAGAAAATGCTTACAGAAGGTCTCAGTGAAAAATTAAATTGGATCAAAGAACAAAGAAGGTTAAAATTCAGTGAATGAAATACCCAAGGTCTTAGCTGTGGAAATGGTAAAAAGTGATGGTTAGATTTTGCATGTGCTGTAAAGATGGAGGCAATACCATTCATCAAAAGACTGGGATATGGGATGGGAGATAGAAATGCTCAGAGGAGGTTTCCTAGAAGATCAAAATTTGGGTTCTGGAGATGTTAAATTTGAGTACTGGACGTGAGCCTGGCTAAAGGCAGCTGGATTGAAGTCAGCAGGTGAGGATAGCAGTCAAGGACAGAAGTATACCTTTAGAGTCAGCAGTGTATGCATGGCAGGAATGAGAGGTGAGACTGCCAAGGGCAGGAATACAGAGAGAGGAAAGAACAGGTCTGTGCACCGATTCTGGACATGCTCCTTTGTGTGAAGGGCAGGGAGATGAGGCAGAATCGGCAATCAAGCCTGGGAAAAAGCGGATAATGATGGAGTAGGAAAACCAAAGGTGGGGGGCACTCTGGATCCGTGTGAGATCTTTAAAGGAAGGTGAGGTGATTAAGAGAGCCTGTGTGTTGAATGTTACTAATGTGTCAAAAAGTCAGATCTGGGAATTGACCATTGATATAAATGGCATTACGAGTTGTGCAGTAAATAAAAAATCAACTGCCATTCAAACGGATAGCTATTTTTATATGCTTTTAACAATGGAAATATCATTTTACATCAGCAAATGCCTTAAATTTAAGGCTTAAAGGGACCTGAAATCAATGTAACAAGATGGAATTGCCACCTTTCTCACAAAGTCTAAAGAAAAATCCTTTTAATTCACTGTGAGAGCATTTCTAAGAAAGTAAATTAATATTATTTACCGTAACTTAGTCCAATCTAAGACACTATTATAATATATATCATTATGTTAGGTCTCATCAAGACAAACCACCACACAACAAGAGCAACAAAAACAGTAGTAATCACCACATTTTTCTCCTCGGGTGAAAATCAAAACTCTGCAAAGTTAAACTATCAACACAGCAGAAGTAAGAATGATCAAAACAGCTAAAATTAAATAAATCTGTTGTATGCTGCAACTACTGAACAGTTAACAAATTACTATAGGCTACTATTAATAAGTGTCTTATAAATTTTAAATATATAATTTGAAAACTATATACTAACATATTCGTAAAATTAAGTTTATAAGGCTTGATTTATAAGAGATGACAGAATGTTACTACACCTGAAACCAAATTTACCATGTATGTTAACTAACTAGAATTTAAATAAAAACTTGAGGGGTATCAGTGTGCCTCAGTCGATTAAGTGGCTGATTCTTGATTTTATCTCAGGTCACAATGTCAGGCTCTTGAGATGGAGCCCACATTAGGTTCCACCCTCAGCAGGGAGTCTGCTTAAGGATTCTCTCTTTCTCTCCCTCTGTCACTTCCCCCACTCATGATCTCTCTCTCTCTCTCTCACTCTCTCAAATAAATAAATAAATCTTTAAAAAAACACTTGAAGGTAAAAAAAAATGATAGAATTTTACAAATACAATACTTACAAACATATGGAGAAAAATTCTATTTTATCTGTTTGAAAATAATAATTGAACCACTACTGTGATTGGAAATTAATGTATTCAGTCAAGAAAATATTTATTGAGCAACTTCTAAGCATCAAGCACATTTTCAGGCAGTGCAGATTCTAAATGAATACAGAGAAAAGAATCTCTATTCAAGCAGCTTATGTTTTAGAAGAAAGAACAGAAAAAAAAACAAGAAGGAAAGGACAAATGTATCAGAATGTGGTAAGAGCTCAGGAGAAAAACAGAAGCAATAAAAAGGTGAGATGGGGAAGTTGCCATCTAAATAGGATAACTTATTTAAGTGATATTATGTAGGTTTATTGTGAACATTTCAAACATTTCCACTCTTTTATTTATTTATTTATTTATTTATTTTTTAAAGATTTTATTTATTTGACAGAGAGAAAGAAATCACAAGTAGGCAGAGAGACAGGCAGAGAGAGAAAGGGGAGGAAGCAGGCTCCCTGCGGAGCAGAGAGCTCCATGTGGGACTCGATCCCAGGACCCTGAGATCATGACCTGAGCCGAAGGCAGCAGCTTAACCCACTGAGCCACCCAGGCGCCCCCATTTCCACTCTTTTAAACAGAGGAACAACATTAAAAGCAAAGACTCAATTCTCCTTTGGAGTATTCCTGGGCATGTAAGATTAGAACAAAGTATTATTTCCTTCACTTTAATTGGAAAGAGAAAGATGTCTTTTTTTTTTTTTTTAAGTGAAAAGAAACTGCCTCTGAACTCTTTTTTACCTGGCATTGTTCCTGTCTGAATTTACCAGGTAGGATGGTTAAAATGTCCAGATGTATTTCCATAACATGGTTACAAACCATAATATCTCTGTTGACATGACAATTGGAAAGACAAATGCAAAACAAGCTTTTGCCGAACAGGACAAAGAGCTGGTTCCTTCTGAAATCCAAATTAGAGTGAAAATATAATCAGCCTATTCATACTCAATCAATCTTGAATGAGTAATAAGTGACTCCTGGGACTTGTAATTCTTACAAGAGTTATATGCTGTCTGAATATGGGAGCTAATTAAATTAAATGGCATTGTATAATAGCATATATTATGTAAAGGGATAAAGTAAATTCATTGCATCAGTGGAAATGAACTGAAGTATTTTACTGTTCTAATGTGTGCAAGATCACTTACGTTAAAAAAAGCAAAACGGGGCGCCTGGGTAGCTCAGTGGGTTAAAGCCTCTGCCTTTGGCTCAGGTCATTATCCCAGGGTCCTGGGATCGAGCCCCACATCGGGCTCTCTGCTCATTGGGGAGCCTGCTTCCCCCCTCTCTCTGCCTGCCTCTCTGCTTACTAGTGATCTCCCTCTGTGTCAAATAAATAAATAAAATTTTTTTTTTAAAAAGGCAAAACAAAACCTTGAGACATTCATCATGATGTCACTTCAAGCATCAGCACATAATTTCGCTCAACTCTCCTGTTACAGCTAAATTCTTATTTCTTATTTCCTGATTTGTCATATATCATTTATTGTTTATAAACAATAGTGTAAAACTTGCAAGACACAAACACATTATTAACAGTTCCTGATTAGCACAGTGTCCTTATTAAGGGCCAAATCTATGGAATCCAAGTTTCAAGAAGTTCTCCTTGGGTAAGAGCCTAGTGTTAAATGAATGAATGAATGTGTAACCTGACTTAGGGATTGGAGGGGGAAGTTTTTCAAACACTTTTATTTAGAGCAATGTTTTGGTTTTATTACATAAAAATGATAAAAGTAAGAATACATTTAGAATTCCCAAAAGAAGGGCGCCTGGGTGGCTCAGTGGGTTAAGCCGCTGCCTTGGGCTCAGGTCATGATCTCAGGGTCCTGGGATCGAGTCCCGCATCGGGCTTTCTGCTCGGCAGGGAGCCTGCTTCCCTCTCTCTCTCTCACTCTCTCTGCCTGCCTCTCCATCTACTTGTGATTTCTCTCTCTGTCAAATAAATAAATAAATAAATCTTTAAAAAAAAAAAAAAAGAATTCCCAAAAGAAGAAAAAATCTTTTAATCTATTTCTTGTTGTAGAGAGAGAGAGACTTGATAGTTTTTAGCAAAGCCTGAGTATTGTTCTTTGTATCGACTAATTTACTCTCAAAAAAAATCAATTTTCAATATTAAAACAATTTCTGGGACTCTACACAACAAAACAAAGACATATGCCTCAGCACTGACTAAAGTCAAAGGTTTCTGTACATTCTCTCCCAAAAATACCTTACTGTAAAACTCAAGGTAATTTTACTGCTGCTTCTTTTATTAATAGAGATTATAGTTATTACAAAAGTAGTATCTTTGCATTATACGCAGTTAAAAAGCACAGATAATCAGAAAGAAGAACATAAAAACATCATACCTCTATTCATACTCCACTCAGAAACTATCATTGTTAAAGTATTATCTTTCCATATTATTCTATGCATGTACACAAATATACTTTGTCACAATGCGATTATATTAAATATTCTATTTTGTAACCTGCATAGAAGTTAATTATCTTCATTTTCCCTGTCAGTAACTACTCATTCCATTTAATATCCATTCTATATTAAAATTTTCAGGATTGTCCCCAAACTGTTCTTTATATCTGGTTTGTCCAACTTAAGAGCCAGTTCCATGCGACCCACTGTAGTTGTTATGTTTCTGTCTTTTCAACCTAGCACACAAAACATCCCCCTTTCTGTCTTCATGACATTAACTTATTAATGAGACATAGGTTAGAGTTAGCTTTCTAAAAATGCTTTAACCTCTTCATAAATTTCCATGTTATCAAGAGGTAATAAGTTATTTGAAAACCATGTGTTAACTAACGGCACAGTATGTCTATTTCTCAAAGCTTTCGTTGGAATCTGGAGAAAATTAATCACTGTGCTATCGGGGATACTGTGCTAATTTTTAAAAGATTGAGAGTTCTCTTGATCTTTCCCCACTGGGAGAAGGACATGAAGCATACCTCCCTGACAGAGTGGTACTGCCCTTAATGAATGAGCATGAAGGTTTCTAAAGACAGACTCTTAACTATTACTTAAATTCACCTTCTCTGGGGTCTGTACAAAGCAATTTCCTCCATGTACTCCTTCAGCCATCAGAGGGAAATCTAAGTAACAGCGTATTCCTGTTGGGCTAAGTAGTACTAGTTTACCTAAATTAATGTTTATTTAGTATTAACAATGTTTTCTATAGAAAGAAGCTGGGCTCTGTTTTCTCAAGGTTTTTGCCAAGTCTCATAAATCTGGGAAAGAGCGGTCAGTGTAACTCCTCCTAATAACCAAAGTGGCCACACACAGAATAAACAAGGGCCTAGTTTATAAAATCGTCACTGAGAGACCCTATCGGAGTAAATTTGGATCTCTCAGTATTAATTTATGATGTGTGTGATGCACTTTGCACTCAAAGAAAGAGAATGGGAAAAGAGTTAAAAAATGCATTTAAACATAGGTTTAATATATTAATGCACTATTTAAATTTAAAAGGCACCCTATCCTCCAAAAAAAAAAGAAAAGAAGGATAAAGAATGTGTTTCTGTGAATTACATGGAGGTTGGCAATGCATTTGAGTTGGTCTGATTATATAAGAATTTCTAAACAATGATATACAACATCACTAAAAACAGATAATTTGCTGGGTATTTCTCCCCCAGTTTTTAAATTATTTGACTGCTTCCTTAAAATTTGAGATGGCATTTCTTTACCAATATAACTGATCTTTGAACCAAAAATGCCTAGTAAAATGTTGAGAAAATGCTTCATTTTATCTACAATTTCAGTATTACTTAGAGTTAATGCTATATGAATTTTATTGTTTTAAAAGTCAAAATTTATTTATCTGGACATGAAATTACAACTTGATTTAAAACTGCATAATAAAAACTTTCTGAAGATGTAGTAATTTATTTATAAAAGACAGAGACCACATAGGAAAACAAGGACTCTATCTCATGGTGGTCCTATTTTTATGTAATCATTCTCCATTGGAATACAACATTTTCTCCAATTTGTATTCATCATGGATCTCAGAGAGCAGGATGTAGACAAATTTTAGAAAGAATAAAGGCTTCTGGTATTTGTTTGGTTTCAGAGATCCCAGGAAGAGGTTCTTCATAAAAAAAGGAAAGAGGGATGGCATTTCTTAGTGTCTGAAAATCCTGTCAATGTTTTCTTTAATTTTATGACTCCTTTTGTTTTCTCACTAGAAAGATTCCCAGACAAGCAATATGATGTGAATGTAATAACCTTTTCTCTTCTGGCTGAGTGATGGTTTCTCAAAATAAATATAACCCATCTTATATATCTTTCTCCCTCAGTATTTCTGTCTTGAACCATACCCACAAATTGAAAAGACTTTCTCTGCAAATAAAAGATGCAAAGACATCGCACCCTCAATCAGGAAAAGTAAAGTCAAGGACAAGTCTACTTCAAGAAGATTTGCTAAATTTTTAAAAAGCTACCTTGCTGGAAAATAAGGAGTACTGAAAATACAGGTCGTAGAAAAAAGCTTCCATAAAATGAACAGGACATTATCACAAGTCAACCTCCTCACAGAACAAGATAAGAGAGTACATTTAATAACCACCACAACAAAGAATCCATTGGCAAGAAGGCCCTATGTTGGAGAAAACTTACAATGTATTTGCAGAGAAGTTCTTTTTGATGACTTGAACACAAAACTTTGAGAGATTCAAAATGTATATACATAAAGAAAGAACACTTGATATAAAAGGATAATTCAATCTACCTTATATTTATATAGTATTTTGTAATTTTGTTGTAGACACAGAAGACATCACATTTTGCATGTTACACTCTTTTAAATCCTTTACTTAATTCTCCATTTAAGATAGCATGTCATAGTCCTGATACAAAAAACAAGTAGTGGGGCACCGGGGTGGCTCAGTGGGTTAAAGCCTCTGCCTTCAACTCCGGTCATGATCCCAAGGTCCTGGGATTGAGCCCCACATGAGGCTCTCTGCTCAGCGGGGAGCCTGCTTCCTCCTCTCTCTCTGCCTGCCTCTCTGCCTGCTTGTGATCTCTATCTGTCAAATAAATAATAAAATCTTAAAAAAATATATCAAGTAGTGATATTTTTCAAAGTAAAAAATCCAGCATAGTGGCAGATACCACAGATAAAAGAAATGAAGGAAAGGGCTGCAAGAACCAGTCTTCTCACATAGTTACAAATTTATGTAGGTGGAGAAATGAGCAGCAAAATCTCCAAGAGCTTTTGAAAACATAGCATCAGACTTTTAAAGCAGGTTACAAAAGAACATTGATCATCTGTGTGGGTGCTCCGAGTAGCAGCACATTTCACACGGACAATTCAAGAGAAGAGCCTCAGGAGTAGAAAGACCAAAAGAAGACATTTTGGCATTCCCGTTAGGATACATCAGTGAATCAGAAAAACATCCATCTGTCCAGGGAAGTGGTTCATCATGCTGCAGACCACAATGTTAGTAAGACTTGTCCATGGCCACAGGGTTTCTGTCCATCTTTTTTTTTTTTTTTAAAGATTTTATTTATTTATTTGACAGAAAGAGATCACAAGTAGACAGAAAGGCAGGCAGAGAGAGAGAGAGGGAAGCAGGCTCCCCGCTGAGCAGAAAGCCCAATGCGGGGCTCGATCCCAGGACCCTGAGATCATGACCCAAGCCGAAGGCAGCGGCCCAACCCACTGAGCCACCCAGGTGCCACTCTGTCCCTCTTTTTAATCAACCTTACTTGTATCTGAAATATGTCTCTAACTACAGACCTGTTTCTAGCTACTTAGCTAGAAAGCAATTCAATACCAATCACACATACAAAATGTAATGCCACAATCAATTTAGAGTAAAAAACTGGTACACATACCTATACAGAGAGAAACATGTACTTGTGTTTCTGACATTTAGGTGATACAATTGGATGAAATGAAAGAAATAAAATTATTTTTCTTCCGGCATCTTATTTTTGCATGTTATTTCTTTCTCCTAATGTTTTATATACCTAGATACTGCCCATCACAGTATCGGCTAATTTATTGCTTTCTGCCTGTGTGGTTGGATCTGAAATAATCAGAGTCAGTCCTGGATGTATAACATAGGTGACATGTCCTTCCAATTACCTTCAAAAAACTTTCATCCATATGACCAACTCCCTGCTATGTCTCCCCCTAGATTTTTAGAACTCTTTGAGCTGAGAGAATTTAGAAGGTTCCAGACAAA
Organism: Mustela nigripes; assembly: GCF_022355385.1. Classification (NCBI taxonomy): domain Eukaryota; kingdom Metazoa; phylum Chordata; class Mammalia; order Carnivora; family Mustelidae; genus Mustela; species Mustela nigripes. Next base: position 77,715,552 of record NC_081560.1, on the reverse strand, counting down.
CCAGCCTGCTGAACACTAGTTCTGGTTTTCATTTCCTCAAGCACCTATCATTTGTGGAAAATCATTTCAACCAGTGAATAATAATTAAAGAAATTATCCTTACTACTAAAGCCTGCTACTAATTTGTTATCACAGCAAAAGATTATGATGATCTATTCTTTAAAGGGATGGAAACTTTATCAACAGTTTTTAGTAGGAAATTAGAATTGAAAATGAACAGGTGGGAGAAAAATTAACTCAAACTTTGTCTGCAAAATCGTAAGAATTTCAGTGACAAAAATTAGTATCAACATTAGCCTTAGCCCTGCCCTAGATAAGTAAGAGCTCTATGCTATTGCATTTTTTTAACAATTAAAAATTGATTTATATTCTTCATGATTCATTTAATTATAACTTGCTTTAGCTTTCTGTCCTGAGCCTTCAGTTGGGGACACTAATAGCTCTCATAGTTGATTGTGAAGTATGTAGTTTAAAAATTCTCATATGTGATTTCTTCTAATAATCCAGATAAGATCCACTGAGTTCCTTAGCTGAGGGTAAATACACATTTCTATAAGATATTTGTTTTTAAAAGGAAACAATGTTTATATAGTTAACTGGGTTACTGAAATGCAAAAATGAGATAAAATGGAAAATTAGTTCAAATCCTCTGACTCAGAGCACACCAGGGTTTATGTGCAGCTAAGATATACATGTGAGAACACAGAAACTCTCTGCTCAGTAAAATATATTTCATATGGATTGTTTAAAAAAAAGTAGCACTTCTAAGTGAAAAGTATCATTAGAAATGAAAAACATTTAGTTCAACTCTTAAAATGCCACATCAAAATGTTAAATGTCCCAACAGACACTGATAATATTGTTCTCTTAAAAATACAAAAGTAACATTTGCCTCAAGCCATGATGATGATACCATGCATCATAACTGTGTATTCTAAGATGAAATTTCCAAAACCACAGAAGGTTATACTGTGAAACCTGAGAAATATTCACAATAAACAGGCTGAGAAAGTGAGAAACTACTGAGATGAAAGAATAAGATATGAGGTTTTACAGGTGGCTTACAGTGTTTTCCATTTACCACTACCGTGGCAAGGGATTTTTGACTTTTCAATGTTAAGATTCAGGGGCTATGATCCATATTAGCAATAAATAGTTTAAATTCATGAGTTAAGCCGCTGCCTTCGGCTCAGGTCATGATCTCGGGGTCCTGGGATCGAGCCCCATATCGGGCTCTCTGCTCAGCAGGGAGCTTGCTTCCCTCTCTCTCTCTCTGCCTGCCTCTCCGTCTACTTGTGATTTCTCTCTGTCAAATAAATAAATAAAATCTTTAAAAAAAAAAAAAAAAAAAAAAAAAAAAAAGGGGCGCCTGGGTGGCTCAGTGGGTTAAATTCATGATTCCCAAAGCATGTGCCAAGGCACCCTGGAGCACTACAGTGAACCCCATCCCCCCGCCCAAGGATGCTGGAGGGTATTTGGAAATTTCAGAGTAAACACATTTGACATCTGTCAGACACTATGCAAACTACCATGCAAGGTATTTCACAGGAGTGCAACATTCCTTTCAAGGATGTCAGAGCTGTGTGAAGCTGGGTGTCCAGCAGGTGACGTGACGAAAAGCTAGTCCCTCCTAAAAAATCCATGTGGAAAAGGTAATGAAATTGGCAGCATTCTGTTCCTAAGGTTTGAGAAGTTGCCCAGCATACATCTGCATACACACACACACACACACACACACACCCATTAATAAGTAATTGTGGTTATTCACCATTGAAACAAAAGTATTAATTTTATTTTTTCCTTCAATTTACCTTAACAGGACAAAATAACTTACTAAGTTGTTTGGCCTTAACCAATAAGTTATTTGGCTGCAACTATTTAATGAGCAGAATTCTTGGCTTTTGGCTGTTGGCCTAATGCTGCCTTAAAAATATTACCAAGCTGCTAAGTTACCATGAACTGAAAAACTCTGGAAACTTCTAAGTGCTTTTCTAGAAAATTAAACAAAACAAAACAAAACAAAAAAACAACCAAAAACGTAATTTCTATAAGTAGGGTCACCTACCAAATCATGCCTGAGGAAGAATTTGTGCAGGCTATCAACTAATCAATTCACCACTTAGATCTTCAAGCTTCATTGTGCTATCTCCTTTACTCTCTCCACACTTTCCAGCTTTTGCTATACATAAAACCAGAAGATTATAGTCATTGAAAGTTTTCTATATTGCTGTTTTCTGAGTTTATGTCTGAGTCCAGTTGGTAGGTAGGAGCGTGATATAACAATGTCGTCATTGTAGCACCACAATTAAGCCCTGCTGGAAAGAGTCCAAAGCTGACTTTTTCACACCAACTTTCCTCCATGGTAATGATGTTATTTTGTGTTTCCTGTGAATTCCTTTCATTACAAAGGGGGGTAAACAAAGTAACATTTCAAAATAATGTTCCTTAGGTTTTAAAATTAATATAACCCAGTCCTCACATAAAAGTTTAATATTTGAAAGCTTCTTGAAATGCTAAGTGATATAAATGTTTAAATAGCAGTGTTACCTGCAACAAAGAAATACACATGCATGCGCATACACACACACACAGAGGTGATCTAATATTACTGAGACTAAAGGATAAGTAAAGCTACATAAAAAGGAAACTGCCACAGAAACCCTGTGTAAAAATAGAGTAGAGGAAATAAATTGTTATCTGTGAAATTTGTTGATTTTTCTCATTCCCTCTTTTCATCAAACATAGTCTATCTTTATTTCTTACTTTGGAAATCTCCAATAAAAACAGGTGAGCTTCCCCATGTTTATGCATATGTAAAAAAATCCTGGAAATCTTTTCCAATCCCAAGTTCAAACAAAGCAAACACACAAGCAAACAAAAAGAGTATGACATGCTTAACGAACAGCAATAGATTATTTTCAAAATCAGTTCCAAAAAGTGTATAGTTCTTCATCAGGAGTTAATAGACAAGAATATATCTCAATATTAGTTAAAATTGAGCTTCGTAATGGATTTGTGTGTATATGTAATGATCATACAGGCATGCACTTTTCAATTTAATTATTATGGCCTGTCTGGATACTATTCTTCTACATACTCAAAGCATCTTGTATAATGTTTTTTGCATTAATATTCTATATTCAGTTTATTATTGAAGGTTCCAGGATATCTTAAGTTTTTATATTAGCCTTTTCCTAAAAGATGTTAAGTATTTTTATTTCATATTATAAATTCACAAATTTTAGATCCTCCCTAAAAAAAGAAAAGTTTTCTGAACTTACTTTGATCAAAATAATGAATAAGCCAAAAAAACTAATCTGAAAAGAAAACCTCTTACAAATATGGTATATGCCCTGAGTGCTTTTCTTTACTTCTAATTATATCAAATGTTCATTATCACATGTATACTATGGCCTGATAACAATATATAGGAAAATATCATCACTGTACAATTTTCTGCTTCCCTCTGACTTATTAACCATTTATTATTATCATCATCATTTGATTCCTTCTGTTGTTTTCTTTTTATGTTTTATTTTACACCTATATTTACTTGTAGGAAAGAATTTGTTTATCAGAAGAGAGTGCTTTTTTTTTTTTTTAAGATTGATTTATTTATTTATTTGACAGACAGAGATCACAAGTAGGCAGAGAGGCAGGCAGAGAGAGAGGGAAGCAGGCTCCCCGCTGAGCAGAGAGCTCCATGCGGGGCTCAATCCCAGGACCCTGAGATCATGACCTGAGCTGAAGGCAGAGACTTTAACCCACTGAGCCACCCAGGCGCCCCATGAAGAGAGTACTTTTTGATCGTAGGTTTTGATCATTTCAACTGATTGTTGGACAAAAATGTTACTGAAATGTGTAAATAAGTAACAGCTGAATTGAACTACTGATTTTTTGGCTAAGGCAAAGCAGTATATGAAAAGCTCTATATTAAAAGATCAATGTTATCCATAAGCAAGTAAAAGGGGTATCAATATATGGAACTAAATTTGAGGAAGTGGTGATGCAACATGGGGGCTTAAGTGGGTAGGAGAAGAATAAATGATCTCAGATTTAAAAAAATAATTGATTTGGTAGCCAAAAGACATACCTGTTCTTGTCCAAAAAAGAATAGTTTTTAATATGAGGACACGATAAATCTATGTCAGGTTTGTGGAGAAGTTGGCAAAGACGAAAATGACCTCCAGCAGAGTAAATGTTTAAAAGGCTAATTGTAGTAAAACAAACAAACAAACAAGCTAAGAGCTATTGAAAATAATGGAAATGTTGGAAAATAGTAAAACTATAGAACATTATAGCATATGATAGTTAGAAATGACTTAATAACAGAATAGCATTGCCTACATTATATAGCAGTGACATGCCTTCAAATATTATTGATAATGTCATTATCGAAGTAATATCTATTTTTATAGAAGTGTGTTTTAGAAAACAAATGCAACTACAGATCCCCATGAGAAGCTGACCAATTACTTGTAGCTCATACAGCAAATTTTATTATTCTATGAGACTAATAAGGTAGTCGAAAGCCCTGGCACAGTTGTTAGTCTTCTGCTCTGGTTCCCATGCCAATCAAAATCAGGTAACCTCAGAAACTGGGACTGCAACTACAACTGTTCATACTGAGCAAATATCAGAAAATTGCAATTGTTCATACCGAGCCAGGATCAGAAAGCTATGGCTGCTAATTCAGAGAGAGCTCAGTAACTCTTTATAGGTCATTTCTAACCTAGTGACAACATTAGAAAGTATGTGACAAATAAGACCCAAGGCATCCTAATGAGTTCATACTGTTTGTTTCAGTGAAAAAACAGAAGCAAAAGAGTTAGACAGCAGAGATCCAAAATCATTTGTAATCCAAGATCTTTTTAAACTGATCATTTCTCTAAAGAATATTGCAAGTGGTACGGACATAGATTATCCAAAGACAGCTAGCCTTGGTAAACTCTCACGTAAGACAGTCTCCTCTCGTTCTACAACCTCAGTCCAAAGAGACCCTTCCTTGCTTCTGCTTGGTCCTGACTGCCTGGCCTCTTGTGCCTGCTGAACCAAGAAACCTTCAGACGTTATGGACATCAGAGAATTCCTAAGTTCCAGACTCTGCCTATGCTCCATTTTCTTAGGATTCTCTGGGATATACATTAAATTACAGCTCAGGTAAAAATAACCCGTGGTGGTGGTTGTTAACATTTACTTTTTAATGAGACACCTTGAGTATTCTATTTTTAAAAAGGTGAAACAAGACTTGAAAGAAGAGAGGGGACTGGGCAGGGAGGTACACTCTTGTTCCATCAAACCTCACACAAATACCACCACGTGGGGGGTCTGCCACTTCCTCTGGGCCAAGACTGACCAGACTTTTACTTCTTAGCACTGTAGAAATGAGCATGTATGAAATGCACTTGCCCAGTTTATTCGTGCTTTTTATTGCAAATGAAGTAATGATCAGTGTGGCAATGATTTGAAATACAGTAGTGCAGACGGTTTCCTTGTTTATAGGGAACTAGAAAGGGAATATAAAGCGCACTTTGTAAATGTACCAGAGAGAACCATAAAACTGAATAAGCCCATTGACGAGAATACAACACAAGGTGATAACTTTAGGTTAGCCCTAAATAATAGACAACCATAAAAAATAATTAGGTTTAAACACATAATCTAGAGAAAAGACTTTTTCTAAAAAAATGCATACATCTAAAGGGAATTTAACTAAAGTTTAGATCTACTTAAAAATATACTTCTCATTTTAAAATATGGCATAGCTTGTCTTTCTACTTATAAGGAATTAATTATGTCATGTTATTATTGGCATCTCCCTTCGTGTTTTATCACACTGATTGCTTTAAAATGATGTAATAGCCTTTCTTATTCTGCAAATGTTTTTCCAAAGTTTTATTTAAAAAATTGTCAAATGTACATCAAAGTGTACAACACACATCCGTATCCTGACATGTGGATGCTAGAAGTGACATTTTTCTGTACTTGCTTTTATCCATGTTTATCCATCCTGTCAATTCACCTCATTTTTTAAAAACATTTTTCAAAGTCAGGTGAAGATATTGGTACATTTCACCCCTAAACACATTAGCATTATATAAATACTTCCATTTTCTCTTATAATTTAAAAAAAATGTTGCTAAGAGATAATGATAATGAACAAAATCTATTTCTTACTGTATCACTAGGAGGCTAGTTAACTTATTCATTAGAGCTTAGTGCTTTTGTGGCTATGGTCTTAGTTTTGACCTCCCTAATGGGTCAATTAGTTATTTTCTTTTCCATGGGTGCATATTAAACCTCTAATAATACTTGCCCAACCTGAAACCTAATGTATTTTCAACAAGGGAATAACATGCAAGAATACAGGAATCTTTAGTTACACTCAAATTGGTGAGCAGCCCCTATTGATGACGTTAATTAAAGACATTTTGTGAATGATGCATTTGTGCACTGAATGACTATAAAACATTTATTATTTGAAAAAATATAATAAAATAATTATAGCTTTTTCCTTGGAAGTATATCATATATACATATATGAATATTTTATTTTAGGTACTTTTTTTCTGAAAGAAAGAGAGAACATGAGCTGGGGGTGGGCAGGGTCAGAGGGAGAAAGAGAAGCAGACTCCCCACTGAGCAGGGATTCCCAACTTGGGGCTGGATCCCAGAACCCTGAGATTGCTTTTATCCATATTCATGGATATCCATATCCATATCCACCACTGAGATGGTGACCTAAGTCAAAGGCAGCTGCTTAACCAATGAGCCATCTGGGGGGCCCTAATAATCATTTATTTATAATGCAGATTTGATCTTCAATAGAATGCACATTATTAGGGGCTAATATTACTAGGCTGATCTTTGAACTTATCATAGAACAACAAGTAAACAGTTTTTGATTTTTCATTGAAAAACAGAGGTACCTTAATGAACAATTAAATGTTGAGTTGTTGAAAATAATGAATAGCATAATTCATCACACTTACATAATTCCCTTTATTTTACCTACTGTGCTTTTAAGTCCACCTTTATTTTGGTTTATTCAGTTATTTTGGTCTCTCTTCTTAAGATCAGTTGTTTTCATCATCTATTGCTGACAATGTGTATATATATATACATGTTTAGAAATGCTACATGTAGACAAAATAAGGTGTTAATATTCTTATAATTCATACTATGCCATAGAATAGGTAATTCTTAAAATAAAAAAGCAGTCTTCAACTTTCGTGTATTCACAGAATGCTAGAACTTGATTCAACAAATGAAGGAATAAGTACATTTTCAAGACTGTAAAGTCCCAAAATTATCTCTTGAGAAAAACAAATCTCTTTATGACTTAGGCATTCTAATTCCATATGGAAAAACTGTAGGTGCTTACCAATTTAGAAACAAACTCCATCCCTTATGTGTTATTTACATGTCCCCCCAAAGTTACCGCATATATGTCATCCATATTTATTTAGTATAAAGAATACATATAAAAATAAGCAAAAGTTCAGAAATTGACACCTCTTTATAAAAAAGACTAATGTGTCTACCAAGAAAATCACCAGTATAAGAGAAGTAAAAAAAAAAAAAAAAAAATAGTTATGCCATGTGACTATCTTACAAACTGCAAACTGTTCATGGAAATTCCCACAGGAAACCTATCATATAAAGCCATGGCTCTAACAGGTTTTGTTTGGAATAATGATGCCATTAACACTTAGTACCACAGTTCCCAAATGGAAGTGAGTTTGCATAAAGATAAACATAGTAAGTAACTGTGCAGAGAGGCTGACATGCTTTAGGAATAAATGCCACTTTAACATATAGAAAATCTCACTATCCTTGACACAAGCCTATCTTTTTATTTAGTTAAAAAAATCCGAGTTTTGATTCTGTTTCTTTACTTTATAAGAATAAACATTGATTCTTATTTGCTTAGAAGTATAAAGAAAGTCAATACTAAAAATATGACAGTGAATAATGTTAATATCAAATAAGGTAACCATTTTGATGTTAATGTTAAATTACTGATGTGGTTTAAATAAAGATAACTTGAATGACAGATTAATACTTTCAAAATACTAATAGAAAGATTTTTAGTTTATTTCTCCAACTGAGATTAAGAGCGCTTTCACCTCCTTTTGTTACAACTGAGGGGACTGTGGCAATTAATTTCCACACGGCCGCCTACCACAGTCCATACCAGCAGGTCACAGAAGGGGGGTTTCAGGAGTCTAGATTAGCCGTGAAAACACTCCAAGTGGTAAAACTCAATACAAACAATTTCGACCAGCCAATCATTTCAAAGTTAGCTCCCAAATCCATGGTACCACACTCAAAATTTCCTCCATGTTCCAATCCTTACTGTCTTTATTCTCTAATTCCTGGACTATTCCAACATTTCCTCAGCTCGCTTTCCATCCTCTCTCTCCACTTCTCCGCTCATATACAAATCATATTCATACTCCAAAGCTGTTTTGATAAAACCCACTGAGCAGGCAATGAGAAGACTTGCACTGTTTTACACCCAGCTTTTCAAATTTTCGCCATCATTCTCAATTATCCAAAATTTTATTTGGGATTTATCTCTCTTTGTTCCTGTAAGCTGTGAATAAAGTGTTATCTTATTCTCACTTAGTCATCATATTTTTGAATCCTGCTCTTGTTATGTACAAGGACACAAGTGACAAAAGGTAAGTGATTTGATGTAGTAAGCAGTAATCACTGTAGGAGCAGGGTCTAGAATAAAGGTGTGGCAACCCCTCCCTCACACTAGGCTGCAGATGGTGAGATTTCAGTAACTATCATGTGACTGTAAGGAAGAAGGAGAAAAGGCAGGGAAGAATGGAGTGAAAGAAGAACGGAAGACTAACTGGTATTTAAGAAATACAAGCCATAATTTACACTGTAACTATTCCAGAGATATCACACCTATCACATCGTTCCCCAAAATATATAATTTATGGATAAAAAAAACTGAACCTAATGTTATTTTATTAAGCTGGGTAGAGTGGTATTATTTTAAAGATTTTATTTATTTATTTGGCAGAGAGAGACAGCGAGAGAGGGAACATAAGCAGGGTGAATGGGAGACAGAGAAGCAGGCTTCCCACTGATCAGGGAGCTTAATGCCGGGCTCCATCCCAGGACCCTGGGATCATGCCAAGCAGAGGGCAGACACTTAACGGCTGAGCCACCCAGACACCCTGCAAAGAGTATTAAAAATAATTTATAGTTCTATTCCCTGAGCAAATTTAAATTTAATTTAATTTAATCTAATAAAATTAAATTTTTAAGCCTAACAGAATAATGCCAAACCAACTTATCCATTGGATGTCAAAAAAACAAACAAAGCAAGAAAAACAAACAAACAAACAAAAAAGGTAAGACATTCAATAAACATAAGGGAACAAGTGTATTCTTTCCCAGGGATGTGTGAAAGAAGTTGATGTGGTTAAGAGATGGATGCATGTGCAGTTGGGAGTGGCCAAGATTCCAATGAGCACTGAGTGTGACACCGTGGAACTGAGAAGATGTTGGGTTAGATCAAGAAAAAAAGAAAGAGAGGAAAAGAAACAGATTAGATCATGAGTTCAGCAGGATGAGTAAACTAAAAACAGCACAACACAGAGCTAAGGAGTTATGGGAGAGCTAAAGGGCAAGAAAATGAGAGAGAGAAATGGAGATTTCAGTCTGGAAAAAGGATTAGGCAGAAGGGAGCTGCAGGAGAATGGGGGAGATGGAGCATGCTGACTTTGCCTGTAGAGACAGGCATCGTCTCTCTAATGAGTACCTCAGGGAATAAGGAGGCATCATAGCAGCACTGGAGGCAATGGGACCCTCCTAGACAGAGCTGGTAGGGCTGCACCTGGAGCTCAGACGCAGGCACCTCATTATCCACAAGGTGCGGAGAAGCTGGAAGGAGTTCAGAGACATGATGGAAGAATGATTAAGATACAGAGAAAAACGATTTATGATGCAAGATTAAAGCACGAAGCAAGCATGAAGTTTGGCTGAGCAACAAGTTGATGGGCAGAGTAGCTATCTACAAACAGACAAAAGAGATAAATCATCTAGAGGAAAAACATTATTGCTTAACCCGGTACCAGGAGGAGCGGTTTATAGAGGACAATTGCAAAAAGGAAGAAAAGAAGGCAGCCCTAAGATTAGGAAGGGAAGTATAAACCTGCAAGTGATAAATCTGTTTGCCTGATAATGGAACAGGGTGCTGTCCTGGGAAATAGCTGATATCAGCCTGTATGTACAAAAAACAAGCAACTTGACCACACCGATGTTGCCATGATTCTAGAAAACACAATCAACAGAATAAAGAAATGTTAGAAGCACATTAGCAATTCAAGCTCAATTCTCAAAAGACTCAAAAATTTAGCTTTACCCTCCATCTTTTGTTCATACAATGGTCTTATTAATTCATGACTTGGAATGTACGGTCGTTTGGAAGTTTCCAGAAAAGAGTAAAATAAGTTAACTCCTTTCAATATTGCTTCCAGCGATTCTATGTGTTGGTTTGCAATACCGTCTTTTTAAAGATTAAAACGTAAATGAATCACTTATATAATTAGACATGTGGGTAGATATAAAACCTTGAAATCACCACCCTTGTGGGAGTGAGACGGCTCCTCACAGAAGGAAGCAAAGGATTCCCAGGTGGACTTCATTTATAATAACACACACTGCCACATGTCCGTGGAGGCCATCTGCGTCTTCCCTATGAATCATACTGGAATACCCAGCCTATCACAAGAAGAAACTGTGAACTACCCACACAGGTATTATTTTTGGATTACGATCATCCGGTCAGCAAAAAAAGTATGGTACCCACCCACCACCTCACATACACCAATATTCAAAGCGCCACGTAGAAAAGTTCTTTTATTAAATAAGACCAAAGGTACAGATTTCAATACTTTAGGAAATCTCCTGATGCTCAACAGAATTGAATCAAGTAAAATTTTCATACTGATCTGGTCATATTTTCCATTTGTTTTCGTTAGAATTTTTTTGTGCTTGACAAACTTTCATCTCTGTGCTTTAAGAACCAAATTAATCATCTGTACCTGTTGGGTAGTAATTTCCAATTTGTAACACATGTGTGAGTGTCTTATCTCATTTGAACTTCACCTTTGAAGTGAGGTACTATTAAACCTCCATTTTATAATAGACAAAGCTGAGAATCAGAGGAGCTACTGAGGAGCCAAAGTCAGGTTTACAAGAAAAACCACCAACAGCCAAGACTAGAGTCTTCTGACTGCATGCCCTGTGATACTTCCACTTCACTCTATTCCTGACGTGATTTGTGTCGTCAATCACACCACCAATTAACATTTAGAGTTCTTACAACAGCGAGTACTGCATAAAGCCACATCATCATGAGTTTCTGGGGAGTCATTAGAGCAATTTCCTTAAAAGTATAAAAGATGAATGAAAGAAGCAAATGAAGTAGATCAGGTCAAAAATAAGAACAAAACTTAGTCACTATATTTTACAGGAAGTGTAGCCATTTGTTTTTACAGAAGGACATATCATAGCTGATTAAAATACAACTCTTGCCACAATGGAAAAAGACAGTGAAAGACTTGGGTAGATGTAAGCATTTAGAACAAGAAGATACTCTAACATGAGCTAGGGTGGAAAGAAAACGATGTGGCAGAGGTGTACTAGGAGGGTGAGGTGAAACTTGAGGAAGAAGAATGTGGAAAAATAGTGGAAGCTCTGTCAAGTTTCCAGGAACTAAAAAACAAGCATATGCACAAAAAGAAACTTGGCAACTTCTTCCCAAATGCACCAAGGAGCAATCTGCAGAACAGAAGTTTCCAGTAGCCGAGAGGAAATACACTTAGCAGAGGGAAACATCATCTTGGAACTGACTGAAAGGAAAATAACATCTAAAATGTTCAGATTCCTTGGAAGATAGAAGTAAAGGAACTGAGTCAACTATGGAATGTCACAGTGCAGAGGTTAAGAGGCTGAGGACATCCCAAGCAGTGAGTTAAAGACCTGAAAAGGACAGGGTTGTGGTAGGAAAGGTGAGGGACAGGAGAGGGAAAAGTAGTATATTCTAAATGGTAATTTACATTTTGAAGAGAAGGGGAAAATTCCTAAAAGAAAGGTGCAAAAATTAAAATATAGAGAGAACAAAGAAGAAACCAAAAAGCAGCCTTTGAAAGTGCCTCTCCATGAAAGATCTGGGTCTACAACCCATCTCTGTAGTAGGAGAGAAGTTGGGCAAGTTATTTAATTTCTTTATGCCTCACTTCCCTCATCTGTGGAAAGTAGAAAATAGTATCACTCACCATACAGTACAGTAATAACTCATGGAATTCTTGCAAAGAACACAGTCCTTATGAGACAGTGAATAATAACATAAAGTTAAAATTTTAAAAATTCATATTTATAATAATTGAAAAATAAGTGAAATTAAAAAAAAAACCTAGCAACAAAAGCAACAACAACAACAATAACCCACAAAGGCTATAAAAATGGTAAGTCTAAGTGAAAATAAGAATGAAAGAATCAAGTGTCCACCAGAAAGGATATAAAGAGAGTGAGAATGATTAAGGCTGCTCTTTTTTAAAGTAATGAAAAAAATGAAAGATGTTACTTAAAATTTTATCTGATCCAAGGCAATTTACTATGAAAAATGTAAATTGATGGAAAATGGGCTAAGCAGCCCCTTTTTTTCTGAAAGAATCAATTCAGAAATCCAGCTTCAATCATCCAGAGACTCCCTTCTTCTCAGTCCCAGAATTGCCTTCAACTAGCCAAGTGTTTCAATTCTGATTCAAGTAAATAATCAAGCATTTCATGTTGGAATGCCCTTTCAAGAATACTAAAGAAAGTAATTCCTGCCTATCTTCCAAATATAAATTGAATTAAATCATAGATGCCTGTTCTAACAAAGAAGTCTTAAGTCTTTCACTATGTTATAAATATTTATTTTTAAAATGGAACAATCAATAATAACAATGACCAACTTTTTAAAATGTTTATTATGTGCTAAACCCTACACATTCCAGCTTCTACAGCATACATTATTTTTAACCCAAAGTAGGTTGTGATAAAATTGATACTCAGAGCAATTAAACTGGTACTTTATTCAGGTCATAGAGCCCTCAGTAGTACAGTATGGATTTCAATAAAGGTCTAAGTAAAAGTATGATTTTTTAATAATGTTTCCATATTGAAGTCTTTCTTGAATAATTACTTGAACTGAACCACTACATCACATAATGCCAATCATCCTAACTTAAAGTAATTATTTAAACCAGTATTTTAAAATCATTTTTAATTTTGGTAAACTAAATGCAACATGAAATGTACCATCTTAGCCATTTTTTTTTTCCCAAAGATTCCATCTACTCACTTGAGAGGCAGAGATCACAAGTAGGTAGAGAGGCAGGCAGAGAGGGGGGGGAGCAGACTCCCTCTGGAGCAGAGAGCGCGATGCGGGGCTCAATCCCAGGATCCTGAGACCATGACTGAGCCGAAGGCAGAGGCTTAACCCACTGAGCTATTCAGGTGCCCTGCCATTTTTAAGTATATAATTCAGTATCAGCATGCATATTCACTTTTGTTGTGCAAGAACTCTCCAGAATTTTTTCATCCTCTACAACTAAAACTATTGAACAAGTCACCATTGCCTCATGCCCCTGGTCCTGGAAACCATGTTCTATTTTGTATTTCTATGAGCTTGACTACTTCAGATACCTCATATAATTGGAATCATACAGAATTTATCTTTTTGTAATGAGATTATTTCACTTTAACATAATATCCTTGGGATGCCTGGGTGGCTCAGTTGGTTGGGCTGCTGCCTTGGGCTCAGGTCATGATCCCTGCATCCTGGGATTGAGTTCTGCATCAGGCTCTTTGCTCAGCAGGGAGCTTACTTCTCTATCCGCCTCTGCCTGCGACTCTGCCTGCTTGTGCATTCTCTCTCTCTCTGACTAATAAATAAAATCTTTAAAAGCAAAACAAAACAAAACAAACATAATATCCTTAAGGTTTATCCATGTTATAGCATGTAACAGGATTTCCTTTATTTTTTTTTTTTTTTTTTTATTTTTACAGGCTGAATAGTTTTTCGTTGTATACATATGATGCTGCATTTGGTTTGGCATTTACCCATTGATGAACAATTGGGTTATTTCCACCTCTTGACTAATATGAAGAATGCTGCAATGAACATGATGTGAAAATATCTCTTTGAAATCCTTTTATAAAGTCTTTTGGACATGTACCCATTAGTGGGATTGCTGGATCATGTTGTAATTATATTTTCAATTTTTTAAAGAACTCCATACTGTTATCCTAACCTGCTGGATCATTTTACATTTCCATCAACTGTGCACAAGGTTCCAATTTCTCCATATTCTCACCAACACCTGCTATCTTTTTGTTGTTTGGATGGAAGCCATCTCAATGGATATGAAGTGCTATCTCATTGTGGTTTTGATTTGAATTTCTCTAATGATCAGTGATGCTGAGCATCTTTTCATATGCTTGTTAACCATTTCTCTATCTTCTCTGGAGAAATGTCTATTCAAGATTTTTGCCCTTTTTTTTTCAATCAGGTTATATTTTCTTCTGTTGTTATTGAGTTATAGAAGTCCTTTATATATTCTGAATATTAACCCTTTTCAGATATGTGATTTGTAATTATTTTCTCCAATTCCATAGGCTGCCTTTTTACTTGGTCATCTCATTTGACAGACAGAACTGTTTAAGTTTTTTTTTTTTCTTTAAGATTTTATTTATTTATTTGACAGACAGAGATCACAAGTAGGCAGAGAGGCAGGCAGAGAGAGAGAGAGGAGGAAGCAGGCTCTCTGCGGAGCACACAGCCTCATGCGGGGCTCGATCCCAGGACCCTGGGATCATGACCTGAGCCGAAGGCAGAGGCTTTAACCCACTGAGCCACCCAGGCGCCCCTGTTTAAGCTTAATATAACCAAAACTAGCATATTTTTACCACAACCTGTATGTATGTAGGTATGTATGTATGTATCCAAAATTATGTGAATCTAAGCAAATCCATGTCATGAAAATCAAGAAGATAGAGAGACTTTTTGAACCATCTAGCTCTTAAAAGATAATGTCAAGGGGGAAAAAAAAAAGAAATGCCCTTACTCATTTTCGTTTCTCATAGTCTGAGCATCTAACCAAGCTGCATTTGATTTTCATGTTTAAAGATTCATGGATTTTTTCATACAACACAGCCTCTAAATATAAGCCAGTTACTTCATCTGTTCTGAAACGAAGGAATAGCGACTTGATCCAATGCCGAAAGAAATTTTCAGTGTTGCATGTTTTTGAGAGACTGAAAGTCAGCCCCTGATGTGGCACATAAACTCTGTATAATACATTTTATATTTCAGTTTTGCAAATTTTCAAAAGAATATAGACCGTATATAATAAATACTGACTTTAGAATGTAGAACCTATATTAGATACAACTCTGCTGTATTTTGTTTACAGCTGGCCAATATAATGTAGCCCTTTACTCAGAGAAATAACAATGTAATTTAAAATTGTATACAAACAGTTGTATTTTAAGCAGAATGTAAGTGCTATAAAAGATATATAAATGAAATAGTAAAAAAGTCATGTCCTGATTGAGATGGGGAGGAAATGGAGTGGAAATTTTGAAAATTTTGTAGTAGAGATGTTATTTAAGCTGGAATTTTAGAAGGAGTGAAATTTCAAGAGACATGATATGACATAAGAAAAGAGGTGATATCATAGTTTTATGTGGCTAACATCAGCGTGATCTAAGCTGCAAAAGAGATTACAGCCAAAGACATTTAGACTGGATTCTGCTGCCACTCAGGGCAAGGATTGGATGACAACAGCAGTAACAGAGCACAGCTGATAATGAGGGAATCACATTACCAGGAGAAAATCACGCCTTACCCAGAATGGTGTCATTCCTTGTGGCTTTTTTCAGTAACCTGACGCACATGTATGTCAATATCTAAAAACCCACAACATTTTAAGTCTGCTTCAGGTCATTTTCTTTTAACAAAAGAAGAGCCTCAGCTATTCCTGATCTCTCTCACATAAAATAGGGACAAATGTGTGGTGTAGGAATTGCAAACTATGAAGATAATATGTAGTAGAAAAAAACAGAGAGAGATATATAGAGATATGAGAAGACATGTCAAGGAAAAATACAAACTGGTTCACAAGTTTTTTTTTTTTTTTAAAAAACTTATGTTCTCCATAACATAAAATTATATAAATACATACCCGAGCATATTACATGTGGCAGTAGTTTTTAATCAGTAGAAGAACGTGCCAAGGAAATGGTTAACAACATAAGCAAATTTAATAACTTTGAGAATCTAACTTGGTTAGAATGAAGTTGTTTTTGCTTTTATTTATAACAGCATTTCATTTACATAAATACATATACATACACGCACACACACACATACACACACACACAATACTTAATGTTTTAGTTTTGTTTAAATCTTATATTTTTCTGTAAGACCTTGTTCTTGTAAAACGTCATGTTCCAAACAAAGATAAGGATTTGGAATGCAAAATCCTAAATTAGTTAGGGCTTATTATTAAATGAGAACAGGAATATGAGTTAGGAGACTATTAAAATTATTCAGGCAAAAGATCATGAAGGTCTGAATCATGTGTTGGCAGTGGGAATGGAAAGGAGGGAAATTTTAAGAAAACTTGATGAACTAAGTGGAAACAGAGCAGAGGAAAGTGATAATAACAGCAGCTAACATCTCTGCAGGAATAACTAAGGAGCTGACACTATCCTAAACTGTGAACTCATTGATTTATTTAATCCCCACAGTAACCTATTACATATTCTTATTATCCTTCTTTCCCACAGTAACCTATTACATATTCTTTATTACCCCATTATAGATGTGGAAATTAGAACAGATAAAATAAGGCATCCGAAGCTATAAGACAATTAAGTGACAAAGTTAGGATGGAAATCCATGTCGATGAAGCCCAAAACACATATTCTGCATTGCATTAGAGATGACTGTTGTATGAAATTTGGTTATTCATTGGATGATGGTAACAGAAATAAAGAAAAGTGATTAAGAAGTTCAGTAAAGAAGGGACGCCTGGGTGGCTCAGTTGGTTAAGCAGCTGCCTTCGGCTCAGTTCATGATCCCAGCGTCCTGGGATCGAGTCCCACATCGGGCTCCTTGCTCAGCAGGGAGCCTGCTTCTCCCTCTGCCTCTGCCTGCCATTCTGTCTGCCTGTGCTTGCTCTCTCTCCCTCTCTCTCTCTCTGACAAATAAATAAAATCTCTCGCTAAAACCCCTATTTTATTCTACACATTTGTGTTAAATATGCAGAAGGTCAACAAGGTATGTAGAGAAGAAAACAAGAGAAGGAGGTTATGTACATGAGGATAGAACAGATTAGGACCAAAGCAACTGATCATACCATTGTCTGAATAATGGTGTACAGGTACTGTGAACATTGAGCATAAATTAACAAAATTTCAAAAGTTGGATGAAAAAAATGTCCTGAAACATGGCACAAATCAATTGGCCCTAGAGAAATATCTACCAAGAGTGACTGGTGAATCAGAAGTACTTCATTAGTTACAGATAAAAAGAAACCACTGTGGAGATAATGGACACAAACCAGATTATACATCACAGCGCAGGAAAGACATCAACTACATCAAAGCTTTAGCATATGAAATGTTACAATAAACTGATTTTGTTTTGCTTTGTTTTGTTTAAAATGCCTGACCTTGAGATCTACGTTGGATGCATGGACAAATGAAACTAAGAGTGTCTGGAAAGACCAAGTACAGTCAAGGGTAGAGGAAGCACAAAAAATTTCAGTAGAAGTAAAGAAAATACAAGTAAAGAAAAGAAATGAAAGAGCTAGAATAATGAGTTTAATTATAAGTTTTTACCTCTAGGTGATAGATAACTTTTTTTAAGGTTTTATTTATTTATTTGAGAGAGAGAGAGAGAGAGAGAGCATGAGTGGGTGAGGGGCAGAGGGAAAGGGAGGAGCAGGCTCCCCACTCAGTGGGATCAGCTCGATCCCACTGGGATCAGCTCGATCCCACAACTCCTGGGATTATAACCCAAGCCAAAGGCACATACCTAACCAACTGAGTCACCCAGGCATGCAAATAGTAAAATTTTCTATGAAGCTGATAATACAGTTGGAGACCCATTTGATTGTATTTTAGTAGGAATATGATTATTTCCCCCTAAAATTCCCTAGATTTGTTTTTATACCACCACAGAAATATCCTCAGGAAGAGTTATAAGCATTCAAGCTCTACCTGTATAGAGATACAATCAAAAGACCAATACATGTAAGAAGGGAGAATGTATTTTCACATCTATTTGCCAGTTTAAAAAAAAACAACAACCATATAAAACTCGGGGAATTATTCCAGGAAGGTTGGAATTTCCCTCTACAGGAAAATATCTACAACTGAAATATGTAATGCAAAAAATGAATACATGATTGAGAAAAATAAGACTGCACATCTGCTTCCTGGTAGAATTATGATGAATACATTGGGAAATGTTGCTTTTGGTTTCTATTATTAAAGGTGACCACATCAAGAAAGCATGATATTGTGTAAAAATGTTATCTTTCTTTGTTCACATCCAGATGATAAATGGACAGTGGCAACATTTTAGCTAAGTCTCTACCTCCTATAAACAAAAAGCTATAAACAAACCCATAGCTGTACTGCATAACATTAACATGAATATTTTTCATGAGGACATTAATTTTGGATTAAAGTCTACACTACAGATGAATGGTTTGACAGCATTCTGTGTCAGAGCTGCTTATTTAACAAATGTGGGAAAGGATGTATGTCTGCTCACATAATCTATCCATTACTTAACATTTTAGGAGGGAGGATGAGTACAGTTAGACATCAGTCCTATAAGAGTTTCATCCTTTCTACAAGCAACTCAGAACAAATCATATGAGGAATAATCAACAGCAACTACTACTTAACAACTTCTAATGATGTTTAAGTATGATCTTTTAAAATTTTTATTTTAAAATAGTGGAGATACTACTAAAAGCCTTTCTTTACATAGGAGTTAGAGAATGTGCATGAGCATGAGTTGTCTTCAAATAAATCTATTGTTTCTTTAGGTTTCTTGAAGGATGAAGTTATCCTAAATGTCTAATTGTCAACAATTCAGGTATAACACATTATATTTATTTTCTAAAATATTGTCAACATCTTTAAGAAGTAGGATGCTTTCCTTGATAGGAGTCAGCTTTGTGACTACACAGCTATATGCTTCC
The DNA here is from genome assembly GCF_022355385.1 of Mustela nigripes. NCBI lineage: Eukaryota > Metazoa > Chordata > Mammalia > Carnivora > Mustelidae > Mustela > Mustela nigripes. Next base: position 77,696,248 of record NC_081560.1, on the reverse strand, counting down.
AGACACACTACAACTAATCTTACTAATATGGAATATTAATTTCTCAAGCTGGTGGCTATTCCTCCCCAAACACTCAGTGCTGATCTTAAAATACAGAAGTTGTTCTTTCATGTTTAAGGAAGGAAAAGAGAGAAGTGAGAAGGGGAAGGAAGAACAGAAGGTCAAGAGGGAGAGGAGAGAAGAATTCACATTATTTCATCCTCAATCTTCCCTATAAAATTAAGAAATTGGACTAATTTCTCTCTCTCTCTTTTTTAAGATTTTATTTATTTGAGAGAGAGAGAATGAGAGAGAGAGAGCATGAGAAGGGGAAGGGTCAGAGGGAGAAGCAGACTCCCTGCCTAACAGGTACACCGATGCGGGACTCGATCCCGGGATTCCAGGATCATGACCGGAGCCAAAGGCAGTCGCTTAACCAACTGAGCCACCCAGGCGCCCCCCTCTCTCTCTTTTTTTTTAATTCTGAAATATCATGAGTCTATGAGACAAATAAGGCAAGAATATTTTATTGTTTATTAATGTTATTTTTAATAGAGAGATTTCCAATTAAACATTCTGAGATTAACCATTTACCAGGGTTACACTGATTATTTCCAAGGCTGGGATCAAAACAAACAAAAACCTTCAGGTACTAGTTTAGTTAACTAAGTTTTAACAAAATACACAATGTTGGGGAAACAGCAAAATTCTGTACTGGATATGCATAAATTCAATATATTTGGAGTATAATACAGAATTTTAGGAATATTATTTTCTGAACACTAATAGATTCTTACTCTCACGTGGTATTTTTGTTAATATTATTCTGAATGAAGGAAATTAAAGTCAAAATGAAATGACAGTAAGGAGGCAAATAGTATATTTGGCACATTTTCCTAGCTTATTAACTTAATAGTACATAAGGCTATAAAAACCTCATTCTAGCACCTAACATTTTTTATAATTAAATAACTGCTGCTATCTTATGAGACTTATTTTAGATTCTTTGATCAAGAGAAGGACAATCAAAGACTTCCTGATACTTTCTAACCCTGATAAAGAAGGTGAGATTTGAATTAACTTTTGAAAAATGGGAAGGGTACTAAGAAATTTAAAAAAGGAATAGAAAGTGACAACAAAATAAGGATTTACTATTTACTATTTTACTATTTACTATTTTACTTCATAAACTACTTAGGTAAAGTTGACCTAGGTTCTACTACCAGTTTCATGATATCTGCTTTAAAGTGGTTCTGTACACAAGCTCTGTATCCTCTATATCCACAGATTATATCAGTGAGGCATATGGGTGGCCCAGTCTGTTAAGCGCCTGCCTCTCAATTTGGGTCAGGCCATGATCTCATGGTCATGAGATTGAGCCCCAGGTTGGCCTGCACACCGGGCATGGATCCTGCTTGAGTTTTTCTCTTTCTTGCGCCCTCTGCCCCTCTGCTCCTGCTCCCGTTCTCCCTCTCTCTCTAAAAAAAATAAATAAATACAAATAAAATAATATTTAAAGATTATTTCAGTAACCTAAAATATTCAACTTCCTTTAGCAGGAAAAAATCATTACATATTCTATATCCTGTTGGAATCACTACTAGCTTGGCGGGTTCCTATGAATGGCACCTAAAAATAATCATCTGAAAAAGAAACCCTCTTGCCTCACCAAAATACATGGAAAAGTAACATAAATTATCACCTTTACTTAAAATTCCATCATTTGTAAATCGGTCAATCTACTGATTTGTAAATATTCATTCACTAAAGTAATTAAGGGGCGCCTGGGTGGCTCAGTGGGTTAAGCCACTGCCTTCGGCTCAGGTCATGATCTCAGGGTCCTGGGATCGAGTCCCGCATCGGGCTCTCTGCCCAGCAGGGAGCCTGCTTCCTTCTCTCTCTCTCTCTCTGCCTGCCTCTCAGTGTACTTGTAATTTCTCTCTGTCAAATAAATAAATAAATAAAAATCTTAAAAAAAAAAGTAATTAAAAGCAATAAGAATGAGAGTAAAGTTATAAAAATAAGACAGAGTTGACTCTTGATGCTATTTTTTTTTAAAGATTTTGTTTATTTATTTGACAGAGAGAGAGACAGCGAGAGAGGGAACACAAGCAGAGGGAGTGGGAGAGGGTGAATCAGGCTTCCCACTGAGCAGGGAGACTGATGTGGGGCTCGATCCCAGGACCATAAGACCACGACACGAACCGAAGGCAGATGCTGAACAACTGAGTCACCCAGGTGCCTCTCTTGATGCTATTTTTTAAAAATTGTTCCTTCTCTTGATTTGCTCTAACAAAATTATCCTTAAGAAATCACAGAATAGAAAATGCCACATTCTAAAGCTATATATACCAAGAGAGTGATATATATAAAGTGACTGGTTTTGTGATTATTTAGAAAATATTTAGAAATTATTTCAAATAAATCCTATTTATCCAATCTCAAAAACATTTTATTTCTTGTGAAATAGAATATGGTTTTATAAGTTATTATTGTTACAAGATGTATAATTAATATAAGATACATAATTTATAAATCATTATTACTATATTGGTGAAGATTCCTAGCAAAAGTGACAATTAAGGGAATAGACTAATCTGAAAAAGTACCAAGACAGGCTTTAGAAAAGTATTTTCCCATAAAACATATTCAGTTTCACTTCCACTTGTGCAGAAGCTGAAGTGACCTTTAGGTTCAATTTCTGGAAACTATCATTGATTAACACACTTGCTGCTCCTATCAGTTATATCCCAGAGAACTGCCAAGCAGATGAGGCAGCATGAGACAAAGATGCTCTTTGCATGTTAGATTGCTTACAGTGAGATGCGGGAGTTACTTATTTATCTCTGGGCTCTTCCTAAACTTCCTCCTTGAGAGATAAGGGCTCAGCTTCTCTTAGTGAGCTTCATCCCTAAGTGCTGTATTGCAGGTTTCTCCAAGGTCCCCTGGAGTCCAAAATTTAGGGAGTAGGGATCCAGGGCTCTCTTAGTAGTTAGATAGCTCAAGTAGGGCAAGTTCAGCACTGGTATGTGGTCTGGGAAGGGTCTGGTCCCTGGACAGGAGACTGAAATTCAGGAAAATGTTGCTGGGCAGACTTCCAGCCCCTCTAGTGGTGGACAGTGAATTAGATCACTTGTTCCCCTTCACTCTTTACAAAGGGGCCTGAAATAAGATATTCTGAAACTGGAACAGAGGAAGAACATTTATTGAAACATTTCAAAAGCAATACCTCATTAGGAGAGACAGAGGGATAAGCTAGTGGATGAGTGTAGAGGAGGGATGGGTGTCTTAGGGTTGGCGGAGGTGAAAGAGGGAGGGGGGGTGAAGGGGAGGCAAGAAAGGCAGCAAACTTGGTGTAACTCTATGGAAGTACATCATCATTTCCATCTGATTTTTTTTTTACCTCTTCATTTCGGTAAAAAAATTCTGTTTCTATACAGTATCATAGGAGGTAAGCTATGAGCAAGGGGTTCAAATGGGCAGCAGGCCCACATTGGAGGGCTCAAGAGGTATCTACACATTGGGTAAAAGAAAGGAGGAAAGGGGAGGAAAGCTACTGAATAAGTCTGTATTGCTTCCTTGGGGAAGGAGCACAGCAAGGATCTATGAAATGTTACATATCCAGCAGTAGACAGCTAAATGAGAAAGGGGGATCTAAGAAATAAGTCTGGAAATTTAGATGGGTGCCTACGGATTTTTTAACTTGCTGTTTAGCCTCTAGAACTAGCTGTTTCTTCTATGACAAAACTGGCACTGATGGGTTCCTTTGCCCTGGATTCTTCACATCCTTGTATCATGGTTTGTTACATTTGCCACCAAATTGCAGTTGACCCTTGAACAATGCAGGGGTTGGGGTGCTGATTTCCAGAGTTGAAAATCTCCATAAGACTTTTGACTCTCCAAAAACTTACCTGCTAATAGCCTCCTGTTGGCCGGAGGCCTTACCAATACCATAAAAACCAGTCCATTAGCACACATTTTGTATATGTATTACATACTGTATTCTTACAGTAAGCTAGAAGAAAGAAAATGTTAAGAAAATCATAAGGGAGAGAGAATACACTTGGAATACTATACTATAGTTACCGATACCAGTTACATCATCTTTTTATAAAATGAATCATCTGTCAGCGCCTGTATCAGTATTCTCTCATATGGTACAAGACACTGTAGATGTTACAGTATTACTAACATTAGACATCAAAAAGGAAAAGTTGATGGGAAAAAAATTCATATTTATTTACTGGTGTAACAATTGAAGCACAGATAATGAAGAAGCAGCTGTATAACTGCTGACTGTACAATCAATATAGTTATTTGATAGTAGCCTAGCCTATACACAAATGAATGAATTGTTATAAAATTTTTATGGCATTCAATATTGCAGTCATTTGTAATGCCGTAGTGGAAACATTGCTACATTTTCTAATCCACTCATCTGTGATGATTGGTGAATACACAGTTTTTCAATTTACCAAGGAGAGAGGTATACTGTATATAGCAAATTTACAAACCAGCAAGACAACAAACACCTTGTTAACTTTATATTAAATATTACTCACCTTACACACTAGATGTTCTACAGGATGAATATGATGACGGTGATGACACAGAAACAGCTCATACAGTTAGATTTTCAATAAGATACACATGTACACAACGGGTAGGTTTGTTAACTGTATGGCGTGATGATTATTTTCTGTTCATTAAGTGGAGGTGGATCATTACACAGTTTTCATCCTCGTGATCCTTATGTTGTGTAGGCTGAAAAGGAGGAAGAGGAGGGATGCGTGTCTTAGGGTTGGCGGAGGTGAAAGAGGGAGGGGGGTGAAGGGGAGGCAAGAAAGGCAGCAAACTTGGTGTAACTCTATGGAAGTACATCATCATTTCCATCTGATTTTTTTTTTTTTACCTCTTCATTTCTGTAAAAAAATTCTGTTTCTATCCTTCTCCTGCTATTTGCTTTAGTTTCAGTGCCCTTATCATAGAAGAGCCCATGATGTAAAAGAAGCCCAAAGGAGTCTTGAATAATTGAACCTCTTCTGCCAGATTGTCTCATGTCAGCTTGTTCTCTGTACTACTTCTTCTATGTCTTTTTCCTCATTGGTCTGGCACAGGTACAAAAATACTCATCTTCATCAAGTTGTCTTCTGTTATTCTCCTGGTGTGGTGTCTGTTAGCTCCTCAGTTTCTCCAAGATCCAAACATATATCTTGAAGCCCTTCACCACCACCCCGTTTTTCCCCATATCTACAATCTCTTTCATGATTTCCATGATTAGCTTTGTCATAAATCCTGTGAAGTCATACACACATCTGGACACAGTTTTCTCCAGCAGGGATTTATTGTTTCAGGCTTGATGCCTTTCACAATTTTTTTTTCTATAAGGATGACATCTTCAATGGTACAATCCCCCGAGACTTCCATGATGTTCTCTATTGGGGTTCTCTTCCAAAATGCTGACAATCTTTTCATTAGGGTACCATGTGTAATGAGCCTGAAAATTTCAAAGACCCCCTAACCTAGAGACTACATTAAAGACATTATGTTTAGCAAAAAGTAAACCCCTTTGATGCCTTTGGTATTAAGTTCATGGGGTGCTGGGTGGCTAGGGGAATTGTCCAGTATTAAAAAAAGTTGAACAGGTAGTCCGCTACTGACAATGTACATCCTGACTTCAGGAACAAAGCATGGATAGAACCAGTCCAGAGAAAGGGTTCTCCTTGTCCTAGCCTTGTTGTTATACAACCAAAGACTCGCAACTGATATTTATCATTTCCCTTTGAAGGCTCAAAGTTTAGCAGCTTTATAGATAAGGACAGTCTTGATCATAACTCCAACTGCATTTGCACAAACCAGTAGAGTTAGTTTATCCTTTTTTGCCTTAAATCGTGGTGCTCACTTTTCTTCCTTACTAACAAATGTTCTTTGTGGCACTTTTTCCAGAATAAGCACTTTCATCTGCATTAAAAACCTGTTCAGGCAGATATCTGTTCTCCTCAATTTTTGTAATGGTGTCTGAAAACTCATCTGCTGCCTCTGGGTTCGGGGAAGATGCTTCTCCTCTTATCTTGACATTTTATAGTTTGAACCTCTTTCGAAAATTATGAAATCATTTTCTGTGGCATTAACATTTTCCAGCTCTAGAGCCTTCACCTTTTTTTTTTTTTTTTTTGCTTTGTCTTATAATGACTCCACTTTTTCTCAAATCGTCTTAGAGTCTACGGTTATGCCTTTCTTATTAGCAACACTGCATCCACACAAAAAGTACTTTTTTTTTTTTTGCCACATTTTCAGTAAGAGTTAAAAAACACTGTTCTGAAAAAAGTGGAAGGTTTTTCTGCACTTGCTGGTACAGCTGCAATGATGGCCTCATTAACTTCCCTTTCTTTTTCCTACAATAGTCCCACACTGGATTCATTGATCGTGAAATGGTGGCAACCGCCACGGCAGACCTCAATCTATAGTACATAACCAGCACTTCAACTTTTTCTTGTACCGTCATGACTTTTCTCTGCTTTCTGGAGGGTACTTCTAGCATCACTAACCTTCATATGCTTCCCATAGTTTTATTTGAGGTTTACCGTATTGCACTAACCACAGTGAAAGATATGCGAGAACCACAAGAGGTTACTTTTTACAGAAATTTACTGAAGAGACAAACTGTTGCATGCAGATGATTAGTGTCACACCGTGTTTTTAGTGGATACTCCCAACCCTTGAGCTCACTGCAATAGCAACAGGATGTGGCTACAAACCTGTGTCAGCAGTACAGTACACATTGCAGTTCATTTTATGCCGTTATGACTTAATATTTTGTCTTTATGTTTGTTTACATTTCTCTCAAGTGGGAGCATCACCATGACAAATTGATACATTTTAACTTTTTATAATAGTAGATTTGTGTATATTGTATGGCAAATGATAAACCAGTATCTACATATATTTTAGGCATTCCTGATGTAACTTCCTAATCTTTCGATTATACAATGCTATGTGAGCTTTTTCAAATTGTTGTAAATCTCTGAAAAACGTTCCTATAAACTTGTTGAAAAGAAATGGGGATAGAAGCGAACCTGTGCTGTTCATATCCACCTTGTTCAGGGGTCAACTGTATGTCTCTTTAAATGCCCTTTTGTGCAAGATAAGAAGATGGTGATAGTCAATCCTAAAATAACCTTCTATTACCCAGGAATGAAACAGTGAGGTCACCAAAGGACTTTCATTGAATGAAATGAAGATCATTCAGCAGATAAAGAACAAGAAGGCATTAAGAACAGTTTGTAGATGGTGTGAGAATCTGACTTGATATACAATTTGCATAACCTGAATAAGGATAAAGAGGAGATTGTACTCATAGAATTGCAATGTGCCTTATAGCATTTGATTTTTCCCATATTAACTCATTTCCTATATGAACCATTTAACCCTGCCCATGCCCCTATGTGGTTAGTACTTTCACAAACCCCCAGCTGAAAGATGGGAAACAGGTATAGAAAGGTCAAATCCCTTGTCTGAGTCGCACCACTCAGATGGGACAGAACTCAGACCTGAACCCAGGTTGTCTCCATCCACAGGGCTGAGTCTTAATGATTGCACCATCTTCCCTCCCACACTTTAAAGCCCCAGTTTGAAGTTACACTAATCAAAGACTCTGAAACTTTCAGCTACCAGAGAAACCTCCTTTATAAGTGGAGTATTGAGCAATGAAAGCCAGCCCACAAGCGCTGAAGTGGTACGGTGCAATAAGTGAGACCCAAGAGAGAACTTGGGGCTCGAGATGACACTTGGGCATAAGCGGAAGCAGAAGTTAAGGAAGAAGATGACATAATTTTTAAAAAGACTCTAGACCAACAGTATGAATAGGACTTTTTGTTTATTGTATTTAAGATCCTAAAGAGATGTGATGTGACCCATAAAGATAATGACTTCTTTTATAATTGTCCACTTCAGGGGAGCTATGTTTTTATCTGTCTTTCATCAGCGCCTCTCACAGTGCCCAGTGCAGGCACTTGACAAATACTTTGCAAAAGATGGAAAGGGAAGGAGAGGTAGGATGGCTCAAAAGTAATAGGGATATACGTGAAATAGCCTTTGTGATGAAGGAAGATACATGTGAAATGAACTTTATGATGAATTACATATCTAAAGCAGTGACGAGAGAAAAAAAAAAAAAACCAAAACAAAACCAGAGGCAACAGGTTCCAAATGGAATTATTTCATGTATTAGAGATGATGTACTTATTACATACAAGCCTTGGTGATAGGCTATGGGAACACAAAAGGTGTCATGCTATTTAGGGAATGCATGTGAAGGTGGCAAAGACAATGGGCACCAATGAGGGGCTAGGAGAGGTGGTGACAGTAAAAGGCAAAATTTTTCCAAGTGAAAGGAGAAATCAGTGCAGCCAAAGCCCCATGAGGAAGGAGTAGAGACAAGGTAGGCCCATGGGGTTGATGCTGGTCTGTCTTGCTTATTGGTTTGGGGAATTTAGACGACTTTTTGGTTTTGCTTGTCCCAATACATTATGTACTTAAAGCACAAACATTTTCAACATTGTGTGTACACGATAAAGAAGAAAAGGAAAATTCTACATCTTCATTTCTGATTATCAGAAATAACCAATGGTCACAAACTATATAGAAAGGATGACAGTTGGCTGTCATGGAGATGATGGTTGTGTGACTGGTAAATACTAGGGAAAAGTATATCTGAATGCAACTGTTATTTTAAATAAATTTCAAGGGAAAGTGCACAGGGTATGAAATGACTACTCACTGTACTCTAATAACGTTTGAAATAGGAGTCCAAAGTCCCATTTCTTGGACTATGAAAAGGCCTCTATGACAGTGACACAACAAAAGGGCTCTAAACAGTCAACATCCAGAGACAGGGGGTAGGGTGGAGTGAGGAATCCATAATATCTTAGCCCAAGCTCTCTGAAGGGTTTATTGAGTGCACATGTGTACGCAAAGCATTTCTCTTCTATGCAAGTCACTCCTGCCAAAAACTTGCCCTTTTTAAAACCTGAACAATGAACACTCCCTGCCAAGCCTCATCACACTGCAGTCTAAGACAACAATCCCCATGGCTCTGTGAAATGAAATGTTATTCTCTCATCTGTATACCCAGCACAAATGCTTTTGAACAGCTACTCTACAGGTGATAGAAGTCTTAACTTCAAAAGCTGATTTGTATTAACTTCCCATTTTAATATCATAAATAATAACATGTGACTTCATCATGCAAATACTTCTGCAGAGACTTGTCTGGCTTTAACTTTCTACCATCCAGCTTGAAGAGCCACGTGTAACACCCTAATTCAATTATCGTAAGGGAAATAGATGAAACTCCAAGACAGGCTCTAGTGGGGCCAAAAGAGTGAATTCTGAATCAGATTATACGTCAACGATGAAATTAGTAAGTATACAGTTGCACTATCTAAAGATTTTGTCATCTGACACAGAGTCAAATCTCAAAATTGATAAGGTTGGAGATGATTATTTTCATTTACAAAGATTTTTAAAAATGTGCTCTAGTTATAATGATGTATTCACAAGTCATCGATTACTTGAAAATACATTGATAGGAAGGAGGTAAAAAAGGAGATGACAGGATAGTCACTGGTATGCATTTTAAAAGATTTTGGTCTGAGTATGAGATTTCTCCATTTCTCTTTCAGATGGGTTAAATTACCATAGGCAGGATCTCTCTTTTTTAAATAATGTATTCAATTATTTTGTGCAACAAAAATGAAAACCCTGAATCTAAGATTCTAGTGAGAACCCAGAGCATATTAGTCATATTGATCAGGGTCTTTTTCAGACACTTTCATTATTTCAGGAAATTCACTGGGTCATAGCAAAATAGAGGGCCTTTAGTCACATATTCTGGGATTGGTTTCCATGACTTTTCCTGAACAAATTCTTCAAATGTGTTTTTTATGCTATGACTCATGCAAACTAAAAACAGAAAAAAAAAAAGCATAGCTAAACTTTTCAACAATTGCCACAGTAGAACACAAATTCAGCAGAAACTATAGTTAACTATGAAGCACAAAGTCAGGTAACTCAAATAATTGTTAAGTATGAGGTGACACTCAAAAATGGGACTCCAGTATAAAAGCTTAGATAAGAAAGGTAACATGACAAAACTTTCAGTCCAATTGCAAGAACAGCCTATTTCAAGAGAGTGAAACTCAGATTTTTAAAAAAATACAAGCAAGATTAAGAGTCACTTATGGTTTGTCTCCCTCCCAATCCCATCTTGTTTCATTTATTCTTCTTCTACCCACTTAAGCCTCCATGTTGCATCACCACTTCCTCATATCAGGGAGATCATATGATAGTTGTCTTTCTCTGCTTGACTTATTTCGCTAAGCATGATACGCTCTAGTTCCATCCACGTTGTTGCAAATGGCAAGATTTCATTTCTTTTGATGGCTGCATAGTATAAAAAATAAAAAATAAAAAAAAAATTGTATTATAAAAAAAAAAAAGAAAAAATACAAGCAATTTGGAACACAGGGAAGAGAAGGAATAATGTGTGATTTATAAAGAAGGAAAAATGAGAAACACACACACAAACACACACACACACACACAGACGTAAAGGGAAATTGCAGCCTGTGTATCCTCCCTACTCTACATGGGCTGGAACATAGATGAGTCTCAGCTTCTGGGAGATTTTGGGGGGACATAGAGACCTCCCAAGTATATTTATAATTTTCAAAGTAGACATATGTGTATTATTGGATAGGGAATAATATTTAACATACTTAATGCAGTAGATGTCCTTGAGATTCAAAGAGGGGCAAAAAGAACAAATAGTTGTTGAGCCATGCTGGCAAGAATTTTGGAAGCATAATCATCATCCAGAACTGAAGACATCTGGCACGGGTGATGGATCTTGTCAATATCAACCAAATAGCAAGGGTGAAGCCGGAAAAAGTTTGCCTTCCGTTTCAATATATAAGATTGATTTATAGGACATGGCTAATACACAACTATCTTTGCAGAAAACCTATAATAATGGTAATTTGGATATTTTTTAGTAACCCAATTACCACATTTTCTTTCAAAAATGTAATTATAGGAAGAACAGCTAATTCAAAATATGTGTTTACCATAATAAGATCTATAATATTTAGCATTTTAAAAAAGGCAAATTAGTAGCACCTTGAACTAGGGGACTAAACTAAGCATTTAACTAAATGACATTAGCTTTGCTGACCAGAGAATGGTTCACCTCTTACATGGTTTCTCACCATGCTTAATCTATGTGCTTTCAAATATAAGTCTTAAAAATAGGCTTTATTTTAGTAGATTTGCAAAAACATTGAGAAGATATTACAGAGTCCCCCTAAACCTACAACCTATAGTAGTTTCCCCTATTATTTTTATATATTATGGACATTTGTTACAGTCAATAAACCAATACTGATATATTATTAACTAAAGTCCATAGTTTATTCTAATTCCCTTAATGTTTACCTAATGTTCTTTTTCTTTTCATGGATCCCATCCATGACACCACATTACATTTAGTCCCTGTCTCTTTGGCTTCCTTTCTCCTGCCTGTGACAAATTCTCACACTTTGGTTGGTTCTGATGATCATAACAGGTTTGAGGAGTACTGGTTATACTGTAGTCGGCACCCCTACTGGAATCTGCCTGATGTTTTTCTCATGGTTCTTTGCGGGTTTTGGGGAGAGAAAATGCAAAAATATCCTTTTTATCTCATCTTATCAAGAATACTATCAGGGCGCCTGGATGGTTCATTTGGAAAACCTCTGCATTTGGCTCAGGTCATGATCTCAGGGTCCTGGTATTGAGCACCACATTGGGCTCTCTGCTCAGCGGGGAGTCTGCTTCCTCCCTCTCCTTCTCTGCCTACCTCTCTGCCTACTTGTGATCTCTTTCTGTCAAATAAATAAATCTTAAAAAAAAAAAAAGTTCATACTATCAACATGCTTTATGAATGATGTTGACCTTGATCACCGGGTTGAGCTTGTGTTTGTCAGGCTTGCTCACCCACTACAAAATACCATTTTCCCCCTTTCTATACTGTACTATTTGCAGGTAGAGACCGTTCTCAGTTTACACTTCAGAAGTAGGGAGTTATGCTTCCTTTCCTTGAGAACAGAGTATTTCCATAAATTATTTGGAATTCTGCATGGAAGATTTGTCTCTTCTCCATTCACTAATGAATTTGATCATTTATTTATATTAGCATCATCTCATGGATATTTATTTTATATTTTGGGTTATACTCCGTACAACTTAATTTTTTTGCTCAAATTCTTCCAACATTGGCCACTGGGAGTTCTCTCAGTTGGCTTCTCTATCTCTCTGACATACCCATCATTGTGTGTATGTGGTAGTGGTAGTAGTGGTGGCAGTGGCAGTCTGTGTATGTGTGTGTATGTGTATGTTGAGCACTTCTTTAATTTTTTGGCATTACAAGATGGTCTAGGTTCATGGTATATATTTCCTGCCTCAGTCCTGGAATCAGCCATGTCTCTAAGAATCTCTGGTTCCTTTTACTGGAGAATGGCATTAGAAAACAAGACCTAGGCACTAACCATCACATATAAAGTTTATTTTTCCAAAAAATTTTAATATTTAATAAATAAATAAATTTCATATTTAAGCTAAAAATTAACATATGTATGTAGGTTTATGAGTAAAATATTAATAATACTTTTTTATGATTTTCTATATTTTCCAGTTTTTTAATGGAAAATATAATGATATTTTCCATGATATTAATGGAAAAATAATGATCAGGAAGGATATCTGTGATGAACATCATTACTATAAAAATAAATGATCTACAAAAAAAAATGTGCCCATTTCAACAAGAAAACTCAGATTAATATTAATTTCTACAAACCCAGTATTCAGCATTTTACAAGTAAACAAAGAATTCTGAGAGTTTTAAATATCTATTTTTGAAACGAAGTGTTATATTTCAAAATTGGAAGTGTTTTTCCAAATAAGAATAGTATTCATCTCAGAAAACACTTTTTTCTTTCACTATCAGTTCAGATATGAAGAGCAAACATTTATAGAGAAGCAACAACAATAACAAATACCAAAACGCAAGAGCACCCGAGTTTCATGTGATACGGACTGGTCTTTCTGATAAGGAAAAGAAACAAAAAGTGGGAGTAAGAGTCTCACTGAGTTTATACATTCTGTCAAAGAAAACTAGACTATTTAAATGCAATTTGAGATTATGACATCATCAGGCATGGGTTCAGCTGTCAACATAATATGTAAAAAAAAAAAAAAGGCTTCTGTGGAGCTATTTAAGCCTTTCAAGAGGGTACTTTGAACTTTATTTTTAAGCAGTTCATACATGCTGATAATAAATGTATGGATTATACTACTTCTCTGTCTCTTCAGTAAAGCAACTCCAGACAATACCACTACTGAGCAATCCCGTTAGTCTAATTTCTGCTAATGTAGTATATTGGCAACTACTGATGTTTAAAACTCAGTAATTAGGTGTCAGTTACGTAGGCTCATTTCTGAACCAAATATGACATCGACATCCTTAAAAGCTGTTTAAGATATGCAAAAGATTAACTGAAAAATGAGACCTAGTAAAATGCATAATCAATACAGAAAAAATAAATCAATTTTTATCTGATGGTAGTTTAATAATGTGACCTTCATATACCTATGCCATTTTATTTATTTTCCATGAAAGCAAGAGTACTATATTTCTTTTTAAGACTCTCAGTAATTTAGACATTTTTGCTTATTTTATTGACTTTATTCTTAGTAGTAATTGTACCATTTAATGATGCTTAATTCTATTTAAGTAGAAAAATATAGCAAATGGTTCCATTTTTCCTGTGATTTGCTAGTACAACCCACTAATAGAAAACACTATTAGCCACCAGTTTTAAAAATATAAAATGTTGACGTTATTATGTTAAGTGACCCATAGAAGAAAAAAAGAACATAAATTATTTCTAATTTCTGAAGAAGACACCATAACTTCAAAAAGATGATAGATGCAGATTCTTCTAGAAACCCTTGGTCATTTAATTCTCGGTTTATTTTATACACTTCTATGGAAGGTTAATACCTATATTTTATTGAGCTTTGCAAAAGAATGCACAAACTGTCTAAATTCACCAGTGAAAAATTAGTCAATTTGTTAAAGATACCCTGTTCTAAGACTATGAGAAATTATTAAATATTAACATGGAAATAAGAATATTAATGAACATAGGTTAAAAGTCATTAAAATCACTTAAAATCTAAGTATGAATAGTGCTTCCTTACATATTCCAGTTTCTTCAAGTACTTAAATATTTATGTTTTTAATAAATTATATTTTAAACTGCCTAATTATTTAAGTATATCTCATTACTATGAAATTTCAGAATCATTTCAAAGACCTTAAAGTTGCTTATCAATGTATTTCCTGTGTATAGCAAATTTTGCTTTACTTATATACTTTTTTCTAATTATACTTAGGTACTTAAAGTTGAGGTGAACTAATATGGTCACAGATGGCATAGATACTCATGTTAACTGGTCTTTCTAAAAAACACAAGAAATTTTAAAATGAAAGAATTACTTTTTTGTAGCATGCAACAATTTACTAAGTTCTTTTTTTTTTTTTTTTGAAGATTTTATTTAATTATTTGGCAAAGACAGAGAGCTCTTGAGAGCAGGAACACAACCAAAAGAAGTGGGAGAGGGAAAAGCAGGTTTCGCTTGAGCAGGGAGCCCAATGTGGGGCTCGATCCCAGAACCCTGGGATCATTACCTGAGCCAAAGGCAGACGCTTAAGGACTGAGCCACCTAGGCACCCCATTAAGTTCTTATATACCTATTTCACATGATCATTATACCATCTCTGTATGTTATGCATTACGATAAAACACTCAGCATCTCACCACTTTTTTCTATGGAAGGGTAAAACTCAGCTGTGAGAGAAAACTCTCCTTCCTAAAATCTCAGAAAAAAGTAAGGTGTAATACCAAAGATCTTTAATCTGATCTTATATAGGCAATAAACTGATTCAAAATCACTGTATTAAATATTTAGTTCACGAATTAGATTTCAGTATGTGTTATGCACCTGGAATATGTTTAGCATTGTACCAAATGGAAGGTATAAAAAGGTAAAGACCAATTCCTTCCTTCCCTGTTCTTATGATCTAGTCAGGGATCATAAGCAACAAAAGTAGAGAAGAAAATAAATCACTGGAAAATCAGAATATTGGCTTGAAATGTATGATGCGATATAAAAAGAAAGAGATTTTGGCCAAGGTTTCCTGGATTAGTGGAGTATTTTTAAAACCAAATTTGGAGGTAGAAAGAAATGTGATTAACAAATTTCGCCCATGGTCAATCATTATTATTGCTATTACTACTTATTTCACAAATGTGGATATTTCTTTTTTCTTTTAAGGAATGTGTTACTCACTGTTGAAAAGCTTACTATTTAATTGGGTGATCTGTATAGTTCCAGGTATTTATGGAAAGAATAATAATTTTTCAAAATAGAGCTATGGTTACTCTTGTTCATTAAATAAACCATTTGCTAATTGACAAGAATGCTTCCCAAAGAACTTATGTCAGCACACCTTTATATTTCCCAGACAGAACAGTACAGTTCAGAGTCACATCTGTTTTTCTCAAAATAATGAAGCCATAACAAACAATCTGAAGACATACTAATATTCATTAAACCGGCACCAATTGGAATGTTTTCCTCTTGAGACTGAAAAGTTGACATCCCAAATACTTAATAAAAATGGGGATGACCTAATTTACTAACTCTGTACAAGCAGTATACAAACACTAGTTGACAGAGATACTTGCCAATTCCAGAAGACCTCATCAAAATCATCTTCCGTTCTGTGATAAACCTTCCTTTGGCTAACAAATGCCCATGTAGAATGAGAATACAGTATGAAGACTAAAAAGGAGGTACCCCTGAAACTTCCTGCTTCAGTTTAACCCCAGCCCCAAACAATGTATTTCCTACTTTTGGAAAAGAAACGGTGTGACAGTAATTCAGCTTCGTGACTCAAGTTCAAACGTATAGTTGATCTGTTAGCCTGTCACTGGAAATAGTGCATGTGCTTCCTCTGCCTTTGTAATTGTTTATATTCCTGACCTTCCCTGACACCAAAAATAATTCCCATTCCCATGTTTCCCAGCCCTCGACACACGCACAGAGATTAAAAATTCCACTTATCCTGGTGCAAAAATATAGAAAGCAAATTCATTGACTAAGACATACCTATACAGGCAATTCTTCAGGAAGGCAAAATAAAATCCAGATAATTATTTCTCTATCTTTTACCCTTAGTTTCTGCTGCTATTGATTATGGTTTCCTGACAACTGCAAAACCTTTTGCACTGCCAAATAGTTTTCCTTGACCTCCCCCTCCCAGGCAGTCATCGGGAAGGTTAAAAGGAGTCACATTATTACTTCTTCTAAATGGATGGACAACAGACTTTCAAAAGGTAAACCAGTGTTGTCAAAGCATGAAGTAAGTCTTTAGGTCGTGACAACAATAAATAGAAGAAGGAAAACACCATTAACTTTAGGAAATTTTCTCAATATAGCCACGAGGCGACTATTTGACAAAATATGTTTATTTTGCTTTCATTTTTCCTTTACAAACATGATTAAAGCCACTAATAATCCCTATAAGGTACAATAAGACCTGTAAATATAGATTATTAATATCATGTGTCTATGATTCTTGGCCTACAGACTTGATGTGGTTTGTACCAATCCTCAATCATGGATTCCATTTAAATTCTTGGGTGTGCTTCCCTGGTAAATTATGATATACAGATGCACTATCAAACTAATCTTAGAGAGGTCCTCTCTTTAGGTGGGGTCATGGAAAGCTTCCCTGAGTCCCTGAAGGGTGAGCCATGTAAAGGTAAAACTGTCCCACTCTCAGCTCTGCCCCTTACTAGTTTATATTTGGACATATCAATTAACATCTTTACATCTTGTTATTCTCATTTCTAAAGTGAGAATAACTGCTTTGTCTACTCCTCTAATTGTCAATTCCATTTTTAAGGATGATCATTTATCGTTAGGATCGCAAAAAATCAAAATGGGACACCACTCATTTCTAACTCTCTGTGTGTCTGCTTTTTTCCACCTTAAAAATAAGGAGAAAAATGATATTTTGTGTAGTACTGTTGGGAACCTTAATCGTGATAACGTAATAAAGCACCTAGGATTCAGTACAGTGTTTGAAAAATATCCCTTCCCTTCTCCACTAATTTTCCATTTCATAAATGGGCAAATTCCATTTGAAATGTTGGCAGACCAAATCAGCACCGTTTTATTGTCTCTCAGCTACCTCTTGACCCTATTCTTATCTCTTCCCACATCACCTTCCTGTATTTCCTGGCCTTTCTCTTCCAGGGGCCAAGGTCTTTGCCCATCTCCCTGACCCGGACCATCACTTTGTAGCTTGTCAGGGATGCCTCCTCCGGCCAGTTTTAGCGCTGGGAGGAGTCTCCAGGCTAAAGGCTGCCTGGGACTGCTCACTTCCAACCCCAACCCTCCCTGCTCATCTCCTCGATGTCTGGCCTCGGAACTGCGGGAGAAGCGAAGGCATCACTGGAGTGATGACATGAGGCTCTCTCCCTTCCCCGCCCTCCACATTTTTCCTTCCACGTGCGGAACCCATAAGGCTCGGACCGCTCTCGCCCAGGCGGTTGCTATGGTTACACAACAGCAGCACCAGACCCAGGAGGGGGGCTCATCCCTTCTCTACTTTCCCCCATAACCTTTTCCTCTCCTCCCCGTTCGGGCCTCCCCCAAAACACAGTCAGGAAGAGAAGCCTATGCCGCTAACTTGAGACTTTAAGTACCCCCATTCCTTCTCTAGTGCAAACAGCACTGACAAGCTAAGGCAGGGTGGGAGGGGCTTTGGTGGAGAAGAGTCCTTGCTCCGCTCCCGACCGAAGGGCGAAAAGTTCGCCCGCCGACTTAACTCCCATCTCCGTAACCAGGAATTTGGGACCTCATTGGCCGCAGCCGCCGGGCGCGCGGCTCGCGTCCAGTCCCTCGGATTCCAGCTCGCCAGCGACAGCGCAGCGTCTCCTCCTCCTGTCAAGTCCCCTCCGCGCTGGGACGGAAGCAGAGCAACTCAGCCCACGAGGTTGAACACAAGTCACCGGGGAAGAAGAACGTGCCAGTGCCGAAAACAGCCCTTGCACTTCCAGGGCAGCCCGTTAAGGCTTCGACTCCGGGCGGGCCGGGAAGGGGTCGGGAGGGGACACCCGGGGCCGGGGGTCGAGGACGGGGTAGATCCACTGCGTTCAATTCCCAGCAGGAGTCAAATCCGGGCCTTTCCAGCTCCAGCCAAGTCGAGGTTACCCAGGGATGCCCCGTTCCAGCAGGAGTGCGTTTTGCAATAACCGCATTGGCCAGACAGCCAGCTTCGTGGCTGGTGTCTGACTCCAACCTTACCCTCAGGGTCTAGAAGGATGCACGCTTCCATCAGACCCGGAGTCGCGATTCCCTCGCGAGGAAAAAGGCGTCGCCCATCCCTCCCCCAAAGCACCACAACAAAAACAACCGCTACGGCCTCCTCGTCCCCTCCCCCAGCCCATGGGAAAGGGAGAGAGCGAGGGCGCAGATACCCTTGGTCAAGTCCTCTCCAGACGGTCCCCACCATCGCGTCTCCCAGTGAACCTGCAGCCGGCGGAAGCCACGGAGCGCATTCGAACGCGCTCTCCTGCCGCCTTGGCCGCGGAGGGAGCCAGGAAGAGAGTGAAGTTCCCGGGAGCGTCTCAGGAGGAAAACTTTGCTCTGTGCTGGCCGCGGGCGGCTTCGGCTGAGGAGGCGAGGGCGGCGGCAGCGGGGCGGTGGGACCGGCCCCCGCCGCCACGCTGTCCCCGGCGCGGCGAGCACAGGCCGTCTGCTCCTAGGCGCACTGATTCCCAGTCTGTCCCCCCGCGCGCCCACCCTCCGTGCGGTCCGCTTCGGAGCGGTTTTCCCCGTCCCAGGACGGTTCCTCATCTCCTAGGGCTGCGCATCCTCGCTTCGGACCCACAGCCACCCCCCAAATCCAGTCACCCCTGCTTAACTCCGCGGTCCCCAGCGCGCCCTCCCACTGGGGTAGCAGGTGACCAGAAGCCAGCCTTACCTGCTACGAACTCTTCTCCCCCTGTCTCTGGGCCAGAAGTCCTTTCAGGAAGAGAGGAAGGGGATGCGGGCTATGGGCGAGCGCGGCGGCGACCCGGGGCACCGGCGCAAGCTCCTCTGAGAGGCAGCCCTGGCTGAGCCGCGGAGCCGCCGGCGGCCCTGACGGAGCGCGGAGGCTGCGGCCGCAGAGGCCAGACGGGGAGGCAGGGGGCGCTGCTGGCCCCGGAGCGCCGAGACGGGACAGGCGGGGAGCCAGGCACCAGCTGGAGCTTTGGGGAGGCGAGTGTGGCGAGGAAAGGCACGCTCCGAGCGGGAGGGCGGCTTTTAAGTTTGTGGTGTGACCGCAGCAGCTGTCCTGGGAGAGACTCAGTCTTTCTAAAAAGGGGATGCTCAAAACGCCGGGGATTACCTCTCCCCTTCCGATCTCCTCCCCCAGCCCTCTGGGCCCCCCTTTCCTGTGCGCGCGCCAGTCCTCCCCAGCGTGTCGAAGTCCATCCCTGCCGGCGCGCAGGCTGTCAGCAGCGTGGATTAAATGGAGCTCCGGCCACGCTCAGGCATGCTTTTCCGGGCTGGCCACCGTGTGCACTGTCTGTGCGGCAGCCTCTGACGTTTGAGCCCGTGCCAGGCTGCCTTTGGGACCTATGTATTCTATACCACCAAATTCGTAAGGACCTCCCGCGGAAGAAACCGCACAATGTCCGAAACATCCTAAGCCTCAAAAAGAGTATCCGTGTTCCAGTACGTAAAACCCCGGAGCCACTGGCCTTCAAAAAGCGAGCATTAGTATGAACCGTGGAGAACAAACCTCCGTTAAGGGGCTAGCACGAGGACGGACCAGGTAGAGGGGGGAGGGGAAATTGAGGCAGAAAACGCCCCCAAGATATAAATCTCCTTTCCCCTTTACCTTATACCAGGCCGACAGGGTTATGTCATCTATTTCTGTCCGGAGTTTTCCTTTATAGATTTGTACAGGCCGTGGTCGTGCCAAAGGAAGCTGAAGTTATGGGGACCAGGGATGAACCCACATTTTGTGGAGCCTGGAACTTAATTTAAAGGTGGGATTCTCTTTAAGAAAAACAATGCGGAAATAGCTTAATTTCTACAGATCTTACAAAAACGACCATGTGAATTTAGTGTCAGACTACCCTCAGGGTCCTGGAAAGGGCAAGTGATGAGTCCTGAAGCTTGGGTCTCCTTAGCTTCATGGTAAACCTTTCTGCGATTGAACTCTAGAGATCTGGAGTCACACACCTTGCACTTATTAGTCCCAAACATAAAGCTGAGTTGAGAGTAGGGGAAAAAAGCAGCCACAGGGTTCTGCATTTGTCAGCTTGATTTAAGAGCACAGCTTGTAAGGTCCCAGAGCTCCTTTGGCAAATGACAAGTGGTGTTTTAGTTTAGGGATAGTGAGCAGTCAGTGGCAACAATGAGAGAACTGGAAGGTGGGAGGAGACTCTTCATTTAGTGTCTCCTCTGCAACAGAGAGCTAAGGGCCACAGAAGCTAAACGCGTCATTTCAACTTACAGATGGTCAGTGGCAGAGCCGGGCTCAGGAGGGATTCAAGTTTCCTAACTCTGACCAAGGTTCTTTCCTGTGTCTCATGCTGCCCCATTTCTGCAACCTTGGTTTTGACTTTCCACCAACCAACCCCATAATTTTCCTCTTTAGATACAGGAAAATTTAAGTCCTTACAGACTATTCTGACCTATAGCAACTTTTTTTTTTTTTTTTTAATGCTTTGTATTTAACGTTATACTCCCCCTCCCCGTTTTGTAATTAACCATACCCTTGGTGTGTTTATTGCATTTTCCTATATATTTTATATTATTTTATCTGTTTATGCCATTGCTCCTCAATCCAAATTGCAACCTCCTTATAAGAACAAAATACCTCTTTTTCTCCCACAGCACAGCTTGGGGCTTTGCATGTAAAAGGCTAATGATAAGTAGTTTTTGACTTTTAAAAACTATTTATTAATTGTCTAATAATTTTGTCAGTTTATTGGCCAGAATATTGTGTTTAACTAGAATTGCGGTTAACTAGATGTCCCCCTTTTCTCTCCTGTCGAAATCCTATCTTAACATACTCAAGCCAAACAGCATCTCCCTTTGCTACTATTTCTACCTTTTCCACAAAGCCTCAACAGAATTAATCATTCCTTCCTGTTTTTCCAAAGCACTTTGATTTCACTACTCTTATAAGCCCCTTTCATGTTATGTCATAATTAGTTGGGCCTGTGTGCTCATCTGCTGTTGGTTGTTTTTTGTCTTTTTTTCCCCAAGCCCCTAAAACAATCCCTATGAATTTGCATTGAACTGATTTAGTTTGAAATACCCTGACTTCAGATTTAGACTGCATTTACTAGGGCGTCCTGAATGTACCCTGGGAAGACAACATCTGGAAACTGGGTTCTGTGCTTTCCTTCCTTTTAATTGCTCTGAGCACACAGCAGGCAGAATCAACTGCACAGCACAAAGTTGTGATGAATGGCCTCAGCTGTGTCCATGGCTTTGTAATCCTTATGGTACTTCTCTAAGTGTCGTGCACATGGTAGGTGTTTAACAATATTTAGGTGTTCAGTTAAGTAAGTTAATAAGTTAGGTACTGTAAACAGTGGACAGGATGATGATGATCAGCCACTGCATTTATTTTTGAACTTCCACTGAGATACAGGATCCCATCAGTATGGTTTTACAACACTTTCTAAGAGTTTGAGATTCACTGTCATCAAAAGCAGCTGGTAATCTGTCCTGTAGGGCTAATACCCTATCTAAATCCTTGCAGTAACACCTAGCAGGGAAAATCTTCTTTACGTTAAGTTTTGTTAAAATGTAAGGTGTATTAGACAGTTTAAGATATCTCCAAGGGTGCTAGTCAAGATTCAACAAGTGATTCTTAATGACACTGAAAGCAGTGTGTATATCATCAGTTAGAACTACCCAGTTGTTGCTCTCTACCTGTTTTATTCTGAGGAAAAGAAGAAAAAACAGAAATAAAGGAAAGGAAAAAAAGAACAAAGCACTGTCCAATTTCCAGGTGCTTGGAAAAATTTTTGAATACATGATTTTGTCTTGAGGGTCAGCCTCTTACTCTGATATACTACACTTCTCCCATCTCCATTAGGGCTTACTCAGACGGAATCTGAGTAAGTCATTCTTACCGTATGGCAATAGATATGTGTTAGAGTATGTGAAATACACTATTTCTCATAGGATTACATTTTAATACTTAATGAAGCCAAAGAATAAATTTCTAATTATATGATTTCAAGAATCATCAATCTACGTTGGGAACCATAAGGGAAGGCAGCAGGGATAGCTAAGAGTAGAATAGGTATATTCTAGGCTTCTCCAACTCCACATATAGCTACCTTTGCCAAGAAGACAGGAGAAAGATAATTACTGGGTCCAGAATTTAAATGTAGCAGGATCTCAGAGGATTTGGCTGCACTTTCAGCAGAAAGTAATAGTTTTTCCAACAAAAATCTATAGTCTTAGTTCTCTCTATACTGTCTTTTATTCACGAAGAAAGGAAGGAAGGAAAGAAGGAAGAAAGAGAGAGAATTTGGTGAATTTAAAGGAAAAAAGGAGATCGATAAAAGAAACTGCAAAGTTCTATGTACAGAGACAAGGAAAATGGAGATAAAACTCAAGCATTTCGTGTTCACAGCTATAAAACTAGTCATACCTTGATCATACATAAAACCTCTCTACCTTATAATAAATACTACTTTATGAACGTTTTTCCCACGTACTAAGGTATCAGTACTGACAGATAAATGTTGTTATACTCATTAGAGAAAACTGGAGTATATATTAGTTTGTATCTAATGAGAACAAGTGATGGCATGAGTTGAAAGCAGCTCACCCATCTCCTAATCTTCTATCAGGTGTTTTCCCCTTATAAACTTCAGATTTTTTTTTTCCATTTGTTTCATTTGATCACGGCAGTCCACTCATCCCTGGATCATTAAGCAGTTACATTTTAAGATCATTAGGTCATACTTAGTGATGGAAAAGAACACACCTTTCATCTTTATTTCGATATTAATTACACATACATAGAACTCTCAGAAGTAAATGTATCTGTTTCTCATCTTTAAGTAAAGACAGAAGATGGTTTACGGTGAGTTAATCAGAATGTAAAACTGTCAGAACTTTGCTTAATGTCTCTGAGTTTTAAATTCTTTTAACATCATAAATAATCATAAACATTCAGAGTTAGGAGAGGCCTCAGAGACCTTCCAGCCCTCGTGTTATACGTGAGGGACCCGAGGCCAGGGAGACGAACAGCTCACCCAGCTCCTTCTAACTCCTGCTCTAAGCCCTCTACAATACAGCACCCTGCTACAGTGCCTTTACTTGAAGACGAAGAAAAAGAAAAAGAAAAAAAATCAGCTATTTTTCAAAACCTATCCAAGCCAGAATCTTAAGGTTATATTTACTTAGCTGGTTTGGGGTGTGGTGAATAATTAAATTCAGCAGGAATGCACTTCAAAATAAAAATAAAAACACAACCCAACCCCTTTGGCCCAAGTCCCGAGACCTCAGAAAAGAAAACCTCCTTGACTGTGAACATTTGCTGGAGGTCGGAAAGCCTTTCTGAGCCCGATCTAGGAGTCCACATAGCTAGTGCAGGATGGAAGAGTTTATAGTCAAATAAATGATTCTTTGTGTTGTGTGTATGTGTGTGTTTTCTTTCTTTTATTTTTTTTTAACAGTGTTCTTAGATCAACAAACAATCCTCAAGGAAGGATTTTAAGGGAAAATAAACACCTTTCTTATATATCATATAAGAAAAAAATCATCTTTGAGTTTGCTTTTCTTAATACCTCAGGCCACCACCACTCCACCCTGAGAACATACTTTAGAAATAGTGTATTCTTCTAAGAAAATGGAGGAGGGGAGGGATTCCTGTGATACCTAATCGAGGCAAGCCTTATTTGTGTAAGGGTGATGAAACCAAGAAAAATATGCCCTCTTGTGGCTTATTTGTTCTAGTTCACAACTAATCAACAGTACTCTATTATTTCCTGAAACTCAAACATACCTATATTCCAAGTGGAATTAAACTATTCCTTTGTGCAGTAACTGGAGAGAACAGGTCCATGCCAACAGCATGAAGGCATTCCAAGACGTCTGCTTTGTTCAAGGTCGTATGCAGCTACCGAGCCACAATGAAATCAGTATCCCTAAAAATGGGGGAACATTTTCCAAAATAACCCACAGATTCCTACAGATCTTATAAAAATACCTTTTAAATAAATACATTGATAGAATTTCTTTCCTAAATAGTGAGGTTTCTTTTGGACAGACTTAAACTATCAGTTTCCACAAATAGGAGAAAATTCATAATTTCCTGCCCTACTGTATTTGTGCCTCTAATATTTCTTTAACTGTAGGAGGATGCTTATTTTTCCACTGAAAAAAAGTAAAATATGAAGGTTAAGAGAATGCCGATTTTCATTGTGTGCGTACTTTTTTCTCTTCTTTCCTCTTATTTTATTCAGAAATGAGGCCATAACAGATGTGTGGCAGCCAGTGATTTACAGACACAATTAATTTAGTTTTATGACAAAAAATGCCTGCCATGTTTTCCTGAAACCACAAAGTGGAGGTTTAATGGAAAGTGACCTCTGGTGAGCAAGAGAAAGATTTTCACATAACTGTGATTTAAATAATTTAGATTGTGGATTCTGAGAAACAAACTGAGGGTTTGGGACCAGAGGGAGGTGAGGGGATGGGTGACCCTGGTGATGGATATTAAGGAGGGCACTATTGCATGGAGCACTGGGTGTGGTGCATAAGCAAATTAAAAAACAAACAAATAAACAAATAATTTAGTGCCTAAGTGGTGTCAAAGGTTTGAAACAAGCCAGATTGTTAACTCTTTAGTCTAATCCTATAATAATAATAATAATAATAACTATTATAATTATGATTAACATTATCATTATCATTTTGCAGACAGAAAAACTTTAAGTGACTTAAATAAAACATTTTTCATTGGCCTGGATCTATTTGCATATGAACGGGCCAAGGGAGCTGGCTCCTTACCTCACCATTTTGCTGCAGAAGTAAACCTTATTGAATCTTACTCATCAGAAAAATGCAACTTTCTAAACTGCCCAATTTAATACATGGAACTATTATTTTTCTAAGTTACAAGCTAACATGGGCTTCTGTTCTTTCAAGTTTATGATCATTCTGACCCTTGTGGCCCAGATATATTTTCATTTATATTACCATTTGAAAAAACAATCATAAAACAGTTCAAGATTTTAAATTTTATTGACTTTAAATTTAATAAAGAAAAATAAATCACTATAATATAATACTACTAACAAACTGCCTTCTCTTTCTACCCTGTACCTTGGTAAAATTATCTTTCCTTATGTATAAAAAGTTTTACTTCTCAAACTTTATTCATGTATTTGCCAATAATGTCTATGATTAAAAGCCTATGATTACACATATACTTAAAAAATTATCTCTAATTTTATTGTACTTAAAACTTCTAATTTTAAGAATAGAACCAGTTTTAAAAGAAAAAAATGGTCATTTAAGAAATATGTTAAGAAATTAACATTTCACTAATTAGAATAAAAGACAAGCCGTCCATAATAATGAGTCAATATCGTAAGTATATTATTGATAGCATGTCCAATGTTAAAAACGATGACCTGCCAATATTAACTATTAAAACATTGTAAATTTCTGGTATTAAAACAGTGAGGTACTGTTTAGTGAACACATAACCAAGCAAAACAATTAAAAGTCCAGAAAACAGATGTAGATATATTATAATTCACGCATGTAATGGGGATTTTGTTTTCTGGCTCCAAACTTCAGTGGACAATAAATGCCTTCCTCTCTAAAAATTACTTTTGTTGGGGCACCTGGGTGGCTCAGTCATTAAGCCTCTGCCTTCCGCTCAAGTCATGATCCTAGGGTTCTGGGGTCAAGCTCTGCGCAGGCCTCCCTGCTCTGCGGGAAGCCTGCTTCTCCCTCTCCCACTCTACCTGCTTGTGTTCCCTCTCTTGCTGTCTCTCTGTGTTAAATAAATAAAATCTTTAAAAACTTGTTTTTGCTATGTAGCATTTCAAATAGAAAGAATAGCACCGTAGACCCTCTCACAATAAAACAGAAATTACACTCTAGAATATGTCACCCAGCTTAGGAATTAGAATATTACAAGTATCTTCAAAATTATCTGTGCTCCTCCCTGATTGCCTTTGCCTACCACACAGAAGTAAACAATATTCTAACTTTAATGTTTATTTTCTCTTCCTTTCACCCCACATATGTACATGGCTCTAAGTAATGTATTCTGTGATGTGCTGTTGTTATTAGCTTTATATAAATAGTATCAGCTTCATAAAAATGGCAACTTTCTGTGATTTTCTTTGCTCAGCTCTAAGATTCATCTTCTCTATTGCGTATGCTGTTGTTTTTGCTCTCTTTTATTTCTTTTAATTATATGATTGTTTGAACATGTCATGTGTTATCCATTCTTATGTTAAGGGTCAGTTGAGTCATTTCCAATATTTTATTACAAAAAGCTTCACGAACATGCTTGTATATGTTACTTTATTTTTCTGTTACCCAACTTGAAGTCTGTGTCAAGCTCTGTATGAGCCAGTTATGAATGCAGAGATCAGTCCCAGTATGTCAAGCCAAAAGCATTTAATATAGGGAATTGAGCGAAAAGATGTTGGAAAGAGCCACGAGAGAGAGGAGGAGGGAGTCTGAAGAGTAAAGGGAGAGGAAGAATGTACTCGAAGATTGGACACTACTAATGCCCCAGTGTAGAAAGCTGGAAGTCTAACACACTGTTGGGCATGATGATCCAGTATATACTAGATCTGCTAAGATGTACTGCTTGACTAGGACGAGGTGGTGGAAAGCTCTTATCTCCAGAACGCTGGACTTGGAACACCTCAACCCTGTTACCTCTGCACCTGCCACTACCAGAAACCACAACTACCTGCTTCATTCCAAGAGCCAAAAGCACAAAGCATTTCTGTTCCTTTTGCCTACTGATCTTCTGCAAATTTCTTCTCTTGACAGAATCTAACCAAGAGCCAGATAGCAATGCAGTACAAAATGAAATTTTCAAATTCCCAGGCCCAGACAGTATTCAAAAGGGCAAACATGGCATTGAGAGAGAACAGTCCAAGTACAAACCTTGATTCTTCCAGAAAGCAGAAAACTTAACTTAGTGGTTTTCAGGTAAACTCAGGCACGGATTTCTCAGTCTTTTAACATTTTAATAACATTTCATTCCAGGGTTCTGCTCTTCTTTCTTTTTTTCTTTAAGATTTTATTCTTTTATTTGATAGAGAGGGAGAGAGAGAAAAAGGGAACACAAACAGGCGAAGTGGGAGAGGGAGAAGCAGGCTTCCACTGAGCAAGGAGCCCAATGCGGAACTTGATCCCAGGACCCTGGGGTCATGACCTGAGCTGAAGGCAGAGGCTTAACCCAGGGAACAACCCTGGGGTCCCACATGTCTGCAATTCTTTACTTTCTCTCAATCCTGGTGTTAAAACTCTAAGGGGTCCTAAATAAATCCAGTAGCTGAGAAGTGGACTTGTTTGCTACCACAACGGTAACAAGTGCCGCAGCCTGGGGTGGCTTAAGCAACAGAAAGCTACTTGCTTGTAGTTCTGGAGGTTTAACATCTGAGATCAATGATTAGCAGAATTGGTTTCTTCTAAGGCCTCTTTCCTTGCCTCCTTGGCTTGTGGATTGAATACAAGGTCCCCTCCTGGAATTCATCCTCTATTCTTCTATGTCCATTGAATACCCATCATCCAATCATAAGTTCCTCTCAAGTTGTTCTTTGTTCAAAACACTAAGCTTCTTTGAGATCATCGTCCCCTTTCAGATACTTACATGCCATGTTCTCCCTTGATAAAATAGATGTTTGGGAGTGATGGCTACCTTCTTGAGTCCTCTTGTGGCTAAACACGTTAGTCTCTCATTCTCCTTACTGACTCTACACCACTGTATGATGGCACACAACTGTGAGGCTGCTAGAGCCAGAGGTTCAGAAGTAAGGTCCTAATTCTCTTTTCTATCATTTTACCAAATACGCAGAATATTCTATCATCCCTGGACTTTGTCAAACACTGGCAAGCTGGAAGAAACCAATATTCCCATCTAATTGTTTTGCTTCTTCACCTCAGTGACAGTTTCTCATAACTGTCAAAATTTTATACAGTCCTTGAGTAGGGATAATCTGTTGTGGGTTTTTTTTTTTTTAATCAATCTCTTTACCTCTTGGTGATGGCATATATTTTATTACTCAGGATTTACAAAGTTGAAAACAAACAGCCTTTTTTTGTGCAAATTGCCAAGACTTGTTTTTTGAGATCGTGCTAGGAGTTTCAAGAAATCTATTTTGAAATCTTAAAGCTGAGAGTGAACTTTTCTTTTCCCTTGAATTCTTTTGTGTCTTCCTTTCAATTAATGACCCCATAACAACATAGAATATTTAGTGACTCAATAAATGGGGGATCCTGAGGTAACCAGGAACTGCTGAAATAAAAATATTTGTATATTGAAGATGTTATCTCCAAAATATATTCTATATATAACCAAAGATGGTCTTTTAAATCAATGAAACAAACAAAATAAATAAATAATTATTAAACTGTAATAATTAAATACTGAGATGATTTAGGACTTGTTTGCAACATTCTTTCAAGTGGAAGCCATTCATTAATGTTTTGAGTGTAAAAATGAATGGATACTCCAAAAATTGAAGATTTAGAATTAAAATAAAAATGAATCCAGAATCCAACTTCACACCTATGCAAAATAATTACAGGTTAGTTTCATATCTCAAAGTGAAAGGTAAAATAATGTGTTTCTTAGAAGACAACACTCATAGTTGGGAGTAGATAAAGACAGCTTAAACAGGGACGCCTGGGTGGCTCAGTTGGTTAAGCAGCTGCTTTCAGCTCAGGTCATGATCCCAGCGTCCTGGGATTGAGTCCCACATGGGGCTCCTTGCTCAGCGGGGAGCCTGCTTCTCCCTCTGCCTCTGCCTGCCATTCTGTCTGCCTGTGCTCACTCTCTCCCCCTCTCTCTCTCTGATAAATAAATTAAAAAAAAAAAAAAAAAGGACAACTTAAACAGTACGCAAAACTGCTAACCATAAATGAATACCTTATAAGTTAGACAATGTTAGATTAAGAGTTTCTAGTCATCAAAGACAGCATTAATAAAGTGAAGGGCCAGAGAAAATACATGCAATCTATATATTTCACAAAATCCCATATCTAGAATATGTAAAGGACTTATTTAAATGAATACGAAAAAGATAAACAATCCAAGTGGTCTAAATATCTGGGCAGACTTTTCATAAAAGAGACTATTCAAAGAGCCAATAACTTTTGTAGTAATCACGGAAATGCAGATTAAAACCACTGTGATTCCTACATACCCATCAGAATGACTAAAATGAAAAAAAGACAAAAATCTCAGTAGTTGCTAAAGATTTAAGGATCAGAACTCTTTCACACCTTGGACAGAATTGTCAATTGTACAACCTCTTGGAAAAACACTTCAGCATTATCTACTAAACCCTAAATATATGCATACCCTATGACAAGCAATTCTATGCACAGATTGTTCCTGAGAAAAATGTGTAGATCTGTTCACCAAAATAAATGTACGATAAAGTTCATGGCAAAATTATTTGAAATTTTCTTACACTGGAAGCCATGCAACTATTCTCAACAATACAATGGATAATATATTGTGGACAATTCACATAATGCAAAGTTATATAACAAAAAAATAAACAACTGAACCAGCAATTAAATTAATTTTAGAAAAAAAATAGGAAAAGAAGACAGACACACATAGCAGGATTGATTCATAGTTAATCTTTTTTTTTTTTTTTCCTTGAGGTAAACAAGTTGACTCTAAGATTCATAGAGAAAATAATCATGCAAGATTGGAAGATTTGACTCCATGATCTTGACTCATCTAAACCAATAACAAAGAACATCATTGCATTTGTTCATGTTTATTTCTGTGTCTTTCCATCATGTTTTAAAGCTTTTTCATATAGGTTTTGTACATTTCTTAGAAACATTACTCCTAAATATTTTACTTCATTGCTAATATTGTAAACGAGGACTTTTAAAATTATGTCTTCTACCCGGATATTGTTTTTAATGTGAAAAAATTGCTTTCTAAATACTAATTTTATATTTAGCTAATTTTCTAAATTCTTTTATTGTTTATTTTTATCATGAATTCTTTTTTTCATGAATAATGTCATAATTATCACACACACTCACACATATATATATACACATATATAAAATTCAGTGAATAAAAATATATAGGGTAACATCTTCTCCTTTTGAAAGAACAGATTTTCCTAAACCAGTGAAAATAGGTAATTCTCTATAAGGAGTTTGGTTGTGGTGATTTTTAAGTTTTTTAGTTCTAAAATACACTCTTTTTTGGTTCAGTCAAAGGTGGTTTTATTCATAGATGACTCCTTTTATTTCAAGGGTGGAGAGGATGAGTAAGTCTTCTGATTTGGTAATTCTGCTCTGCTTCCATAGGATGTTTAATTTATACTCCTCATTCCCTCCTGTTCTGCCAGTATCAATCCCTCAAGAAATGCCTCCCTCTCTCCCAGAAGTTGTGCCTTTCCATAACTACTAGTTTTTTTTTTTAAGATTTTATTTATTTATTTGACAGACAGAGATCACAAGTAGGCAGAGGGCAGGCAGAGAGAGAGAGAGAAGGAAGCAGGCTTCCCACTGAGCAGAGAGCCCAACGCGGGGCTCAATCCCAGGACCCTGAGATCACAACCCGAGCTGAAAGCAGAGGCTTAACCCACTGAGCCACCCAAGTGCCCCCATAACTACTAGTTTTGATCCTGAACTTTTAAATCCTGTCCATAATCCCCAGCCTCCATGCAGTGATCTGTCCTCAGTGTCCAAGCACGGAACTCTTTCTCTCATGGGTCACTCATGTTTTCTGCCATTGCTTGCCCCACCACCCTCTCCTTGTTTCTGTTCAGTCTGCTCCTCACTCTCAGATCTAGTATGGGTTCCAGATCAAGACTTACTCATTTGGGTATGTGTATTTCCTTCCTTATATGTAAATTAAAGATGGCAGTATTTTCCATCTCTTATTTAAGATCTAGGAATGAGTTTAGGGTGGTTTTATGTATGTTCCTTCTTGCTCTATATGGATTTTTAGGGGCTGGGGAGAAAAATTCTGATGACGTGGTTGCCACTATTATACAGAAACCCAGAAGGTTTTCCTTTTCTCCATAAAACACAATTACATTATGGTTTTATACTGATAGCAATTATGTAGTAGAGATAGAAAGATACGTGATTTTGTAGAATTAGGAGAGAACTTCTGGACGGGGTACCTGGGTGGCTTATTTGGTTAAACATCTGCCTTTGTCTCAGGCCAGGATCCCAGGGTCCTGGGATCCCCATATTGGGCTCCCTGCTGAGTAGGGATCCTGCTTCCCTCTCTTCCTTCTGCCTGCTGCACCCCCTGCTTGTGTTCTCTCTGTCAAATAAGTAAGTAAAATCTTAAAAAAAAAAAAAAGGAAGAGAACCTCTGGAATGATATCCTTGCCTAGGCAAGAAAGAATAATTTTTAATACCCAAGTAGAAAATTTACTGTTAAAAAGAACAAGGAGAATTTGTGATAAAATGCAAGAGGGCAGAGTTATGTGCATTAAGAAGCAGAGTCAATGGGTAGGAGACTTGGTGTGAGTTTCTGAAGTTCTCTTCTTATTGCCTATTTTTTCTTGGTTATGTAGGATTAAGACCAGCAGCTGAAGTGAGGACTGGAGTGGGTGTAAGAGGGAGAGACTGGAAGTATGCAACAGGGATCCAGAAGAGCGTGGGTGTGCTAGAAGCAAAATCAGCAGAGTTGTATGTTTTTATTCTAGTTCATTTTAGAAATATGAATATATTCATATAACATATGTTTTCATGAGATGATTAAATGTAGTGTTAGATTTAACCAGAATTGTAGTTTTGCTATACTTGTTGAAAATTGAAAGGGATATTTCAAAAAAGACTAAATGTAAAGCTCTGCTGGAGTTCAGAGAAAAAAGAGACATAAGTTAACTTAAGACCTAACTTAAGTTTGTGTAGAAGAGACTATAAAGTGAGATGAGTGTATAGATCGTAGTAAGATGGATTTGGGGCAGGATGAGCAGAATGTAAGCATCTGGGAACTGTGAGGGTATATGTGGGAGAGGTTGCAAGGTAAAGCTCTTTCATGAGAAAACCATGTGAGCAGAATCTTGATGTGGAAATGTGGACAGCGTGTAAAGGGGAAAATGAACATTTCCAGGGTTCCTGGAATGAGGATGGATAAAACTGTAGGGTGGAAAGCAAACTTGAAAAAGTAGATGTGTAAGATATATAGCAGATTTTGGATGTCTGTCTAAGAAAGCTAGGACTGTTCAAATTGAACAGGAGAGAGATATTAAAGCAAAAACAAAAACAAAACAGTAAAACAAAGTTTGAACACAGTAGTGATTCAGTGCTCCTCACTTTAAGAAGTGGCTGCCAATAGCATGTGTCAGAGGTGGGAGAAATTAGAAGCAAGAAGTCCTTCTAAGAGATTTTTACAATATTCTAAAGTAATGAGGATCTGAACTCAAGGAATGACCGGATAATCACAGAACAGGGCTCAAGTTGGAGAAATAGTTGAAAATTATCTGTTTTATATAATCTGGATTAAACAGAAAGTAGCTTTAAAAATAAATATTCCTTTATGAATAACTAATTTATAATGAAGAAGACTTTTTACAACCTTTGAGCTCTTGAAAGATAAATTCATATTTTGGAATTGGCTGAAGAGGATCGGTAGACTAGAATAGACTGTTACTTAATTGACCTTTTCCGCTTTAGTCATCTGAGGGCAGTGACTTTTCCAACTTGCTAAAGGCATCTGAAATTGAGCATTATCCCAGAGCACTTGAATGAATAGACTTTTGAAATGGCAGCCATTGATCTCATATGGTAAAAACAGATTGTCAGCCACTTTAAAATGGTCTCCTGAAGTCATTTAATTGATTTGGTTAGACTTCGACATTAATTTTTCCTAGAAACAGTTCCCAGACCTAGGCCAGTGCAATACAATCCTAAGTTTTAGAGAATAGCTCAATTTCTACAGAGTAGGCATATTTTGTTCCTTCAATGTGGCCTGATGAGAGAACTTATAGCCATGAAGGAGATGGGTGTTTGTTCCCTCCCTAGATAGACTTAACACGATCGGGGAGAAGAGGCTTCTTGCACAGTGAAGAAAGCTAGGTTTCCTGAAGACTGGCTTTTTGGAAGTAAGGAGATCACTGGAAACAGGGTTGCATTCCCAGTCTCACTTGGTATCTTCTTCCTGTGACTTCAAACCCTGAGATAAACTTGAAGCAATTTTGAAATTTTCTGATGAATCGTAACATCAGTAAACAGAGGGAAACGAAAACAAACAAACAAAACATGTTCCTGTTATCTTTTCATTCTTCCCATCTCTTTCACCCTTACTTTGCCCTCCCACCTTGGTCTTCAATTATCTTAGCTAAATAAATAGTTTAAACTTTCCTTTTAAGTTGTTTTCAGTCTCTGGATAAAAGAGCAATCAAACTCTGGGACCATTTGTCCCTCCCTTCATGTCTGTCCCTAAAACATGACCTGGTGCTTGTGTAGCTTCAAGACAGCGGCCAAGTGCCAAAGCCCTGGGTTGTAGCATCCGTCTCTGGCTTTTTCTGTCCTACAGAGCAGCTCACTTACCCATGTAGGTGAGGCTTGCCTTGGTTTCTTCACTGAAGTCCGTGATAGGAACAGTAAGTGATGTTTTGATTTCATCAGGCCCAGTAGCATTTCCTGACAGGGCCAGACTCCCCTCAGGCCTCGGTGGCTCTATAAAACACTCTGAGAGCTGCCTCCTCTGTCCCCTCGCCACAACTCAGCCACAGCAATCAATGTGGAATTTCTCCCTATGACATCTTGACTTCCCTCTCCGTCTCTCCAAGCTCTTATACAGATTCTGAGGAAAATGACATCTCAGGGCCTCCCTCAGACAGACCACCAGGCTGAGGTGAATGTGCCCAGGTTGGTGGATGACTGGAAGTATAGCCTCCCCCTTCCGTGATTTACCCAATAAACATTCCCCTCTCCAAGCCTACGTTGGAATGTACTTGAGTGTTTCATGACTGCTTTCATTCTGTCTTCTCCCCTCCAATCCCCATGGCCTGGAAATCACTAATGTTTTCCTTCCTCTTTTCTTTACCCCAAATATGTATAACTTATTTTATGTAACACTCTTTGGTTCAGCAAGCCAAGCTTGGTTCTGAACATGTTAAAGGGTGAGGGAAAAAAAAAAAATAGACAACTCTATTTCTGGAAAATCCAGCACCCCAAAACTATTGTTCACCACAAAGTCTTATTATTGAACATCAGATGCAGAGTGCTGTTCTTTTTCTATGCATAATTTCTGAAACAAATTATAGGGCTCCAGGAAACAGACACTGTGGGCAGACCAGGAGAAGGCCAAGGACTCAGAGAGGTAAAAGGGAAACACATGAAGAGCTCTGAAAATTTTCCTTTTGTCACATATACATTAGCATAGATGCTGATGAGGTGTCTTTCAGATCTAAAGATTAAATTCAAATATGCAAATGCTTAAAGTAATATCACTAATTAGGGAGAAGATGAACACAAGATCATGCCTTCCTCAGAATGTGGGCAAGCCCTGACACTGGCCTGGAATGGGAGATGGAAAGACTCCATACAATATGTGGTCATCAAAGTTTAGCTTCAGACTCCATGTTTGATCCAAACATGTTATTTTACTAAATACCTACTTCCACATGATTTTTGTTGTATCTGAACTTTTGCATGATCAATGACTCTATGATTAACAGATTGTCACCGTATCAAATAAACTCTGTTTCTGCTTCACCTCCCTACCCACAGATTTCTTATCTCACAAAAGTAACAATATTTATAGTGTAGAAATTTCATAATTGTTATAAAATTGTCATAGATAATAGAACAGATACTGTGAAGTTATGGTTAATTGAGAAATCATGACCTGGGACACCTGGGAGGCTCAGTCCATCAAGCATCCGCCTTCAGCTCAGGTCATGTTCCCAGGGTCCTGGGATCAAGTCCTACGTTGGGCTCCTTTCTCAGTGCGAAACCTGCTTCTCCCTCTCCTGCTGCCTGCCGCTCCCCCCAACCCCTGCTTGTGCTCTCTCTGTCTCAATCTCTGTCAAATAAATAAAATATTAAAAAGAAAAAAAGAAAGAAATTATGACCTTAATTTTTTTTTTTCAGTCTTTAGTTATGTGTTTAGAAATTGGTTAAGGGCTCCTGGGTGGCTCAGTTGGTTAAGTGACTTCCTTCAGCTCAGGTCATGGTCCTGGAGTCCTGGACTCGAGTCCCGCATTGGGATCCCTGCTTAGCATAGAAGCACAGAAGCAACTCCTAAAAAAATAAAAACAAGAAAAAAATGGAAACACTATTTTAAAATTATTTTCCAAAAAACTTTAATGGTTAATTTTTTTAAGTTTGACATTAGAATGTGTCATTGTATTAGCACTCTTCCTAGTTTCTTTGTGCAGTCACCCAATTACAAGTTTCCAGTATCATATGGATGCTCCAATAAGATCTGACCCTCTGCTTCTCCCTCTGTCCCTCTCCCTTCTCATGCTCTCTCTCATTCTCTCTCTAGAAGAAAAAAAAAGAGTGAAAAAAATTTAAAAAATAAAATAAAAAAGAAATTATTTAAATTGACCTGTGACAGAAGTACTAGTCATGAGCAAAAAGGCATTGGGATGTTTTCATCATTTTCATTCAGCCAAATTCCATAAAAGAAGAGAGGTTTTATAACCTCTTCGGCATTTATTTGTGCAAGATGTTCCACAAGATAGAATAGCAACTCTCAACATAGAAAAGAATGTTCAACAAATGTTTAAATGCAGCACTTTTCAGATAATATATACTAAATAACCTCCAATGTTGCTTGCAGAGAAACTAGTCTGCTGAAACCAGGTGTAGTAGAAATCAAAATGATACTCCTTCAGAGTGCAAGTATTTCTGATGATACCTGCCATTATGATTCTGCCCATCATTCTACCCCAGGAAAGATGCTGAACAAAGTTTACATTCAGTGAAAATGGAGATCCAGGTGGAAGTTGAGAAATATTATTTATTTTTATCTCTCATGCTGATTGCTTTGATGTGTTGCCAGATATCTAGATTCAAGGATTAAGGATTTTTTTTTTAAGTGATTTTGTGGAAGTAGCAGGTACATGCAAATATGGATAAAAATATAAGTTAAGCAGTCATGTTAACTTTGTGAAAATATTCAGTAATTATTTTTAATCTTTGAAAAATTTTTAAGCTATGCATTGACTCAATGAAATGTCTTTATCACCAGACTTCAGATTAAAGAGCTAACATGAAAACAGGTCTTCATCTTGGTCATATACTACAAAAAGAAAAATAGTTTAATAAATTAGTCACAGTACCACCTTTTATAGTGCCCTCTGACAGAGTTGGATGAAAATATCTTGTTTCTTTTACTGACCTGGGGAGAAAGTAAACACCTACCTTTCAAAATTTTAATTTATTTAAAGAATATGCTCAATGTATCCTGTTTTACTCTGATTCAGTTTTCAAAATTGTACACACTAATTTATAAAAGAAAGTTCAGTAACTATTATTACAACGATCATAAACATCTGATTTACATAGTTACATTTATCAAGTAACACCATCGATTGTAAAACATTGCTTACTTTTAAAATTTAACATACAGATGTGTCAAAGCAAGTTGAGACACTCCTTGCCTTATTTAATCATTGTATAATGATCATGATACAAGCAGTAAGTATCCTATTTGAGCACCCATACGATACTGCAAACTTGTAATTGGGTGATTGAACAAAGATACTAGGGGCAGTGCCAATACACTGACACATTCTAATGTCAAACTTAAAAAAAAACCTAACCATTAAAGTTTTTTGGAAAATAATTTTTAAATAGTGTTTCCATTTTTTTCTTTTTTCTTTTTTTTTTTTTTTAGGAATTGCTTCTATGCTGATGAGACTTCAATTTGGCCGAATTTTGATTTTGTTACTTGTTCATTTGGCCTTTCCCCAAATAATAGTTCAGCATATCCTTATCACAAAATCAACATGCTGGAAATCTGAGCCTAGAGAAGCCACAGTGAGGACTGAGAACATGACAAGCTGCCCTTCTGCCTCACGGACTCCTTCGGGTCTCGCCCACACTGCCCCTGGGAAATGTGAGAAGAAAGGCAGGCTAAGTAATAAGTAAACGAAGGCACTCCTTTTCTGGCACACATTTATAGATAGCTTTAAACAGTAAAGAAAATCCACATGTCATTACCAATCATTGAGGTATGTTAATTGGAAGAGGGAGATTTTGTTTCAGACTGGGAGTGATGGGTACCTCTGAGGAAGGACATGTCGCAAGTGTGTGAACATCTCAACCGAACATAGTCAAGGACAGTTGGCCTTTTGACACCCCCGTTGTTTTATTTAACTCCAGGTCCACACAACTTTTCATTTAGTAGATAGTAACATCACAAATACAGTAATCAAAATTAGTGTATAGAGTAGTCCAAGTGTGAAATTTCTCTAACAGAACAAACTCTAAGTGGATCTGCTGATACGATTGATGGCAAAACAATCTGTGAGAGGGCCATTTATTTGTGTAGTGCTTAAAAGTGTAGGTTTTTAGATATAACACACACATGCACACACACAGAAATATACCTGGTACCATAGTGCAAAGCTTTGTGCAAATTATAGTAAACCACAGTTTACATGCACAGCTTACTGGTCCCCTGGGTAGGGCTCATTAGGCAATTGTGAATCAGGAGGAGGCCTCAGAAAGAATAAGGGAGAGGGAGGGGGGAGAGACAACACTTCACAGTGCCTCACTGCTGAGTAGATGCTCTTGTTTCTCACCAACCAATTACCTAAAATCTTTTAAGGGCAAAAATAATCATTATTATTTATTGATCATTTCCTTTTCCTCCATCTTACCTCCCTCATCCCCATCTTTTTATAATATTTTCTAATGAGTCATTTACTTTCCCCCCCAATAAGCTTCTATATCAACTACCAACAAGGACAAATTCTAAAGCTCAGGTGGTTCAGTTCAATACAGTAAGATTTTTCAGTAATAAATGATCAACTAACAAGTGAACTCTTAAGCTCTAAAATTTTATATTTTGTGTCTACATATTTAATTCTCAAGGTCAGCTAAAATATGTTTTCTTTAAAATAAAACCCTAAACTACTCTCTCTGCTATTCTCACTCTTTATCTTGGTTATTATTAAATCTGACAAACTATGGACTACGATTCAAAAATTTGCAAGAATATCGGAACTGGAATGATAACCCCTGTGAAACTTAAGGTTTGGAGTTTATTGATCCAAATACCTTATTTTCAGTTGAGTAAAATGAGAGTCAGAATGATTTGTCCAAGTTTATACCATTAGCTAATCGAGAGATCCTGAACTAGGATCCTATTATACACACAGTCTCTCTTAGCAGATGCTAATTAAGTAATATCACAAATCTTCTTTTTGGTAAGAAAACATACGTTTCTACACCTGAAAAGATAATCTGTTGATTAATCTTGCCTTTGTTTCTCCTGTCAAAATATTGATTAGCCATTATTTTTTTTAAACTTTTTTTTTAAAGATTTTATTTATTTATTTGACAGAGAGAGATCACAAGTAGGCAGAGAGGCAGGCAGAGAGAGAGAGAGAGGAGGAAGCAGGGTCCCTGCTGAGCAGAGAGCCTGATGCGGGACTCGATCCCAGGACCCTGAGATCATGACCTGAGCTGAAGGCAGAGGCTTAACCCACTGAGCCACCCAGGCGCCCTTGATTAGCCATTATGTAGTTATAACACAAATGATAACACAAACTACTTTAACTATACAAGATAGGTATACTCCTTTTCACGTAATTTATGTCTTCAGTGATTTCCTCAAATCACAACCACTCGACACTCTAAAGTTAACTGGAAATCATCCATACATGCACAAACATTAGTATCATTCACAGTTCACATAGGAAAGGTACAGTGAAAGAATCTGCATGATTAGATGCAAAGCTGAGGTCAGAAATGAATAAAATTATATCATGGACAATACTTGCTTTATTTTAGTAACCAGTTCAAAGAGCTAATAGCATATTCACAATAGATATAAAAATAAATATTCAGTAAGAATAAAGAGTATCCTGGGGTGTCTGGGTTGGTCAGTCAGTGAAGCGTCTGCATTCAGCACAGATCATGAACCCAGGGTTCTGGGTTCGAGTCTCACGTCTGGATCCCTCTTCAGTGGGGAGCCTGCTTCTCTCTCTCCCTCGGCCCCTCCTCTCCTCATGTTTGCTCTCTTTCTCTCTGTCAAATAAATAAATAAAATCTTAAAAAAAAAAAAAAACAACACAAGAGTAAAGAGTTTCTTGAAAGAGACCCTATTTAGAGATGGAAGCTGTTTTATCTATTCCAGAACAACAGAGGGCAGAAAAATCAAAAGGGTCTGTGCTAACTCATGTCGACCATTTCTGCACCTAATTTGTTTGATCTGTAAATATTATAAGATAGGGGTCAATATATGATCTTCAGAGCTGCTAGACTTACTGCTGACTATGGTCCTCAATGGAATTAAGCCAATGGATTTTATCACAGGCACCTCAGCATTTATTTTTTCCTGCATTAATCAAATATTACAATGAATGCTTGGTGTGAGTCAGACGGTGTTGCAGATGCTACAGACAAGTGCTGAGCAAACACAGTCTCTTAACTCCTGGTTTCAGTTGAGAGACAGATATCATCAAATTAACTCCCAAATGAATGTAAATTGGAACCATGATCAGTGTTAGGAAACACAGTGCACGTTGCTACGAGAGATTAAGTAGGGAATTCCCTGGTTCTCTACCATCCTAACTCTTGTCTCCCACACAGCATTCGTCAATACTGCTTACCAAAGGAGGAACAGGCTTAAAAGCAAGTTTAAGGAATTTCTGAAAAACTGAGCCACTGAGTTCCTAAACTGCGTGAAAATAGGAAGAGCAGTAGGAACAATTCTAAATATGCATTAATTCCATTTTGCTTCCCTGATTTCCCTCTGCTGCTCTCTGATGTCTGCTGAAGCCCTTTCCCAGGTTGAACACATCCCTTCTTTCTGTCTTTTTCTTTACGTTTATTTTAGAAAGGATTCCTGCAGCCCACACCTGTAGGTGAGCATAGAGAGCCTGAGCCTTTTCTTTTGTAGGGTGCTTGGATTCCTAACATCAAAGCACTTCAACAGAGCAAAATCTCTGTTTGCTGGAAAACCCTCAGACTCAGAACAGCAGTGCGTATTTGCTAAACTAGTACTTTTCCACAGGGCTAATCGGTTCCTGAGTCTGGGAAATATGGGACCTGTGTGATCTCTCCCATATTTCAGCTTTGATATGGGCTTAGCTTTAAAAAAAAAAAAAATTAGTCTGCCTGTGAATTGTGTGCACGTGTGTGTATGTGTGGGTGTGTTTGTGTAATTAGACATTTGAAAAATAGTATTTCTTCTAATATAAAAATTTTATACAGTTGGATAAAACCAATCCTTATTCAAGGATTTATCAAATATAACATGTTTGATATTGAAACTTCACTTTGGTAGCAAGGTTTTCTTCCAAACTCTAATTTACAAATTTATATTATTTTAAAAATATGCACTATATATTACCTAATTATTATCTAATTATCTAATTATTATTATCTATTATCTAGTAATTATCTAATTATTATTTATTTAAGGTAGTTTTCATTTTCATTCAATTTATAGCAACTTTTTACCATGTGATTACATTTCAGGCAATATATCTGTTAAATAAAACCTCATGTAATAATGGTTTGTACAGAGCAGAATCATAGACTTGCCAAAATTTTGTCATTAAGAAAGCTTACTTTGTCAAATATTAGGACAACTATTTCATATTCTTGCAAATTTATCCTAGAGGTTATACATTATCAGTTCACAATAAAATATATTACAATGAATTCAGGGATTTTAATACTAATATTTTTGTAAGATCAGTTTTTCCAAAATGTTAGCAATGTATAGTATGGATTTTTTTTTAAAAATTACAATTGTATGTTGGACACTCCAGATATGGTCCTTCTTGTAACCTATTTTATCAGTAAATAGTTTGTTAAATATAATGTGTTTAGTTTATAAGCACACATATAAAGCACTAAAAACTTTATTTAAAATAATAGTATGTAAAAAGACTTTGCCAGACTTCTGAATAATTTCTACAAGTGCTGAAAGCACCCGTGGAGATACTAGGCTTTAACAGTTGGAATTGCTTTGAAAATGTAGTCACCTAAATTCCAATATGACATTTTCCACTTCATTTATATGTTATCAGGTAAGTAACATAAAATCGCAGGTGGGGGGGGAATCCTCCTTTCCCATAAACTTCAGATAAGAGTATTGTTATTATTATAATTCTAGAACACGTGTTTGTCTTTTAAAAAATCACCCTGTATCTCCAGTGAACTATTCTCTAATTAGTATACTGATAGTTCCCTGTACGCACCATAATCTATATTTCTTCATAGTTGGATAAAGGATGTTCTTCCCTTTAGTGCTGTCTTACCCTTTAAAAATATAAGAGAGGACAGTATTCTTTGTCACTGAACAAAAACTGCTCTCTTTAATACACTTAATGGAAGTGCATGATATTTTTAACCTTCATGACCTATGCTATTTGATCAGTCCCAAATCTGCATTTGATACATGTATTTTATTTTCGATTTTTACTTTTTTGCACAACATTATGCTAAACTTAATTTAGTTGACATCAGCAGCATTTCTAGATGTGGCTGTCTTTGGCTGCCTTTCAGTCTCATGGGCTATATAAAAAAATACATAAATTATTAAGTTTAGCATCATTGAAAACATGTGCATCTATGTAAAAATGTCATACATTCAGTGGCTCCAATCTGTGGCTGTGGTCATACAAACCCATAAACGTGCAAAATCCTGTATATTGATTCAAATAAACAAAATCCAGCTGGATACATAACCTGATATTGTGGTTTGGGTAGGTACCATTTTATTTTGTCGAACATCAAATGGGAAGAGTAATAGAATACACATATTGTTTGGGTTAGTTGGCACTTCCTTGCTCTAACAAATATGACCTACCCTTTAAAGTCAAATCACTAATTCAGTGTTGTGGTTTGGTAACAACAGGACCTTTTCCACATTCCAATATTTGTCATCGTTTGAAAATATGGTCTAGATGTATACATTTTATAATAAAATGTTTGCATTGTTGTGTTAATTGTTCCTAGGATGACCTCTCTAGGATCGATTGTTAGGGAAGGGAAGACATAAATGACAAGTAAAGAGAAAGATGTTATTTAATTTTAGTCTGATGAGAGTGAGATGATAGTAGCTCTATTAAATTCTTTTAATTTAACATCTGTTTTTTATAATGACAATTTAAATGGTTATTTCTACGTGTAACCCTAAATCAAGCATTCTAAGGACTGGTCAGATTATGCATATATACACATTTTCCTATGATTCCTATTTTGACCTGTTTCTGTGAAAATAATTTATAATATTTTTTCTATAGGAAGAATAGCGAAAAATCCATCTTTTCTCCAGTAAGTTTATTTTTAAATTTGTATTTCATCATTGATAATTTAGGAAAGGTCCCTTCAGTCTTATAGCTTGCTATAGCTAAGGTCATATAAACATTTAGGATTGTTCTCAAACTGCAGGAAATTCTACTAAGCTTCTTTTTTTCTTTTTCCCATATAAAAGCTATGAAGTTCAGGACATTTCAGGTTTTCCTCAGCAGTGGAGAATCACTGCTCTCCTTGATCTTGCACTCATTCACTGGAGCCTTGAAATGCAAATCACAGGGTTTTAAGCATAAGCTTTATTACTTTCATGTTACATCTACCTCTGTGCAGACCCTGTGAAGTAGATGTTATTATTATTTGCATGCCAGAAATAAGGATGCCAAGGCTTAGGAACATAGAGAGACTGCCCACTAATATCACAGATCAAGTAATCCGGAGCTTCTTGGGTTCAGGTCCAATTTGTTTAGTCTGATGTGTATCTCTTTACTCTCCAGTTACCTACACTTCTTTAGCTCTAGTGCTGTGATTATTATTCATTTTGAGGCCTTCAAAACTTAGAATCCACAAGCATTTATTTTGACTCTGTCTAGATATCACTAAGTGATGATGAGATATGCCTATTATCACACCAAACTAATTTATTCAGTCCTTTATTCACCAACTATTTATTTGGTATCTGCTCCATGTTTACATACTTCTAGGCTCTGGAAAGATAAAGATGAGTGAGAAAGATATGGTCCTTGCTCTCACACATCTTTTAATCTAGTGAAAATAATGATGAGAGATTACAGACAAATGAGAAACGAAGATACGTGTTCTGGGACACTTAATTCAATAGACAAGGAAGACTGATAAGTGGAAAAAGTCAATATCATAAAGAAGTGTAAGACTTAGCCAGTAAAAGAGAAGGTAGATAAATCAGCATGTTCCAACTCCCAGCGATCAATATGTGAGGATACTTTTTATTGTTGTATTTATTTGCCTGGGAATGTCCTTTGCCAAGAGGTGCCTAAGCAAACACTTATTCATTTGCCAGTTAATATGTTAACTCTTTAAAGGCCTTTTATGACTCTGACAAGCTATTAGTTTCTTTGATGTAGGTGTTTTCTTATTTATATATGGAGAAAATAATTGCCTTTAGTGAAC
The DNA here is from genome assembly GCF_022355385.1 of Mustela nigripes. NCBI lineage: Eukaryota > Metazoa > Chordata > Mammalia > Carnivora > Mustelidae > Mustela > Mustela nigripes. Next base: position 77,652,265 of record NC_081560.1, on the reverse strand, counting down.
TTTTAGCACAATGCTTGCTATAAAGCGGTCATTAAATTATTGTTATCAGTTATTGCTACTAGCCTGTGGTCTCACCATTTTTGGGATTCAGTTGCAGCACTCATAGCCTCATATGCTTTAATAATAATCATTAATTAGCTAATTATTCTGCCATTTACAGATTTGCCCACAAAAGAGGAAGTCATTCTTGGGCATGACTAAGTAACTGGAATAGTGTCACCTGGGTAGGAATTTCAAAGAAACGAAAATTGTTCTTGTGAAGTAAAAGGATATTCAGTTATTCTTCTTCGAATGAGTTTCCTGCACAAAAAAATGGAAACTTTTGGAAGAAAGATATGCTTTAATTGGATAAAAGAAGAGGTCTCTAGACTTTTCTGAGTGTACACATCTTTAAGTGAAAATTACCTGAATACTTCCCAACATATGTACATTTATTTATAAATGAGGTGCATTTATTATTGTACTAATACATTATGTATATTATAAAACATTCATGAAATAGGAATTAGGAATAAGATAATTTAATTTTCAAGGACTTTTTAAAATTTATTTGTGAGCAAGAGGGAGAAAGAGAGAGCAGCAAGCACCAGTGGGGGAACGGAAAGGGAGAAGCAGAGTCTCCCCTGAGCAGGGAGCCCAATGCAGGACTCAATCCCAAGACCCAGGAATCATGAACTGAGTGAAAGGCAGACACTTAACTAAGCCACCCAGGCACCCCAGGAATAAAATAATTATTAAATAAATAATGTTTCCATATACTTCCACTATATCATTAAATCTCTTTGATGTAACTCCTCATATTTTAAATAGTCTTAAAATTTTTGATATTTTTATATGGTTTCTTGACATATCTGATGATATCATCATTGATTTTTACTTCATGATGCATGGTTCAAAGAGTTTATACTTACAGAAGACAAGTCAGCTCTACCTCTCTTTTTTTTGTATTTCATCTGTGTTTGTATTTGTAGTATAATCTTCAGTCTGAGCCTTAACATGAGATAATTTAACTCTCCATTTATTTTAGATAAAGATTAATATCCATACAAGTTGAAATATTGTATTTCTGACATGACCAAACCAGGATTACTTATCTATTTGGAGATCAATGTCTCGGAATTATATTTACCAGCTATAATTTATGACTATATGATAAGATTTTAAAGTAGTTTTTATCACTTAGGAGGTTTTCTTAAAATATGGGAATTCTCAGGTCCCAACCATCATAAATTTTATTCAATAGATTAAACTCAATTTTAATGTAAAATCCCCCAGTGATTCTAAAACACACTTAAAATTGGCAACTAGAGGATATAAATTCTAGAATTGTCTGTTCACTTAAAACAAAAAAAATCTCCCTCTTTCTTAATCATGGTTGATTGTAGAACTCTTAAGTAGACTATGGCCCATGTTTACATTCTGAGTGGTAACAAGTGTTGTATAGCTTACAAGACCACATCCTCCATAAACCCAGGCTTACGTGGTGAAGAATCTGAGGAGAAAGAGTTTGTCGTTCCAGCTGCCAGAGAAAAATACTATAGGTTGTTCTCTAGAGCCCAGAAAGAAAAGGAAAAGAAGAAAAATCTAGGAGCCCTGTGGGGCGGGAAGAGATTCCTATTGAGGAATGGCAGAAATGGTTATGTTGGCTTCTCTGACAACGTCCTCAATGAATTAGAGCTCAGAGTGTACACTGATCATATTTTATTCACGTTTGTATTTCAAGGGCTTTATTCGTACATGGTCCATGTTAATAGTAATATCAGATGGAGGACATTTTGGCTTTCTCAGCAATATACTACGGATTCTATAGCTATTCTCTATCATACAGTATTATATGTGAGTTTGGTACAATATACCTAGTAAAAATAGTTGCATAGTTACATTTAAACATCTATTTTTAAGTGGATTTCTAATATAAGTATGCAGAGTCAAAACTCTTGCACCCACATGTAGCATACATTCATAGGAAAACTATTCCAAAACACAGAAGTCTTTCAATGATGTGAGTATAATCAAAACACATGCTTCTTAATGGAGATACAGTATTAGTGGTAGAAGATTTACATAAATCTATAATTATACATGCAGGTATCATCATACTATGCTTAGCAATAGGGTTTAACCATCTCAGAAGAAATAAAAAATACCATAAATAAATAAAAATAAATATTGCTATAAAATATAAATTATTATTAATATTTTTAAAAGATATTATTTATTTGTTTGACAGAGGGAGAGAGCACAAGCAGGGGGAGTGGCAGACTGCTGGAGAGGAAAAAGCCAGCTCCCTGCTAAGCAGAGAGCCTGACAAGGGACTCAATCCCCAGCCCGAGGCAGATGCTTAACTGACTGAGCCACCCAGGCACCCCAATAAATACAAATTATGGAATGAGCAAGTGTTTATTTATATAGAAATAAATACCACACTTAAAGTCTCCCCTCATAAGATTTTCATCAATATTATTTGGTCAATAAGACATTTCAGATAGCAAAACTTAACTATGTACTCTGATATATCATTAGTAAAATATCATTAAAGTCCTCCACAATATATTTGTTTGCTTCTGACTTTAATAATACAAAATTGGTACTTTATTTTATCTCTTTTAGAACTTTATTTTTAAAATTTTCTTTATGTCCTTTTTTTCTTTCAGGTATTGTATTTTTTATATTAACAATTGGTAATATATCCTAGATGTTCTGAGTCAGATCAGGACACTGTGTGTCGTGTCTGTGTGCCTAAACAATTCACTTTTCTATTTACACTTTGGTTTCTTGGACTATATCAATAAGTAACCTAGACATATTTTGATAAGAATAAATATGAGTGATGCATTCAGGGTCTTTTTAAATTTTTTTTTCTCTCCAGACAAAGCTGTATTAATAAATTTATGTCCAGGTTATCATTATGCAATTTCTGGCCACACTTTTTCCCCTAAAGAGAAATTTAAAATGTTTATTGGTACTGTCTTCATTCATTTTGATTCACATTTTATAAATGGCTCAAGTCATTAATTTAGATGATTAAGTCATATGATTACTGGAAAAAAATATTAATGGTTTCTGATTTTTAAAAAGTGAGGTTTTATCTCAGTTCTTTACCCCACCTACTGTGCAACTTTGGACAACTCATTTAACCCCTTTGGATTTTAGCTTTCTTGTGTATAAAATTAGAATAACAGCCTTATCTGCATTAGCTTATTGGTAGAAGGGATTAAAAAGATAATTGATACAAATGGACTTTGTAATGCCTAAGGATGACTACAGATTTAAACATAGAGCTTCACTTTTGCCTGAAAAAGAGACAATGCGTTTGAAAGATAACTATTGAGAGGGTGTTGACACAGAATGAAAGGAACTCTCTGGTTCTTTGATCTCAATATAGTGATCATTTAAACCCATGGTACAATCAGTTGCTTCAGGTCAGAGGGCCCAGGACCTGATTATAGAGAATCACGTTGCACAAACTGTAGGACAAAGAATTCAACAGAAAACTGCATCAGAGCAGTAAAGAAGTTGAAGCAGCAAACTGTAATTTTTTTGTATGTAAGGGTCAGGGTCAGGTGAAAAAGTGATGGAGAAGTTCAGAAGGCCTTGGCTTGAGGTCTTTTCAAGCAGACCTGTGCTCTAATACTATGACCCTATTGGAGAAACTGAAAAAAAATTAGCATGGAGCCCATTCAACCATTACAGAAGACATGATCAGTACACATTTGAACCGTCCTTTGTTCAAACATAACTTCATTTTGGGAAGAGAGCAAAATAGGAGTAAAACACAACTTAAAAAAAAAAAGAATGTGATTAAAATGCAAACGAACATGCAAAAGGAAGCAAAAGAGAAAGCTAGATACCACTCCATTGTTTGAAGTAGAAACTGTGGCATTTTCAAGATTAAGACTCCAACACGCCCTCACTTTGCAGCTGAGAAAACCAGGCCTTGAGAAGAGAGGTCATATGCCATGGTGCACACAGAGCAGAATTTGCATGTAGTTCTGTCTGGTGTCAAACCCTGTGTTCTTGAACCCTGCATCATAAACTACAAGACGGGTGTGAAGACGTCCTCGCTTGGTGGTCAGCAAAGACAGTTTATTATGGTTAGAGCTCTCCACATATAAGGGAGTGTAAAACAGATAAATGAGTACGGAACAGCTCACTTTCTCGAATTTCCAATTGTCATCGCTCACATGAAACGTATACACAAATGCACACAGACAAATAAGATGTCTCGTGGAAAATGTCAAATAAGGTTACGGGTATCTTCAGGAGAAAGCAGGAGAGAAAAATCTATATTAAAATAAACTTCATAATCAATATTATAAATAGCACCAAAAGAGTGAAAGAATAATTGACTTAAATGTCAAAGTCTCCTTTCATAAAAGCCGCCTTCCATCGTTAAAGAATTTCAACCTGCACTATTTTGTGCCACTCAGATTCATCACATGTAGGTTAATAGCCATCAAACAAGTCTTTCCTGAAGGCAAGACACAGAGGCAAACATAATAATCACTGCAGATAATAAGACTGCCAAAGGTTGCAGGGAGGTTTAGAAATCCCCAGTCAAATTTAACTGTCTGTTCTCAAGATGTGTACCTTACCAGTCCAATTACCCTAATGTGTATTCCCATTTACAGAATACACACCCTTAAAACTAAAAAAAAAAAAAAAAAAAACCACCCCAAAACAACACACATCTGAAAGTCTTTATCTCTCAAAGTTATTTTGCTACCACTTTCACCCCTTGAGAAGCTAAACATTTCCTGGTGTTTATTCTTTTGACAGTGAGTTGACATTTTATTTAAACAAAGTCCTTTCTAAGTAGTGAGAGATAAAATTGGAATTTTGTATTTCAATGTCAAATTACTTTAATGGAAAAAACTACCTAAGGAGGGTGTTGGCAGATAGGTAGACACTAATGATTCCAGTGCAATACACATATTAATTACAAAAACTCTCTCTCTTTTTTTTCTCTCTCTCACACACACACGTGTGTGTGTGGTGGTGTGTGTGTGTGTCTGCTAATCACAAATGTTTAAACTGACATAGCATTTTCCACTTTTTGTTAAAGATGAAGTCAGGTGATTTACTTTTCTGTGTATAGAGGATCTGAGCTGTTATAAAAATATAGACAGAATTAAATGATGCTTTCAAAGCTTCATTTGAGAAAATTTTCTCCCCCCCTTCCCCCCTCACTGCACTCCCACCTTGGCTAGTCACGGTATAAGGATCCCTTCTCTCTGTCTCCGAGAAAGGAAGGCATTGCTGTATATTTCAGTCTCCAGTGGATCTCCTGCCCTGGGAGTGCATCATGCAGGAGGAATGTGACTCTGACCTTGGGGCTAGGAGCTAACTATCAATTTGCACTTCTGCTGCCTCTACCACACTGTTCACAGAGCTTTCCTGATACTACAATGATAAGTGAGCAAAGGGCTGGCGAAAATGTCATGGTCTCTTAAAAATTATTTATGAGTTGACAGATTTTTGCCTCACTTCTTGATAACACTTTATAAAGGAAGCTTTATAGAGAAAGTTGTTTATGCCCTTTACGTAAAAGCATACTAGCGACAGAGCCTTCTATTTCTAAAAAATGTACAGAAACTGGACTGTTGATAGACTTACTGAATATTAGGGCTTAACAGAAATCTAGGGATAATTTTGCCTTTGTTTATACCTTATCAGAGAGACAACTGAAGTCCAGAGAATTTATTTTTTATTTTTATTTATTTTTTAAAAGATTTAATTTATTTATTTGACAGAGAGAGAGGGAACACAAGCAGGGGGAGTGGGAGAGGGAGAAGCAGACTCCCCACTGAGCAAGGAGCCTGACTCAGGACTGATTTCAGGACCCTGAGAGCATGACCTGAGACAAAGGCAGACACTTAACCAAATGAGCCACCCTGGTGCCCAAGTCCAGAGAATTTAAATAACTTCACTGAATACCTTCCATTATCTAGAATTATAGCAAATCCTGGAGGAGTGTTAGTGCTGTGCTCTCTGAGAAGTGTGACACACTTCTCACATACTTTAGTTCACCTTGTAAATTAAAATGCCTGACTTCATGCATTAGTGGAAATATGGAACGGGAATATTCTAGCTGAAAGTCATTAGAGTTCATTTAGTGGAATCTCTTCTTTTGCAAGTAGGTAAACAGGCTCACCAAACTTGGATCAAGTAACAGTAAACTTGCCTAAAGCAAAAGCAATAGATGTGGATCTGGAATCTGGATGTTTTAACTCCTAGCCTGGTGTTATGGTATCAGAGTTGAATATATCATGTTGTTCACACGCTAGCAAAACCCAGTTACATCCATGTTCATCCCTTTTCCTCTTTTTTCCTGTGCCCCATTTTGTCTTTTGCTCAAAATCATTAAGTATTATAAAGAACTGTATTGTCACAGTAATGATAATTTCTTATACAATCCCCAAATTTCCATGCCTTAATAACACCTACATTTGTATTCAGATCTGTGTAAGTCAGACTGCTGGAGGGAATGGAGAAGGCAAAGGGGAAGAGGCTCTTCTATTCTCTGCTGATGGGAGTGGGAGCCATGAAAACTTGCCGTAGGATTGCAAACTGTAGGATTGCAGATAGAACCATCTCACTCTGACATGATTTACTGTTGGGGTGAGGGCAACAGTTCACAAACAGACCTCATGCTTTTTGTCTGGGCGATGCACAGCACCCTACTTCAAAATTTCATGGTTACAATTCATAACATAGAGAAATGCTTCCAAAATGGGTCTTATTGTAATTCAAAAGCAGTAATTCAGGAGAATGCCTCTGTTAGTAAAAGTTCAAAGGAATACAGTGTACGCCAGAGAAAATAATCGTTTAAATCTCACCTGATGTTTATTGACTTTTTTCCAAATTCAGAGCGAAAGAAGGTAAAGAATACCAATATTGTTTGGGGCCATTGAAGCACCTTAGTATTCTGGATCTAACATAAAGAGGGTGTACCTACTTTTCCTGAAGTCACACTCCTTTTATGTAAGTTACAATAGCACCCTTAACTCCTCTTGATAATGTGTTGTTGTTTGTAGCACAAACATCTAAACCAATTTATAGAAACTAAATGGTACAGATGTAGCTACTAATGTTGAAATTGTCTGTGCTCGCAATGTTTCTTGTGAATTATATTAATAAATTATATTATAAATAACTTATGTTTATGTTAAAATAAATTATATTAATAAATATTTTTTGAAGAAATGGAGGAAAAAATGAACAAAAAGATGACTTGGAGAAAAACAACAAAAAATAAACATAAAACCAATCCTATCTAAGAAGGTAATGATGTTTTAATCTATACCCAAACAGAATTTTTTCTATGTACATGTGCACAAATATATAGACACATTTATTTTTAAAAAAACATAAAATCATGTTCATGTATACTGGTATATTCTAGGTTATTTACTTATCAATATCCCAAATTGTTTTTAAGGTCATATGATATCTCATTTTATGGCTGGGAAATAATTATTCATCAGTCTTGTATCGTTGGACATCAAGTGGTTTCCATTTATTTATTTATTCATTCATTCATTTATTTATTTATTTTAGAGAGGTGGAGGGAGGGGGCAGAGGGAGAAAGAAAATCTTAAGCAGGCTCCACATCTAACCCAGAGCCTGATCCTGGTAGAGCTCAACTTCTCCAACCTGAGATCATGACCTGAGCCAAGATCAAGAGTTGCATGCTCTACTGAGTGAGTCAGCCAAGCGCCCTCTATTATTTCTTAATTGAAACAGAACATCATGAGGTGGCCTTTTGTTGTTGTTTTTATAAGTAGAAATAACCATGTCCAAAGTGGCCCAAATGCAGGAGAGAGGGCACTAATATGTGGAATAATTCTCCAACTCTATCAATAACATCTACTTTAATCAGGGAGACATTGCAACTTTCCACTCAGTTTATTTCTGATTTGTTCAAATATTTGGATACATTTAATAAAAAATAAGAAAACAAAAACAAGAAAATGACTTTTTACATAAACCATAGGTTTTCTCAGTAGTATCCAGATGCCTTCATTGTAAAAGAAGTTTTATATTAAACATTATATATGTACATATATATAATGATACTAAACATTATATATAGTCATGTTTTAAATATATATATAATATATATACACACATATATATATAAAAAGAGAGAGAGAGAGTTAAAAATTAAGACCATTGAGGATTTTCTGCTGTCGAAGTATTTAAGGGTCATCTAATTATTTTTCACCCTGTTATGCTAATAAATATTGAGTGGAATAAATCCAGCAAACAGGTATTCCCTAAAAACTGAGATGTCTGTCTACTCTGGTGATATTTTTAAAATCCATGCTTCATGTGGATAAATACAAAAATCTTACTTTTCCTCCTCACCACAGGATCCTATCCTTATCCAAGAAGATTTTGTCTGGCTTCGTTTTGACTAGTTTGTTTCTTGAAATCAATATATTTGTTTCCTACTCCAAGTACAGAGTTATACGTTGGCTCTGGTTTTCAAACCACGAAATCTGTGGCGTTTCCTTTCTGAGGATCGCCGCCCTCGATTTTGCAGTGGAAAGAGAGCAAGCTGTGTTCTTAGGACTTGTCATTCTTCCTGTTCCCTCTTCTCCTTTCCCTTTCCCCTTCCTTCTTCTCTTCCTGAACAATTCAACCTCTAGGTGGGGCAGAGCACGGTAAGAAAGGTCTGAACTCAACTTTGGGGTGGGTCTGGTGAGCAATGTTCAGAATCAAAGCAGAAGGGTCTATATAGATAGGGTGGGGTAGCCTGGTGTGGGACATCCTTGTGGAGGGGTGGGGTTTCAGAGCCAAGTAGGGTGGAAGGATGTTTGTATGTGGGGTGGATGAGTGTGAGGTGAAGGTAGTGTTTATCCTAGAGCAAGAGTTGCTAAACAAGATGTCCATATAGGGGATGGGGGACTGAAGTTAGTAGTTAGAAATTCGTTAGTATACAGGGTGAATGAAATGTTAATAAGTTAAGAATAATGGGACCAAGGTTTCTCACTGCCCAAGAAGGAAGTTACAAATGTGGAAAGGGAGAAGACTAGAACGGACCCTGAGATGTGAGTGAAAGTGGGGTATGAACTCATGGGTTCCAGCAATGGCAGATTTAGAAATAAATATAAATGCAAATACACGGGGCGCCTGGGTGGCTCAGTCGGTTAAGCAACTGCCTTCGGCTCAAACCATGATTGCAGTGTTCTGGGATCAAGCTCTGCATCAGGCTCCTTGCTCAGCATGGAGCATGCTTCTCCCTCTGCCTGCTGCTCTCCCTGCTTGTGCTTTCTTGTTCGCTTGCTCCCTCTCTCTCTGACAAAGAAAGAAAAAGAATAATAAATGCAAATATGTAATATATGTACATATAAATGTAAGTAAAGTATGTATGGTCTCTATCTAAACTATAAGTACGTAATATCAATGTAGTTTATATATATACACCGTGTTTATTCATACACTTACTGTATCTTTTCACGAACAGGGCCTTGGAGCAGTAAGCTAGCTTGCATCTTCCGTATTATATGAAACCAAAGTCTGACGGCAGATGTTTTAGATTGCTCATTCTCTGGTTGATCTGGGTAATTCTCATGGGTTCTTTAAAACCATTCCAAGCATCACCCTCCCTGGGAGGCTTCTTTGATATTCTCCAGACTGTCAGCTGTCAATTCCCATCCTCGCTGAGCCTGCTTCTATCAGAGCATCTATTACTCTGTTTACTCTGCTTATTTACTTCTCGGTCCCACCCCCTGTGCTCCTCCTTCCATTATGTTCTCACCAGAGCTAACGTAGAATAGACACTCATCAGAGTTTGTCCACCACAAATTTGAAGGTGCATGAGAAAAAGGACACATTTCAGGTGAAAGAACACAAGCCTTGATAGTCCTAAAATCTTGGTTAGTATCTGTATGCCGTAACTTCCTGGTTTTGGAAACTTGGATGCGTTTCCTAATTTCTTTGAGCCTGAGTTTCTTCATCCGCAAAGTTTTTTTTTTTTTTTTTTTTAATTTTATTTATTTATCAGAGAGAGAGAGAGAGAGAGAGAGAGAGAGCACAGGCAGACAGAATGGCAGGCAGAGGCAGAGGAAGAAGCAGGCTCCCTGTTGAGCAAGGAGCTCGATGTGGGACTCGATACCAGGACGCTGGGATCATGACCTGAGCCCAAGGCAGCTGCTTAACCAACTGAGCCACCCAGGCGTCCCCATCTGCAAAATTTTAATATTACTTCTCTTGCCTTGCGATGTGTGATTTTTATTTTCAGGGTTGTAGAAGAGTAGTATATAATGAACAGATACATGAAGTTTATTTCTAAATGTTAATTGAGTATTATGTGAGTAATGATTTCTATTCTGTACTGATTTCTATTCCATGCATGAAACAATAGCTTGCTTATGAATAGACATTGAATAAAATGGTGGTTGGTTAACTATAGATACATACACATCAAAAAATTATCCATTCGGGGCACCTGGGTGGAGCAGTGGGTTAAAGCCTCTGCCTTCAGCTCAGGTCATGATCTCAAGGTCCTGGGATTGAGCCCCACATCGAGCTCCTTGCTCAACAGAGAACCTGCTCAGCAGGGAGCCTGCTTACCCCTCTCTCTGCCTGCCTCTCTGCCTACTTGTGATTGCTCTCTCTCTGTCAAATAAAATAAAAATTGTTAAAAAAAATTCTCCCTTCACACTAGCTTTATTCTCGTTACTCTTCGTATTTTGAGAAATGTCTCATTTCTCAGTTTTTATAAGCACTCTTTGGAGTATGAATATCTTTCTAAAAAGGTAAATATTTTCTAAGAAAGAAAATGAAGTATTTCGTGAATTCCATTTCCCAAGATATGAATCTGTTTTTTACCCTTTATGGCATCTTTATATATAGACACATACTTTTTACTTGAAAATGCATTGGAATGGCTATCAACAAGTCACATCTAGCTAAATGGAAAGTGTAAAAGCTGGTCTAGATAACTATCAGCAATTTTGATTTAGATCATTATTCCCTTGAATTAACTGAAAACTGTGATAACAACATCAGTTGTCTTAGCCGGCTTGGGCTGTCACAGGAAAACACCAAAGACTGGGTTGCTTAAACATCAGAAATTTATTTTCTCACAGGGCTGCTGGCTGAAGAATTCTGAGATCAAGGTGTCAGCAAGGCTGTTTTCTGGTGAAGGCACTCTTCCTTGCTTGTAGATGGCTACCTTCTTGCTATGTCCACATATGACCTTTCCTTAGTGTGTGTGGGATGAAAGAAAGCAGACAAACTCTCTAGTGCCTCTTCTTGCAAAAATACTAATCCTATTGGAACAGGGTGCCATCCTAATGACCTCTTCGAACCTCAGTTACTTTAGAGGTCCCATCTCCAAATTAAGCTAGTTTAGTATTGAGGTCTTCAACATATGAATTTTGGAGAGGGTAAATTCAGTCCATAATATCGGTATTAATAGGAATTAATTTCATCTTTAGTTGTGCTTATTAAAAAAAATCTATCAATCTCATAAATTTGCAGGCAATGGATTGAATAAATTTCATATATGGATATCTTTAGTCAAATTCATTTTCACAGCCAATGTTTGCCAAAGATTTTATTTCTAAAAATGTATCTAATATATTCTAAGAAGTTATAATGATACATATGTTTAAGGATCTCCATTTCAGCATCAAAGTAATAACAAAAAACTGGAAGCAACTTAAAGGTTTATTTCTAACTAAATGATTATGTAAATTTTGATATGTCAATATGAAGCTGTCCAAAAGAATGTGGGAGATAATGTAGTATTGGTATGGAAATATGACTAATTTATATTTTTACTGCAAACAAGATAGTTGAGGAGAGTTACTTGTTTAAAACAAATGACTTATGTAAGTATGGTAGCAATACTAAATATTAGCAAGAAAATGTATGTAAATATAATAAATATCTTAGAAAGAGACCCTGTAAGGAAGAAAGAGTAAAGTGAGAGGTATTTTTCATTTTAGTCTCTACATTTCTTTAATTTTTAAATTATGTTTACCATGAGTATACATTACCTTTCGAATAATTGTTCACAAGATTTTCTATAACTTGCTAGAATGAGTAAATAGAAGGGAGTGGAAGCCATGAGGCTTCCTACTCTATTCAGCGGCTTGTTTAGATCTAACACAGAGATCTGTTATTAAACACATATTTAACAGCTATTTCTTTTTAAAAATTTACTTTGTCTAAAAGATAGAACTGTGAAGTTAACCATAAAATTTATAAAATTAAAAAAAATAATAAAAAACAAAAATTCTGTTAAAGGCACAGAGAAATATTGGTGAGCAATGCATTTATGCTACATCAAATTTTATTTGTCAGTGCAGATTGAGTTTTGAATTTTAATGGAGCATGTTGCATCAGCATATTTTGAGCCCTGGATGTTAGCATGTGTTTTTAAACAAGCAAAAATGGATTTATGATTTTATGTTGCAAACATTATTTCTTAGAAAAGATATTAACTATATTGCCTTAAAAGTTTTACTTACTATACTAATACAAATGCAATACATACACAAAACTATAAAAATAAAATGAAACTCATGAAACTTGCACATGGCACTCATTTTGTTTTAAAAGTAGGAGAAATCTTCATTAAATTACATTTCTCTTTTACAAATACACCATTAAATTGTCAAAAATCCAGGGCACCTGTGTAGCTTAGTTGGTTAAACTTCTACCTTCATCTTAGGTTATGATCTCAGGGTCCTAGGATCAAGTCCCATATCAGGCTCCTTTCTCAGCAGAGAGTCTGCTTCTCCTTCTCCTTCTCCTTCAGTCCCTTCCCCTGCTTGCTCTTTCTCTCTCTCTCTCTCAAATAAATAATTAAAATCTTTTTAAAAATTGTTAAAACCCTTATTTAGCCCATCCCCATCAAATTCCCATATTGTTCTACAAATACATTATTAATACATTTCCCTACAGTATTAACTCTGTGTAAAATAAAATTCCATGGTTTTCATATTTTATTCACTCTCTTCTGTAAATATTCTTTCTCAGCTTGAATTTGAATTTGCATGACATTCTATTAAACATAAAGCTCTTTTTTGGAGAACTGAGCTCAAGAGTTAAGTTTTGGGAAAAAAATCTAAGATATATGCCTTCTATTCTTTTTTTTTTTTTTTAATTTAGGTTTGACAAATTAAACTTCATCTTGCAGGTGAAAATTGTAATCACTGGGAATTATTTCAGCTTCAATCCAGAGACAACTCAGTACCCTTATTTTTATAGACTAGTTCACATTCTCCATCCCAACCCCCAATGTGGAACATGTCACAAATTTGTATGTCACCCTTGCATGGAGGTCATTCTAGCTTTCTTTGTATCATTCCATTTTTTTTTCCCTTAAGTAAATGTGCTGCTGAAATGAGCACTCACATTCTTATTAAATGACACCCTTGTACACTTGGTGACCTCTCTTTTGTTACTTAAATATGAAATTAAACTATAAATGATAGCAAATATTCCTTCAATTTCTGTGGTTGTGGAAGAACACCAGATAGCATATTTGCAGGCTTTGTGGGATAGTTTCAGTACCAAAAACGATTTTGAGCTCATAGTTTGCTTTGATGAAATGACTACACGAAGGGAAAGGCATTTTTCCAGTTTTAACATTGAAAGCCTAAGATACTGATTTTTTTTTCCTGTTCCTATCCAAGAGAAATCTTTGTACCATAATCCAAAGATTTGCATCAAATTAGTTAGTATTGTTTAAAGGGAGGGTTGAACACAATCTCTTTTTTGGTATAGAAATATTATAGATGGCAAGTGCAGATGTTTTCAGAGCACATGCCATGTAGTCTTTTATTGAGTTTATATTGTGGAAATTTATGGTACTGTAAAGATTTATCTAGACATTACGAGGTAACTGATCGCAAATGAAAAAACCTTATAGTTCCTTATGAGGCCTGTGCATTAAGCACGATGACCTTTGTGCTTTTTCAAATAAAAATAAAATCATAAAAACAGTAATTGAGATCCTTTCTTACAGTCCATTTTTTTGAAAAATGATAGCAAGCTAATTGACTCTTTATCCTTTGTATTTATCTTTTACTGCAAAATATTTATCCTGCTAGAAAATATTGCTCTAAAATTGTAAGTGTTCTGTCTATAAAGTGTAAGGAGTAGGACTGAAAATGTTTGAACAGGATAAAAATATCCACATCACTATCTTTGAAGCATTGTCAGTTTATACCACATTTAATTTGAAACATATGTAATATCTGTATGAATACATGTAACATAAAGTCTGCAGATAAAAACTTTGTATTCTTTGAGCAGAAAAGAAACATGATGATTTAATAAATTAGACTTGTTTACCATTTGGTCATAAAGAAATTTAAAAAAAAGACCTCATTACTTGTAGGTGCAATCTCTCTTGGATTCTTTGTACAATAATACAAAAGTCTGCTTGTGATCATTAATATATTTTTCCAAGAAAAATCATATTAAAAACAATGTTAACATTGGCAATAAATATGTGAATCAAATAATTTATAAATTAAGAAATTGTTCTTGTTTACCTTGTTAATTTTCCTACAATCAACTTGGCAGAGAGACATAGGAAACTATCAATTTCTAAATTTTTATTATATATATTAAATTTGTAATGGGTACAATGTTTTATCGTACTTTTTATATATTTAGTATAGGACAGGAACACATATTTTCATTTAAAACTGTGACTACTTTCTTATGTACTTTAGAGTTTTTCATGTTTGTCCTACTGATAGATATGTTCCTGTTTTCATTTTTCTTATCAAATGTTTGCATAAAATGTCAATAAATATACTGAAAATTCTAATTTGAGACTAAATAATTTTTATATGTCCAGGTAAAAAAAGAGAAAGAAATAACCATCTGTATATTTTTCTACACTCTGAATCATGTCTTTATTTTCATTTCTTGATCAGGTATTCGTCATCAACCAACCAGTATGTTTACTGAGAAATGAAACAAACCAGAGATATCTCTATTCTATTGTTTCTATCTATTGATCGATCCATCTATCTATCTTGACAAAAATCTACAATGACCTAATATTTACTTCTAGTCTAAGATCTGAAAATCTCATCAGATAATTTGTGTTGATGCTTTCCAAGCTACAGAGTTGAAATTTTGCTTTTTCTTCATGCAGTTTCCAGATTCTATTCTTTCTTTGGCCACCTCCGTGTTTTGGAAAATTGTTTTTTAAATAAAAAGACTTAGTGATTCCTTAGTTTTTTCTCTTTCATTTTATCTCCTCTATTTTTCTTACTGTTTTGCCATCCTAAAAACCGCCACTTTTTGTGATTCCACTTTTTATGAAATATGGGACAATGAAGAAGGGGGTGAAGAGAGAGAAAGGCAATGCATCTTGACCACTCATCGTTCCAAGTTAAGACTTAAAAGCAACAAACTAAACAGAGTCAGCGTCTTGTGACCCATTTGTTTCTAATGTTGGTAATCCTTAAGGACCCCTGAGTTGACCAGTTTCTACAAAGCCTTATCACATAGTGGCCATAATATACTCTGGAAATTTTCCATACGGTAAAAGAAAAAAAAGTACCTGGTCTTGTTTCAATGTTTTTGGTTTTGTTTTTAATTTTATTTACTTCCTAATTAAAACAAAACCACAATTTTCAACTTCTCTTTGTAAACCGCATTTCCTATCTCCATTGTATTTCTTTCCACAATTTTTCAACTTCTCTTTGTAAACCGCATTTCCTATCTCCATTGTATTTTTCTTTTCTTTTCTTTTCTTTTCTTTTCTTTTCTTTTCTTTTCTTTTCTTTTTTTAATTTGACAGAGATCACAAGTGGGCAGAGAGGCAGGCAGAGAGAGAAAGGGAAGCAGGCTGCCCTCTGAGCAGAGAGCCCAACTGGGGGCTCGATCCTAGGACCCCGGGACTGTGACCCAAGCTGAAGGCAGAGGCTTTAACCCACTGAGCCACCCAGGCGCCCCTCTATTTATTTTCTTATCCAAGCATTGTTCACTATAGAAGAGAAGAAATGTTCAGCAATAAAATAGAGCCTCTCTATTTTTAATAGAAAGAAAATATATGTCATCATATTTTAGAAATCCTGAAAGATAAAGAAATCCAGAAGATAAACATCTGTAAAAAAAACCCAAAAAAACAAAAACGTATTAGTTTCTGAGATAATCCTTTTGTCTTAGAGATTTCACTCTCAAAGTATGCAGAATATTTTTCAAAATATGCTTGAAATGTTACACTGCTAAATGTGTCTTGATTCATTACTAATTTTATTATTATTTTTTTAATTTAAGTAATCTCCACATCCCAACAGGAGGCTTGAACTCATGACCCTGGGACCAAGAGTTGCATACTTCTCTGACAGAGCCTGCCAGGCACCTCAATTCATTGCTAATTTTAAAAATATCTTCCAATAACTGAATATTTGGTTCAATAAAATCACATGAAAATATTTCTCATATTCAATAAGAACATTCAATGGAAATAGGACTTACTCCATTGGATCTTGTCCACAAAAATGGTCATTATTTTTAATAAAATAATAATTTATAATAAAAAGCAGTATTGTTGAATAATTAATATTGCATATTCCTGTTTGGTAATATATGTCCAATATGAGCATAACTTTAAGTGTCTTTGATGAACAATGAAAATAAAGTGAGTTAAACTTTATAGTCCAATTTTATCCTGCTAGCATTCCAAATGGAGTACTGGAAATGATTAATATACAAATTCTTCCAATAACAGAATTTTACATATTTGACATATTTAGGATTTCCCCTCTAACATGTCTCATTGAGTCTATTTCTAAATCTTTTAGTCCCTTATTCTTTTTGATCATTCTTTCCCAACTATGTACCTTGCCAGCCTACTACTACAAACCCCATTGTTTGGATCCTAGTTTTAAGTGTAGATAAGCCCCAATGTACATTTCCTTTCCAAACAGAAACAAACAGCAACAACAACAACAAACCAACCTCGTGCTGCTTTAAATAAAGCCTAGTTATCTGGAGTGGCAAAACTCGGACATCTTTTCCTGCAGTGCATTTATTGACATCCAATCAGTATATTTTTCTATTCCCACCACCACTTGCAGATTATTGCACAACAGCTTCGACTATCCCTCTGTATCAGTGCGTCTTAACACCAGTGCCTTTTTCACGTGGCTTACTCCTTTCATTCTTCATTAAATCTATTTTTGCCACCCTCAGGCTCCTCTGTCTCATTCAGTCTCTCTGCAATAAACTTTTTAGAGCCATCAGCAGAATCACATGCCTCTACTCTGACCAACCATTAAAACAATGATATTGGGGGCACCTGGGTGGCTCAGTGGGTTAAGCCACTGCCTTCGGGTCAGGTCATGATCTCAGGGTCTTGGGATCGAGTCCCACATCAGGCTCTCTGCTCAGCAGGGAGCCTGCTTCCCTTCCTCTCTCTCTGCCTGCCTCTCCGTCTACTTGTGATTTCTCTCTGTCAAATAAATAAATAAAATCTTTAAAAAAAAAAAAAAAAAAAACAATGATATTGCTCAAACTCTAAAAATGTTTTATTTCCTTCCCTTACTTTACCAAAATCAAAACTTTGGGTATCTTTACACAACATTTTCTGTGTCGTTAGTTTTGGGCTGCGTTTTGGGTTCAATGAACGTGTGTGGAATCAATCGTACAAGGACCCTCGATTGTGAAGATCTACTGAATTACTAAGACTGTTCCAGATCATTTTTATATTCTGTAATTATGCCCTACCCTTGTTACCACCGTCAACATATCTCATTACCTACACTGTAGAAATTGAGCTAACCCAATATGAGGTATTTTAGTATCATTTTCTCAATATCCATTTTCTAGTTTTTCTTATTAAGATTAAAGTCCTATTTAATGTGCTGGGTTCCCCTTCGCTCATTTAATTTGAATTTAATTCACTAATGATCACACTCCTTCCAGGTATTCAAATCTTCTATCTTCCTTGGCTGTTTGCTTGCTACTTTTTATGCATGCTTAATTCACCCCTATATCAAAATGACTTCCTTCAAACCTTCTACCTTCTCAGGTAGTCGTTAAAGCACTCTCTTTCCTCTATGTCAAAGGGCACGGAGGAGTAATCCCTGCTTGACTCCTGAATTTTCTATCTCCACTCAGTTTTCCTTTCATCTCCTGTTGCCCATTGCAACAATCTCAGTAAGAACATCAGCTCCCTCCTCAGAGTGTGTTTGGGTCCCAGCCTTTGAGCCTTTGAGCTCAGTTCCTGTGATATTTTATACCTTCCCCTCGATGAGGAGTGCACTCTCATTGATATATTGGTTGTTGCTCTTATAAATCTTTTTTAATTCTCACACTGTGCCTTTTTCCCTTTGTGCCTTCATAGGTTTCTTTCCTTTCTCTGCCCAAATGTACACATTCCCAGGATTCTATCCCCTGCTTTTTCTCTTTTTCTCTCCAATCCCTTTACTAAGTTATAATATTTACTCCATTGTCTATATCCATCATTTCTGTGTAGATTTGTTTCAAATACATTTCCAGACCAACTTCTTTCCTAAACTCCAGAAAGATATTTCCAAAGAGCTGCTTGAATTATCCATCTTAGTGTGTTGTGAATCCTGAGAACTCAAATTCTATAATTCTAAGTTAATCATTAATTTCTCTGAAGTGGATATTCCATTTTTGTTTTTTTAAAAAAATACTATAAGTCCCCTAAATATTTAAGACTTGTATTCTCCAAATCATTATTGAATTCTTTCAACCTTCACAGCAAAACTAGCAGTAAAGTCCCCTGGTGTCAATCTTCACTAAGTTTCCAATGTCACAAGACAATATGTTGAGATTTTTTTTTATACTTTTTTCATCTCTTATTTTATTACATATGATCCGTCTCAAGTTATTCAGAGGCTTCAAGATGGGCTGAGGGGAAAGTGGCACTGTTAGATGAAGAATAAAAAGAGGAAAAATAAAATTCTTCTTTTTCTTAAAAATAAGGTCTCTGTGTATCAAAAGGAATAGTAGAAGAAAGCAGAGGTAGATTAGAAAATAGTTGATTTGGAGGGAGCCTGGGTGGTGGAGTTGGTTAGGCATCCAGGTCTTGGTCTCATCTCACATGGAGACCTGCGTGAGGCTCTGTGCTCAGCGGAGAACCCACTTAAGACTCTCTCTGTCCCTCTCCTTCTACCCACTGCCCCCAATAAATAAACAGATCTTAAAAAAAGAAAGAAAGAAAGAAAGAAAAGAAAAAAGAAAAGAAACGAATCATATTGGAAAGAAAATCAAGATTCATCCATTCCAACTGGTAGACTAGGAGATGATTAGAGGATTATGTGGGCTAGGCCAGGGAAGAAAAATAGAGTTGGGAACATGACCGACAGGAAGGATTGCAAGAGATCCTAGAAGGGAGCGGTGGGCATTGGGAAGAGAAGTAGGTTAGCATCAGACACTGCCCCTCATACTCAGTACTGGGGAATCATGTGGAAGCTAGAACAATATCTGCTGAACATTTATCACTGCTTATAACCTCAGCAAGATTAGTTGTGGAGTATGAGCTCATGACTTCAAATCACCATTTCACCACCCAGCAGAGCAACCAACCACCTAAATATTCGAATAACCTTCATTTGAGTTTTCATTTTTTTTCTATTAACTCACTATATTTTTTAAGAACCTCTAATAGAGGAGGTTGGAGCTGGGTGCACTTTTCCCCCAAAGGAGTGGTCACAGGAAGTGCGGGAAGGAAGAGCTTGGTATCTATGCTTGAGTAAAGAGAAACAACATTCTCTTACAAATGGGCCATGATACAAACACCATTAACTTATGTATCTTCTGCCACAGAAGTTGTCTCACTCATAAATTATTACCATAAGGTAAACAGAAAGTGTGTACATATATGATGGGGTTGGATAATCTGATGAGAGTGCACAGAACAGAGGATTATTCAATTAATACTCCAGAAATAGGTTAAGTCTGGGCTCCACAGCATTTACCTAGACAGAGCATCCCCCTCTGCAACATTCACCCTCACTCATCTTGTTTGGTTATTTTGATGTGGGGAGGGAAAAAGAGAAAGATATCTGTAATAATCTTGTTAGGGTGCCCACACGGGGGTGGGACACCAGTTCTACCAGTCCTGATGGCTGATGTAGAGGAAGAGATATCAATAACAGCAATGATGAAATATGAATAATGAAAACAGTAGTGAAGTTTCTACTCCTACAGAACCGTAGGTCTGGGCTTGAGAGAGACAGAGGTTGTGAAAGACAAGGAAAGGTTGCAGAAATCTCCTAGATCAAAGGAGACTGAAATCACATGGCAGCCGAAGACAGTGCGAGGGCCAGAACTGGATCCAGATCAGGAAAATGTCATAAATGGTATCATGGAGCATCTCTCAAAAACCTGGATGAAGGAAGCGTATTAGATAATAGTATGTCATCAATGTCAAGTTCCTCAACTAGATTATTTTACATTGCCAAATGTAAGAAGATGTTGTTGTTCTTAGATATTACAGACTGATATTTTTAGAGGGGAGGGGCAACACCATCTATGACTTGTCTCTTAAATGTTTCAGGGGAAAAAAAAAATTAAAAGCTTCAAGGGAAGATTTTCAAGCTTTTGAAACTAGAGTGAGTGTGGTTTCCTGAGAGACCCCTGAAGGGCCACCTGGGAAGATGAAGGACTCGGTATCTAACTCTTATCTGTTGTCTTTGTGATGGCCCTGGGCCTACGCAAAGATTATGATAAAGAAGAGAAGCTTCAGTAAAGTGTTGGAAAAGGGCAAAGCGATACAAGCCCAAACCTTCTGTGAGTTGAACCAGAGTAGATTCATATCATGCTGTCCACCAGGATATTTTCCTTCAGGGCTGCTAGGACTCAAAAAGAAGCACGTGTGAAGCAGAAACCACTGGGAGATAAATAAGAGATTGTGCAGAGATCAGCAGATCAGTGGTCCTATTGCCAATGACCACGTCACTGGAATTGCTCACTGGCAAAAATTTGAACTGTCTCCAAAGACAACTGCTTGAGGGCTGTACCTATGGAGCTTAAGCCTAAAAGAGCTTAAGAAAGGCTCAGAAAAATTCCTGAAAGGCTTATAAGTTAACACTTTCCCCTCTTCACCATGTATAGACAGAAATAGATATCTAATATAAAATTTATTTTCACAGACATCATGTGGAAAGTTAAAATAGTTATTTTTTTTAAAAAACTAAAATGTTTTTGGCAGTTCTAAGAAATAATGAGGTAAATAGTGTTATTCGTATTGAGTCTACCTTTTAGAATTTACAGATTGGCAAACAAAGTTTAAAAAATAAGGGGAAAAGTGTGTGTGTGGCGGGGGAGGGTCCCTTTGCATTGCTGTCCAATTCTCTGTCTAGATCTGTCTGGGCAGAGGCTCCCTCACCCAGCGTGGGCTAGCAGCCCTCAGGGGCTCAGATAAATACTAATTCCTAAGAAATTTCTTAGCTGTTTAGGGAACGAGCTGAGCTTGATAGGAGCTGACACAGGTGTGCCTGTCATTAACCTCAGCAAGGGCTTTAGACAGGCCGTAACTGCCCCAGGGCTGCTCCAAAGCACCTTTGGGCATAGTAGGGAAGAGAGAAGTAATAGCGGTGGTGGCAGGTGTTATTTTTTTTCTACAGGAAAATTCCTTGTCTGAAATCATCGCAATTTATCATGACTATATATATATAAAATATAGTAATAAATGTATAATAGAATTGATAAATAAAATATATTAAATATATTTACTTCTTTTCCAAGTTTACTTATTGTTAGTTGTTTTGGGTATATGAAAATTATTCTTCTCTAGCAGAATTCGAGTTCCCTATTAAATGTTTTAGAATAGGGTGTTTTATAAACCAAAGAATGCTCCAATCATCATGTAAAAATTCATGTTTTTTTCTGAAAACAAATCTAAATGCCCGAATGGACATTATAAAAAGGTAAGTCTGGAAATTTTACCTTGTACTTAAGGAATCTCAGTTTTATGGCTATTTTTCATGGAGCAAAAGAAGGCCATGTTTAGAAGATATATATTCAAGGGAAGGATTTTTGTTGGCCTTTTTTATTTTTCTTTGTCGATGAAGGATCTCTGAGCAGTCATCCGCTAAGGATAAAGCATCAGTTGAGAGGGTTAGATGCATGATATGAACGAAAGAGAAAACAAGACTGACAGAAAAATTTTCAAAAGAAATAGAGTTCGTGATCTTGAAGCTCAAGTCTGGAATAATGAGGCACAACTTTAAAAAAAAAATTATTTATTTTAGAGAGGGGGAGAGAGTGAACGAGAGAGAGAGAGAGAGAGAGAATGGGGGAGGGACAGAGGGAGAGAATCTCCCGCTGACTCCCCGCTGAGCACCCAGACTATTGCCCTGAGATCCTGACAGGAGCTGAAATAAAGAGTGTGACGCTTAACCAACTGAGCCACCAGGGCGCTCCAAGACATTCTTAGTTGTGTACCAGAAGATGAAAATAGTGACTATGTAGGCCCAGTTCTATGGGAGATGTGTTTTCTTCTGGAGTAGCAAGGAGGGCGGAGGCAGCCCAGGAAGCCAGTCTGAGGAGAGCAACAGGTGAGGCAAATGGGAGAGGCAACGGGTCAAAGTTAAACATCTGTATTTTGTTATAGGGCCATTGTAATTCCTTCAATCTCTAAACTTCAGAATGATTTATCCTTATTTAAAAAAACTCTTAGACTAGGAGTTTCTTTTGTCCAACTAAGAATTTGCGAGTTTCACGTCATTCTGCAATATTTACCCTACATTTTCGTATATGGCTTCAGATACCCCACTTGTCTGCTGCTCGCAGAGCAGCACCTCAAATTGGCTTTCGTGTGCCAAATTCAAATTCCTGTGAGCAAATTCGTCCCATTTCAAGTGACTTCCTGCTGACCCTCTGTAGACCAAGAACTTTTTACAGTATCATCATCTCTATCAGAACGTTTGCCTTTGTTCACAATGATTTTAATCTTTTAATTTTTCAGTGTTTTCTCTTGAGTTTTTACAAAATGAGTGGACTATGGAAAAATAAAAATGATATCACTAGTAATCAAAGCAGTGTCTCATTAAATGAATATAATGAGATAAAGTGGAGATAATTAGGTATTTTAAAAAGAGCAAACCTTTGACCAACAATTATATTCCAATTTGACTTAAACCAGCCAACTTATCAATTTTGAATAAAGTACCGAAGAGGAAAAGAAAAGGCACAAAATAATGGAGGTCAGTAATTAAAATTGTCTAAAGGAGGTAGAGTTAATGGATTTATATTTTGAGATAATTCTTTAAAAGAGTTTATTTTTGAGAGAGAGGGTGAGGGGCAAGCATGACCTGGGGGAGGGGCAGAGGGAGAAACGGTCTGTGCTGAGCAGGAAGCCTGATGCAGGACTCCATGGGATCCTGGGATCACGACCTGACCCAAAGCAGACACTCAATGGACTGAGCCACTGATGTGTGCACGCATTTTGAGATGATTTTATAGTCATACACAGTTGCAGGACATAGTAGAGAAATCCAGTGCTTTCTTCACCCGGTTCCCCACAGTGGTAAATTTTGCCCTACTCAACTATAAAATTAAACCCAGAAATGATGACTGGTACAATTAATTCACTGGCATTCTTTAGATCTCACTAAATGAAAATGCAATCTTTCAAATGTAAGTCTATGGAAACTTTTAAATATTTGACTCGTAGCTCTTTCCAGGAATGCATTATATATGAAAGAATATGCTATGGTTTTGTCTTGAATGTATTCTAACATCCTCTACTGCAGACTTTGCCATTTCAGAATTTCTTATTTTATAAATCGCATCTGACCAAGCTCTTATTGGCACTAAGAAGAGTCAGCAACATTAATGTTCTTTATACGTATTCCCTTTTAAGAAAGTGATTTAACAATAGATAAGTTATGGAGATTTAATAAGCTTTGAATATACTTTATTACCTATTATACTTTTAACGTATAGTTTCTCCATTCTTTGTGTAATAATTTTGTGTTTATATGTTTATGCTTTTAAAACATTCTTTACCTTGGTACAAGCCACAAGCCACATGTAAATGAGCAGAATATAAACTGTAAAACTCCACTTAGGAAAAATCCAGGGTAATCGCTGGCTTCTGAAGCAGGAAGTAACAAACAGTGATGGTTGGTGGAGGAGTACATTCCAGGTAACATTCAAATCCAGACTAATAATCTTCCAGGAGATCCGTACAATCTCTTATATTACTGGACGAAGCATGAGAGACAAACCTTCCTTTTTAAGGAGTGTAGCAGCAGTTCACAGCTTACACAGTCTTACACAGTTGAAAATGTATATGTGACAGTCAGAGACACGGAACCTAAAGTGTGAAGTTTTGAAATGTAAAACACCCCGATTCAAAAGCATTATGATTCAAAACCACATGGTTGGAGTACGAAGTGGTATGAAGTCAAAAAGAAGATTCAGTGGGTGACGTAGAAGCAGGATGACTACAGGACAAGCAGATCTGCTGAGGCTGAGAATGGTGATTCAGTGTCTACATTGTGACATACAAAATAGAAGAAAAATCCCCTACAGAACTGCCTGAAAAAGCACTGGTAGAAATGTGAATATCGGTTTCCATGCAAGGCATTATGGAGTCAGTTCAGGTTTCTGTATGCCTTTTTTAAAGAAATAACACCAAGAAAGAAAAAAAGTCCTAAAAGCTTTAATGAGCTATAATGTTTGACTTTCTCAAAAAAATTTTTTTTCTCCCTGCTAGTTGAATACCTTCATTGTGTTTACCTCACATTAAATGAAATTGAAATTGCTGTAACCTTTGGCTTCCCATCCTTAGTACACACAGGAAACTTAAACATTTGTCTTACTTAGGACACAGGCTCTAAACTAACTAGAATAATTGTTGATTAAATATGTCAGCAATTATCAATTTTTTATACAACATGGTTTTGTTTTATAGGAAATAATGGACTAAAACAGAAATACTATTTTAAAAGCTATAGATTATTTCTCATTATGTCTACTCTTAAAAAGATTTCTTTACTTAAGTTATAATTAGTATTTCTCACAGAATAACAAAACATGTATATACTGTCTAGACTTGTTATCTTGCCTTTGGCTATGTCATAATTTTGAAACAATTAGGTGAGATTGAAAGAATAAAAGATAAACCAGTAAATCTGCTGAAAATTAAGAATTGTAACATAATATAAATAAGTACCTAAGATAAAGAACATATGGGCAAAACCCAGTAAAATTGGAATAGTTGTAAAGAAGTACATTCATTACTTGTCCCCATAACAATATACAAAATTCAGTACCAACTTTGTATGTCATAAATATATTCATTTGTGTTATAACATTTTGGTTTTGGTAAAAGCTATGTAGGAGCCTTCTTCACATCTCCAGTTTGTGGTGTCAGCTTGGGAAAGCTTCTCCGGGAGTATATATTTCAAAACAACAGAAGCAAGATTATTTAAGGCAGATTGAATTACACTCCTTTCACATGCATTGTTTTATTCAATAAGTGATAACAGAGTGCAGTTGGAACTATTTCACATAACAGAGGTATAGAAATTTTCTTCATAATTTTATAAAAAATTGAGGAGGCCTTTCAGGAATTTCATCCTCCTTCAGTTTTTATTCCTGGAGATTGTGAACCGTTTTCTTCAACAGATAATATAAATGTACTATTGTATGAAATGAAGATCCCCCAATGTTGAAAAATGAATGAGCCATAAATACATAAAATTACATTAAACCTCATAGCAACTAGGGAAATAAAAATTTAAACCATGAGACGATACATCTTAGTAGGTACTTATCTGCCAGTTGTGTAAGTTAAAAGTCTGAAAATACCAAGTGCCAGTGAGGGTACGTAACAAAAGAAATGCTCATAAAATGAAGACAAGAGAGTGCACTTTATAAACATTATAGGAAAAATCTAATAATACCTACTAAATTTGGAGGTAATTATTTCCCATAGCCTGGAATTCCAATCCCATGTATATACATCCCTCAATGTGTCAATAATTTCAGAACTTTGCAAACCGGATCATGACAAGTATAGAGAACAGAGTATATCCTTATAAACTATTGTTTTTATAAAGCTTAAGTGTATACAGCCACCCTAGAAGGAAAAAGTGGCAAAGATAAAAGTGCACATACTCTATGACCCAGCTAATTCTATTTTTACCTATGTTGGTTGGAGGGCTCTCACACATGTACACAAAGGGACATTGAAGCATTATCTACAATTCTGAAAGTTTTAGAGGTAACCTTACTATCCATCAATGGTAGAATAACTAAATGAATTTTGGGGTATCCATATAAAAATATAGTAAAAGCTAAAAAACACATGAACTAGAGAACTACACATTTTCTACTTGGATAATGTCTTAAAAATGTATTGAATGACAAGATGAGAATGGTGCTTAACCTCTGTGGTCTTCCTCCCAAAACTCATAACCCCAGCCTAATAATGAGGAAAACATCAGGGAAATGCCAAACAGGGAACATTCTATAAAGTATCTGATTAATAATCTTCAAGATTGTCAAGGTCATTAAAAAAAAAAAAGAAAGAAAAAACAAAAAAAAAAAGGAAAGTCTGAGAAACTCCCTCAGCCATGAGGAGACTAATTAGACATGACTACTAAAATGTATGTGGTATCTTAGATGGGATCCAGGGATAGAAAAAGACATCAGGTCAAAAAGTAAGGAAATTTGTGGAAAGTATGATCTTTACATTAATAATAACGTAACAATATGGGCTCATGAATGATAACAAATGAATCTACTAATGTAAGATGTTAATAATAAGCATCTTCTAAATCCCTGCTTCGACCACCCCCAACCCTGTCCTTTGAAAACATCACAACTTCTGGGCCACTTGGAAAGATGCAGTGGGTTGAGTGTCCTACTCTTGTTTCGTCTCAAGTCATGATCTCAGGGTCCTGGGATTGAGTCAGGCCCTGCAGTCAGTGGGGAGTCTGCTTGAGGATTCCCTCCCTCCTACTCCTTCTGCCTCTATCTCTCTCTTTCAAATAAGTAAATAAATCTTAAAAAAAAAAAAAGAAAACATCACACATTCTTTAATTTCTGATTTTGAAAAGCAATTGCAGATTTACCGATTTTCTATTTAAACTGATTCTTTGTACTCATATGAGTGAACATGTGTTAGTACGTGGTTTTAGGGAAAACCCAGAAATAGCTTTGTAACTGAAAGACATGAAAGTGAAAAATATAATTTCCTTTATTGGGTTCTTATGATTAAGGCTCCTTTCTCTTAGAAAAGTTAGTCTCTCGGGCGCCTGGGTGGCTCAGTGGGTTAAAGCCGCTGCCTTCGGCTCAGGTCATGATCTCAGGGTCCTGGGATCGAGCCCCACGTCAGGCTCTCTGCTCAGCGGGGAGCCTTCTTCCTCCTCTCTCTCTGCCTGCCTCTCTGCCTACTTGTGATCTCTGTCAAATAAATAAATAAAATCTTTAAAAAAAAAAAGAAAGAAAAGAAAAGTTCTTCTCTCAAATAACACCCAGGAGACATCAGGGCTTTAGTAAATTAAATAAAATTAAATTCTCCAAGGGATTATATAAAGAAATAATGAATTTAGTTGGTATGAAGCCCTAGCAAACTTGATTAACTCTCTCTTAGGGTTATAACTGTTTTACTTAACTTATATAATTGAGTATAAAGCCATAAGCAAAGTAATTTAGGAAGATTATTAAACAGTGACTTAATGACTTAATGCTGCCAACATGTATCCATAGGTGACCCAGAGACCCCAGTCAACTTCCATATCAGGGAAGGGGTAAGTTCTTCGAGCTTGGTTTTAAGCATAAGGTAGGAGCTTCCCTTAAGATATTCCACTCAAAATATCAAAGGGTCAGTTAGTTATAAAAATTTGGATCTTTGAAGTCAAATCTTCATCAGCAAAGTAAAATTCTAAGTTACTAGCATGTAAATATTATTTAAATCTGTGGGAACAGAGTTATCTCACAGGTAAAGAATATAAATAGACCTGCCAGGAGGTCAAGACTGCACTTTGATGAGCTGTAGTAAGTGTAATTTGAGAAAAGGAGATCTAGCCAGCAAATAAGCATCCTGGAAAATTGGAGGCAAATCTGAAGGGCTTTTTTCTTGATATGAGAAACAAGAGAATTTTAAAAAGGAGCAAAAAATCAAACCATTACCTGTTACACGGAGAGTCAAGTATGATGATGACCAAATAATGTCACTTGAATTTCCCGTATGGTATGCAAGTCACTGGGGATTGTGACACCTGTGGAGTTGTAGAGACTGAAGCTGCACTGCATTGTATTAAAGAACAAATAAGAATCGGTGAAATGGAGTCAAGATGTTTAAACAATTTTTAAGAGTCGTTTTGTTTTTGTTTTTGTTTTGTTTTGTTTTGTTTTTAGAAATGAGAGCCAAAGAATTGAGTAGTACCTGGAGGATGACCTAGATGGGAAGGAAGACTTGTGGTAAGTACTAGAGCAAACAGAGTACGTTGATGGTAATATGCCTTTGGAAAGCATGAATTTGAAGATTCTGGGAAATGTTTGATCATACCTTTTGAGAATTTTTCAGGAGATGGAATCTAGAGTAAAAATGCATTAAAAAAAAAAATGCGTGGTCCAGGGGGGCCTGGGTGGCTCAGTGGGTTATGCCTCTTTCTGCTCAGCAGGGAGCCTGCTCCCTCCTCTCTCTCTCTGCCTAGTTGTGATCTCTCTCTCTGTCAAATAAATAAAATCTTAAAAAGAAAAATGCGTGGTCCGGACTTCCCTTTGATAGATGGAGGGACATTTTCTCATTGGAAAATCTTTGCAGATGCAGTTTGACTTGCAGGTTTAGTTTCAAAAAGATGAAGGAATTCATATTTGAAGTATGAGGTCATCAGCGACAAGGTTGGGTGAGGAAAGGAAGACTTCAAGGTTGGAGAACGTCATTTTTATTCTAAATGAAGCTCTTATAATTGTTCATGGTGGGGCCCTTGATGGGGCAAGAGATTTGAGGGGAGAAGTATAACTTGCTCATGTTGAAGCATAGGAATATAAAAGCTTATGAAGACTATAGCTGGTTCTCCCTCTGGCTCGTACTGTTTGCATGCATGAAATCTGTGGTAACTAAAAAGTGAAGTCAATCATTTCAGTTTCTTAATTTTTCTCTGGAAATATTTAAAAGCCAAGATGTAGACCCAGAGGAGGTGGGTAATTGGGTTCAGGCCCAGTGGGATTTTTGTTACATAATTGTGATACAATTAGAAGACAAGAGTGCTAAGATTGTCTTCAGTGTTGTGATTATATTAGTAGATCATAGAATTTTTTTATTTTTTATTATTTTTTAAAAGATTTTATTTATTTATTTGACAGAGAGATCAGAAGTAAGAAGAGAGGCAGGCAGAGAGAGGTGGGGGAAGCAGGCTCCCCTCTCAGCAAAGAACCCGATGTGGGACTCGATCCCAGGACCCTGAAATCATGACCTGAGCCGAAGGCAGAGGCTTTAACCCACTGAACCACCCAGGTGCCCAATAGATCATAGAATTCTAAACTGGACATGAAAAAGAGGAAGGGCTGATGGTGAAAAAAAAAAAAAAAGATGGTGAGTTCAAGGTCGTGAATAATCTGCAAGCCTGGAGTGGGCAGTGTCAGAGCACATGAACTGAAAGAATAAAATTACTAGGCCAGAGAATAGGATGAACAATTTGAGATCATAGATGTGACATAATTTCTGGTAACAATGGCTCTATCAGGTATAATAATGAAACAAAGTGATTATGGCAAAGAAGGTAATGTAACTCTCCTTATTGATTCTTCCTTCATTCCTGGTCATAATAAAACTCCCATGAACCTGCATGACACACAGAAGCCCAGCTAGAAACCTGTTTCTCTGCCTCTCTTTTATCTTATTTTGGTCTTAAGAATAAATTTCTGCAAGAGACTATCAATAGAAGTTAAGCAGACCATTTCAGAGTAATGTCTTCCAAAAAACATATTGTCTGCCTTCTACTTTCTATCTTCCCCCTCCATGTGGATTAGCATGAGGACAAGGTACTAGTGAATGTGCTTTGATTATCATGAGTTGGACAAGACCTAAGGAATGCGAGAACAAAATTTAAAGGAACTGGGGTCCACATCTGTTATTGTGGACGTGAACCAGTGTCAGCTACACCTGTTAATGTGTTTGTTTTGGAGACAGGGAATGGGCTTCTGTCTTTTTTGAGCTGTTATTCCTCCATATGGAGAAATGAGGTAACTTAGTCACTCAGGCTTTACATTTTGCAGTGAATGTGGCAACTTGAGACAGCAGACGTATATGACCTTGCATAGTAAATTCAACTCAAAAGTCCCCACCTGCACGTACCTTCTGCAAAATCACCTCAGTGGCTACTTCTTCCTTGCCTTAGTAGCCCCTCCAATATTACAAGTATCAAGAGTAGTAATTACGTGTTTACTTATTTGTTCAGTAATGATGTGTAAGTTTTGAGGGCAGGAACTGTGCCTGCTTTTCATCTTTGTAACCTCAATGGCTAGTAAATGAAAGAAATAACTTAAAATTTTTTTGAGCACCAAAAAACCTCCCACAAAGCTGTGCTAATTGTTGGAAGAAACACGAATAAGACATTGTTTCTATCCTCATAAATTTTAAGGGGCAACTGCAAAACCATAAGAAGGGCAGCCAGGAAAATGGTAACAAGAACCAGCTCAGAAAAGGGCTTCTAATTCTGTGCAGTAGAGAGAAGAAAAAGATATTAATACCGAAGAACCCTGAGATCCAGATTCACGAAGTCTACTGCCTAATGTGTATGCTTTCAGAGTTCCTAGGACACCTTACATGCACTGTCACTCCAAGTTCAGCATGCCCTGTTTTGGATGGTGTTTTCACCATCCAATTTACTGTATAAATAAGAACGTGGCAGTCACCCAGGATTCTTCTAACTCTCTCATTTGTAGCCACTCAATGGGCTACTAAGTTCTGTGAATTACACTTTACATATATTTTATAAATCTATCCTTTCACTTTCTTTCCCTAATATCATTTGTATAATTCAGGCCCCTGCTTTTTTCCTGTGGATCATTCCATCTTCTAGTTTCCCAGTCTCTGTTCTTTGCCCTCCAAACACCTCCCCAAATTACCTTCTGACACTATCCCAGAGAGCTGTTTCTAAAATGTAAATAAGACCATGTTCCTTTGCTTGGTAATTATCACTAGTACTTGGCCATGCTGACATAATAATGTGTAAGACCCTCTGTGACACGCTCTAAGTATCTCTGTCCAATTTTTATGTTTCAGCATTACTGGATCACCTCTAATTATGCATCATGTCCATGTGATTATAGCTTAATTTCTATCTCCACCTGAAACTACTTAACAGTCTGCAGCTGGCTTCCCCACCACTCCCATTCTTGCCCATCCTTACTCTTCACTAAGTTTCCTGTATTCCTGAAAGACTTCTACATGCTTCTTCCATAGTATCGTATGCATCTCAGTCCTTAATAAAATATCACTGAAATTATTTGATTACCTGTATGCCCTTTCTTCTAGACAAGCTCTGCAAAGCAGGCACTGAGGCTATTCATTGTTAAATATACCAAACAAGAATCATGGGTGTTCTGATATTTGCCAGATTATAACAAAATCATATAAAGAGTCATCAATGAGAAGAAAATGAAGAGACCTGGTATCCAGAAAAATTGGATGACTTTAATACTGATTAACAGTGAGAGGTTTACTTGCTATATAAAATACTCAATAAATCTACTTAAAAATGTATTCCTCAGCGTTAGTTTTTGATAAACTATTAGCTTAATGCCTTAAAAATTCATCCAGTTTAAAGGTATATGCATTTTTAAAGTAGGCTTTTGATTGTCAAACTATTTCAGGAAATAGTGGAAATTTTACCTTCAAAGAGTGATGCTAGTTGCCAGGAAATTTGGAAGACTCATCAAGTCAAATGACTTGGATGGTTTACTTTCCTATCCTTCTAATACTTATAAATAAAAAGCTAGCAGTTCATGATGGCTAATTAGCCTATTGCTTAAATCTGCTTAATTTTTGAAAAGCAGAAAAGAAAAACAAGGTCAAAACACACAATGATGAAATAAAATAAGGAGAGAAAAAAAAGGGGTCTGGAGAAGGTAAAATAGGAGAAGGTGTAATTCTCATGCTTTAAAAATGATTTATAGTTTTCATGAATTGAATAAAAATATTTAAAAGTTCTTCATATAGAAATGGAATCGTTTTGCAACTACTAAACGCAACATTAGGTGTGAATTTGTGTAAGTTAAATCTCAATGAAAACTTGCTTATAAGACATTATCTGATTAGACTTCAGAAAATATTGTTAGGAATGTTTCTAGACATGTTTTTTCATTAAGTTCTATATTAGGTCAGAATTTGTTTAGACTTTTTTAATCATGTAGCTTTATTTTGTTAGAAGGGAAGAACATTAAGCAGTGATTTCTAACGTAAAAATCCCCACAGAACTTCTGTAACTTTTCTAGGAAATTTTATTAGAATATTTGTGTCAGGGTATCTGAGTGGATAAAGTAATCAGTGCGATTCCTGAGCAGCATGAAAATGTAAAGTCATTATATTAAATGAAGCAAGACAATCCATAAATGAAAGTGTATAAATGGATTTTCCTCATATCCTTAATGGAGGGGGATGAGCTAGGACTTTCAGGGTATGGGATCAGCTCAGGGCCACACCCCTGCATACCAGAAATTACTTTCCAACTAAATCTTTATTCATGCTTCACCTTTAGGAACATAAAATGCTCTGTACCTTTTGGGTGCAGAATGACACACCAGTGGAACCTGTATGACACCATTAAAAACATATTAGTAAAACAAGCTGTTGCATGTTATGCTGATAAAATAACAACTTAGAGCAAGTGATGACTAAATGCTTCATTTTTCTTTCAGATTATCTTGCCACCCAACACACCCTTCTCTGAACTATGCCAGAATGCAATCAGCACCCCATAGTTAAAACAGCACACTTACCGGTCTCTTAAAGGGGAGCTCAGCCCCTCCTCCTTGTCAGAAAATCAGGGGGTGATTTTCTACTGAAGATTTTTTACCATTGACTGACCAGTGTTTCTTCCTACAACCCTACTCACCCTCAAGTTGGATAAAACAGCATATGTGTACTTTTCTGCCTGCCTCGTGTCCTTTTTGGGTGAAGCTTGCTTTATTTGAAACAAATTAAAATATGAGACCAAATGTAAAGAACTATACTCACAATTGTGGTTTGTATTTGTGTATATAATCATTAATTCCCAGTGATTGAAATTGAAATGCAATTATTATTTATTTATTTATTTATTTATTTATTTTTTTAAAGATTTTATTTATTTGACAGAGAGAGATCACAAGTGGGCAGAGAGGCAAGCAGAGAGAGAGGAGGAAGCAGGCTCCCTGCGGAGCAGAGAGCCCAATGTGGGACTCGATCCCAGGACCCTGAGATCATGACCCGAGCCGAAGGCAGAGGCTTAACCCACTGAGCCACCCAGGTGCCCCGAAATGCAATTATTATTTATATCCCACTTGTGTTTTTAGGACAAGAGAAATCTGTACATGCTTTTATGGAGACTGATGATGTCACTAAGATAGTCAAATAATGATTTGGGACAATTGTTTACCTCAGAGATCTTTAAGTGATCCCAAATTGGCAAAGGTATTCCTTATGTAAACAAGGAGATGTAATAAAGCAGTCATTCACAAGATAGATAGCAATCAGTAACAAATAGTGAAAATATGGGCGCAAAGGATTTCATAGAAATATTCAAAACAATGATGATTAAACAACCATGAACTATTAATTTTTTCATTTACTAGCTTGTCAAAGGAAGAGGAAGTTCCATATTGTTGGTGGGGCTATAATCAGAGAGCCTTTGCAGAAAGCAACTTGCTAATGTAAAACCAGAAATATAGATATATTCATATTCTTTACCAGGTGAATCCAAAATTGTTATATGCATCTTTTGGAAATAGAAAATATACTACTGTAATTTTCCTTACAATATTTATTCTTATTCAAAGAAAATAGAAATTGGGTTTAAAGTCCAAGATGGGTGGTGGCTAAATAGATTTGGGGAGATCTGATTAATGACAGCATATTACCTTGCCACCAAATATTATGGCTATTATTTCCATTCTTATGATGTGAAAATATTTATTCATAGTATTCAGTGACAGAGTAGTATTCCAAAAATTTCATATTTTAAATTATGATATATATATGTGTGTATACACATACACACACACACACACATATATATACATGCATATATGATGAGGACAAGTCAGAGGTAAGTGAACTAATATATTATTAATAAATAATATAATGAAGGATTTCAATTTATTTTCCATTCTATTTTCTTAAAGTTAAGAAAAGGTAGTTATGGTATTCTTATAATAACAAAAAATAATTAAACAAATAGAGGAAAATAAAAGGATAGTAAGTAGATTCCACAGGTAAGAAAGAATTGACTAATGCTGCATTAACACAGTGTTAAGTTGAACTTACTCACTAATAAATGCATAATGATGACAGTGATTCTAGGCTGATTCGATAGGATTTAGTCATCAGTTACTTGGCTTAACACATTTTAGATTCTTTCATCACATACTGTAAATATTTAAAAATGGATTCCTTTGCTTTGGAGTGCCTGGGTGGCTCAATTAGTTAAGCATCCAACTCTTGATTTCATATCACGATCTTAGGGTCCTGGGATCAAGCCCTGGGTGGGGCTCCACACTCAGCAGGGAGTCTGCTTCTCTCTCTCTCTCTCTGTTTCTGCCCCTCCAGTGCTTGTGCTCTTCTCTTCCTCTCTCTTAAAAAAATAAAATAAAACAAAAAATTAAAAAAAAAAAAACTTTTTAAAAAAGTGATCCTTTGCTTTGACTGAATGGAGACAACAGAGTTCAAAAACTTAGTCAATTATATTTTTAAATTTTATTTACTGATTTATTTATTTCTTAAGTAATCTCTACATCTAACATGGGGTTCAAACCTCATGACCCCGGGATCAAGAGTCACGTGATCTTCCAACGGGAGCCAGCCAGGCACCCCAGTCAGTGACTTTAAAGTGATGTTTGTGTTTTGTCCTCACTCTTGTCACCTGCCACTTTCCCTCCTCCTCCCTCCCTTTTTTCATCTCTGCAGTCCTTACTATGCCATTGAAATTCTATAAACTTCAAGGCACACACGCCAAAGAAACTGGTATTAGACTTCTAGTAAGAATGCCACCAATATTGCCAACAAAATATGTAAAACTTTCTATCATTTCTATCATTTTCTTAAAAAATCTGTTTCTTAGTCTCGTAGTTTAGCTGGAAATTTTGGCTTCCTTGCAAGAGTTGGAACAATAGAAATCAAGGACATGCTCTATTAAAATATGTCTTCCAAACCATAATTATCATGCATTAAATGGTTTCACTTAGAGGATCTGACATCATGCAAACAAGTACGAGGAAATGTTCCCACCAAAGAAATGCTTGCTTGTTTAATACTTGCTGGGAAATATAAGAGGCTATCTCTTGTTAATGTCTATATTTTAATTTTGAGGATGTCTATCAGATCCATATTTTTCACTCATACTCTAAAGTAAGGACTGAGAATTTCTAGTAAGAGGAGAAATACAGCAGCTAAAATCAGATATGTGTTTATATTCACTAATTTCAAGTTATCTAACTGTACTTAACTCCAGAAAGTTCGCTATTTTGCTCTTATGAACTGTGGCAGGCTACTAAAGTAATACAAATCCTAGATAGACATCAGCGATTTAGTCATTATTTCAAGAAGGACATTTCACGCTGAGACTTACTTCTCTTAGCCCAGCTACTCTGGATCAAAGCCAAAGTATCAAAGGGTGAATTTAGTTTTTAAACATCTCTGAAAATATTTTTCACTTTGAGGCTGGCTTGTAGTGGGTCATCATCTTCAGAGATTTAAAGGTTGTAGGAGTTGGAGATTATCTATTCACAATCTTTCATTTCACAAACAAAGAAACTAAAACTCAGGGGGAGTGGAGCTTGCTTTTTTTATTATTATTAAAAGTTATAAATCTTTTTTTGAGATTAAGCGACTTTTTTTATTTTATAAATGAATTCATGAAGTGGCGCCTGGTTGGCTCAGTTATTAGAGCATGCTACTCTTGATCTCGGGGTCATGAGTTCAAGCTCCCCGTTGCGTGTAGGGTTTACTTAAAAAAACAAAAACAAAATGAAAACATCAATATTGCTGTTTGAATACTTCTTTTTCCTAAATATATATGTGTGTCTATAGAAATAGTAAAATCAAACTAAGAAACTATAATTATTTCACATAAAAATTGAAAATATAGCACTAGGATCATATTATCTGAATTTTCCAAAACATGACTTAATGTATTTATGGCTGTAGTCAGCTTTTTCTTTTTCTCTTTGCCCATTTATCATCCATGCCCAAACTTTTTCACTCTAGATGTAGTCTTGGTATGATGAACCAAAGCACCCCTGTTTTCCTGGCAAAGGGTTTGTCATATGTCTAAAGCTAAGTCAACTAGACTCACTTTGGAATTTGATTCTTGAGCAGAGTGTCTCAAGGAAAGAAAACACTTGCAGGAGATTTATTCGGAAGGTGGTGGCCTGATGACATTGCGTTTTAAATCACAAGAGCTTCCCTGGTTTTGATGTTTTGGGAACCTGTTGTTCAGTCTGTTTACCCTCCAGTAAATCCTTGTGTTGCTTAAGTTAGCTGGAATTAGTTTATGTTACTTGCAACCAAAGACTTTATAATTCGTTTTCATTCACCCATCTCAATATCCCAGGTCTATTTAAAATATGGGATAGGTAAGGCTTAGCAAAACTCTCTTGCCCTTACCTAAGATAATCAGAATAGAAGTATAAATAAGAGAAAATATACAGCAACCATAAAGTAAGTGCTATAGACTGAATGTTTGTGTCCACCCCCCCCCCCCAACAAATTCATATGTTGGAAACTACCTTCCAGTTTAGTGGTATTTGTAAGTGATTCAGTCACAAGAGCAGAGCCCTCCTGAATAGGATTTGTGCCCTTATGAAAAGAGACCCCAGAAATCTCCCTCATCCCTTCTGCTATGTGAGGATATAGGTCCAAGATGGCAGTCTATTTATGAATTAGGGCCTCGCCAAATGCTCTCTCTGCTGATGCCTTGATCTTGGACTTCCCAGCCTCCAGAATGGTTAGAGATAAATGTTTTCTGCTTATAAACAACCCAATATATATTTTCTTATAGCAGCCCAAATGAACTAAAATAGGAAATATAAATGACATACTGATAAATGAATTTCCACAGACAGTATCGACAAAGAAAAAGGTAGTTGGCTAGGAATAATAAAAAGAAATCCTGTGAAAACTAATTAGTAATGCCCAAGGAAGGAATGACCAGAGTATAGGGTGTCCAGGTCAAATACACAGCCCACAGGGAGGAGTGCATTAAGTTGTTGAAATCTGGTGCCATTACACGTGTGAATCACAAAATGGATTCCAATTATTCTGATTCAAGGCTCACCTAAATATTTTTAATTTTAATTTGGCTTTGCATGTAGCATGACAAAAAACCAAAATGGTCAGATGAGGTAAGCATTCTGGACTGTGAGGCAGAAATCCTGTTACAAATGACTAAAATATAATTGAAATTGGCTCAGAGAAAAAGAGATTAATGGAATCATGGAACCAAAAAAAAAAAAAAAAATCTAGGCAGTTAGAGTAGTTGTAATTTTGGGTGAATAGAATCACTTAGAAGAAGTCATCAAGACCCGATTTCTCTACTTCTAGGCTCTTCCTTGATCTATATTGGTCTCTCTCAGGCAGATTTCCCCCTGTGGTGGCAAAAATGTCCTTTGATAGATGCACTTTATATCCCACCAACTAGCATCTGTTCTTGATAGTTTTGGAAAGTCCCAGGGTTGAAGACACATTTGCTTGTGTTTGGTCATGTGTGCAATTACGGAGCGAGGCTTTGACTTGGGCTTTTACTATTCTAAACAACTTTTTAGGAGGTTGAGTTCTCAGAAAATTAAATTGTTTTTGTAGCTGGCCATGGGGAGAGCAAGAGCACCTGGCTCCAGGCATCCCAAACAGACCAGGTTTGGCACTTGCTGCTGACAAAATCCAAAGGCAGAGAAAAGAATGGTGGTCAAATGAGAGAGGAATTTATTTCAGGGAGGCCAGCACCAGAAAGACATCAGACAAGAGTGTCAAAGCCTGTCTCCAAAGTGCTGAAAACACTTCCAGGTCTATATAAGGAAAATGTGGGGCAAAGGTGGGTGGGTACTGGCAGGTAAGCATGAAGGTCAAATTAGTCATTGTCTTGGAGTCAATCATGGGTGAGGTCTTGCTGGCTTAGGGCATTTCTTATTGCTTGAGGGGGTAGTTTGGGCTCCCATCATGGGTTTTGCCTGAGCCTAGAGACAAGCTGGAAAGAAGAATCCACCTAGGAAGTTTGAGGTCAAAACGGAGGCAGCCAAAGTCCTTTTTCATTTTTACCACAACCTGGGTGAAAGTGACAGGGTGTAGACAAAGACAACAAATGTCCCCTACAGCATGACAACTTAATTTTTCATTATAATTTAAAAAACAATATTCTGCATTATAAATAACAGGCTCTGAGCTTGATTAACATGCTTATATATCTGAAAAATGAAAGTACATTTTAGGATATCATCAACACAAGTTAGATACAGTAAGGAACACCTCTTATACTCCAATTTTCTCAGCCCCCCCCCCCGCCCCGCCTCGCTATCTGTTATCACTGGTCACTCAGCTTAATGCTGTGTATCTTGCTTTCTGTCCAGTGGCTTCTCTGAGATAAGGCTTCAGTGAGTTCCTACTAGTCCATTAATGGGTACTACTACCCTTAAGGTTCTTAAGGGTCCTACTAGTCCCTTAAGGTTCTTGGACCCTATTCCTGTGTATGTATACTGGCTCCACACAGTAAACAGCAATTCTTGGGCACTGCAGGGTGTCTCAATTCAACCCAATTCTGATACTATCTACCCAGAGATAGAATCAGATTCTACAGGTAAAGCGCTCAGTCTCATGAGACCACCCTCGACTTCAGATGTCAGTTGCAAGCCCACATTGTTACCTGTGCTTCTGACTGCTATAAATCAGCACCGACTCCTTGGGTTCCATTAATTTGCTAGAGCAGCTCACAGATTTCAAAAAACATCCTACTTACTAGATCACCAGGTAGAGGCCACTTTTAGGCCAACAGTCCTGAGCAACGGAATGTAGAAAGGGCCCACAGCGACCACCTGGGTGACTACACAGGCCCATGAGGTGACCCACCTCAGAATATCCATAGACCCTAAACCTGACCAACGGGCTACTTATAACCAGTCATAGTTATCAAAAAAGGGAGAATTCTATATGTTGCTATACCTCCTCATCTTTCTCCTTTAAAAATGGCCCCCACCCACTGCCTTGTTGCGAACAGCCTCTCTGATGTGGGAAACAAAGACAGAAAAAAATTATTAAACTTCCTTACTACATACAGCCCATTGACAAGTCCTTGAAACTGGCAGAGTGACATTCCTTTAGGGACTCAACTGCCTTGATGTTAATACTTTGCTAGGGACAAAATGCAATCCTAGCCCGAGGCCCCACCCTCTACCCCCAGGATCCTGTAAGTTTATTTTAATATATAAAAATTCCTTTGGAAACTTCCTTTATCTGCACCCCCCAAGATATGGGTTGGCAATCATCTCCCAAGCATACTGCTCACCGATATACATCTGAAGGGTCTCATGAATAAGGTTTTATTAGATGGTAATAAATGACTTTTTCCAAACAATAGCGAGCCCCCTCAAGGCCCTGGAAACTATGCTTTCAAAATTCCTTAGAGACTTACGTTATCCCTAACTCTCTCCCAACTTGAAAGTATACAATGGGCCACTCCTCATGACCACAGGGCAGGCAGCTCTTTCTACCCACAGGTCCTGTCCCCTTGCTTTAAAAAAAAAATCATCTTTTTGCACCAAAGACGTCTCATGAGTTCTTTTTTGGACATTGGCTTTGAACCCTGATGTCTTTCCTACGTAACCTTGATCTCCTTTGTTCTTTCTCAGGCAAATTCTTTCACAGCCTGTGCCACTGGCTTCTGCCCAATCACACCCCCCCCACCCCAACATGTGGGGGCCTTCATCTAATCCAGAGAGATACCACATTTAGACACCGCACACCGATTTATTATAAAAGGATTAATTCAGGAGCAGCCAGTTGGAAGATATGCATAAAGCAAGGTCTGTGGGAAGGACACACATTCTAGACCCTCTCAGAGATCACCCTTCTCTCCAAATCATACGCTCACCGCTCACCGACTAGAATCTCTTCTAACCCAGTCCCCTTTTTTTAAAGGGAAGCTTCATTACAATAGCATAATTGATTAATTACTGCCCATTGACAACCAAACTCAATCACCAGCCCCTCTCCCCTCCCTGGAGCTGAGGGAATAGGAGGTGCTGACCATTCCAACCCTCTAATCACACAGTGGGTTCTCCTGGCAACCAGCCCTCATCCTTCCATTACCTCAGGGCTTTCTAGAAGTCATTCATAAACACAACAAAAGACACCTTTATTGCCCTTATCACAGGAAATTCCAAGGGCTTTAGTAGTAAACCAGAAACCAGGCGGGGGGGGGGGGGGGGGGGGGGGAAAAAAAAAAAAAAAAAAAAAAAA